>NW_020664980.1:8470646-8586568 GCF_002925995.2 Terrapene triunguis
GTCTCTGTACACAGAGAGCTGTTACCCTTCCCTTCATAGTTATGACACGCCCCCCAAATCACAGATAGTGTTGGACGTTCGGTTCCACACTGGCTGTGATTTCTTCCTGGAGTTCTAGGAGAAAACAGAGTTAATAAGACACATGTACCTTTAGACATACTACTGATTATATAAAAACTAACAATATGTTTCATTCCAAGAACAATTGTTAACCAGTTAACTCTGGGAAACTTTCCCGGGAGAGTGCATCAGCCACTTTGTTAGAAGCTCCCGAAATGTGTTGTATTTCAAAATCAAAATCTTGGAGAGCTAAACTCCATCGAAGAAGTTTTTTGTTATTTCCCTTGGCGGTATGAAGCCACTGTAGCGCAGCATGGTCTGTTTGTAGTTGGAAACGCCGTCCCCAAACATATGGGCGTAGCTTTTCCAGCGCGTACACAATGGCGTAGCATTCCTTTTCGCTGATTGACCAGTGGCTTTCCCTCTCAGACAGTTTTTTGCTGAGAAACACGACAGGATGGAATTCTTGATCCGGTCCTTCCTGCATTAAAACTGCTCCCACGCCTCGCTCGGACGCATCTGTGGTTACTAGGAACGGTTTGTCAAAGTCTGGGGCCCTTAGCACAGGGTCAGACATGAGTGTTGCCTTAAGCTGATTAAAGGCCTTTTGACACTTATCAGTCCACTGAACTGCATTTGGCTGTTTCTTTCTGGTTAGGTCTGTCAGCGGGGCGGCGATTTGGCTGTAGTGTGGTACAAATCGCCTATAATATCCAGCCAAGCCTAAGAAGGATTGGACCTGTTTCTTGGACTTTGGAACCGGCCACTTTTGGATAGCATCCACTTTGGCCTGTAGGGGATTTATAGTTCCTTGACCCACCTGGTGCCCCAGGTACGTCACTCTGTTTTGGCCTATTTGACACTTTTTAGCCTTAACAGTTAGTCCTGCCTGTCGGATGCGCTCGAAGACTTTTTCCAGGTGCTCCAGGTGTTCTGTCCATGAATCAGAAAAAATGGCCACATCATCGAGGTAGGCAACTGCAGATTCTCCCAATCCCGCTAGGAGACCATCTACAAGTCTTTGGAAGGTGGCGGGTGCATTTCGCAACCCGAAAGGGAGTACATTGAATTCGTACACCCCTGCCTGGGTGACGAAGGCTGACCTTTCCTTAGCGGGTTCATCTAGTGGTACTTGCCAGTACCCTTTGGTTAAGTCTAAAGTAGAGATGAATTGGGCATGTCCCAATTTTTCCAATAGCTCATCTGTGCGTGGCATTGGATAGTTGTCAGGACGAGTTACAGCATTTAGCTTACGGTAGTCCACGCAAAAGCGTATTTCCCCATCTGGTTTGGGAACTAGAACCACTGGAGATGCCCATGCACTGGTAGAGGGGCGGATTATACCCATCTGTAGCATGTCCTGGATCTCCCTTTGTATAGCAGTTTGGGCATGAGGTGACTCCCGGTAGGGTGGGGTTCTAATTGGGTGAGCATTACCTGTGTCAATGGAGTGGTATGCCCGTTCGGTCCGTCCTGGAGTGGCTGAGAAAATCGGTGCAAAGCTTGTGCACAGCTCCTTGATCTGCTGTCGCTGCAGACGTCCCAGGGTTGTGGAGAGGTTCACCTCTTCCACGCCACCATTCCTTGTTCCTTCGTAGTAGACACCTGCAGGCCACTCCGCGTCATCTGTTTCCTGGGCTGTAAACTGGCAAACGTTTAATTCTCTGGAATAAAAGGGCTTAAGAGAATTAACATGGTATACCTTAGGCTTTATGTTGGAGGTGGGGGAGGCTATGAGATAGTTAACAGCTCCTAGGCGCTCCTGGACCGTGAATGGTCCTTCCCACGACGCTTCCATTTTATGGGCCTGGAGCGCCTTTAAGACCATGACTTGGTCTCCTACTTTGAAGGACCGTTCTCTGGAATGTTTATCATACCAGGCCTTTTGCTCTTCCTGAGCATCCTTTAGGTTTTCTTTAGCAAGGGCTAAAGAGTGTCGGAGGGTGTTTTGTAGGTTGCTTACAAAGTCTAGAATGTTAGTTCCTGGAGAAGGCGTAAACCCCTCCCATTGCTGCTTCACCAACTGTAATGGCCCCTTAACCTCGCGGCCATACACAAGTTCAAATGGTGAAAACCCTAAACTGGGATGTGGAACAGCCCTGTAGGCAAAAAGCAACTGCTGCAACACTAGGTCCCAATCATTGGAGTGTTCATTTACGAATTTACGTATCATGGCCCCCAAAGTTCCGTTAAACCTCTCCACCAGACCATTGGTTTGATGGTGATGAGGGGTGACAACCAAGTGATTCACCCCATGAGCTTCCCACAGGTTTTTCATTTTCCCTGCCAGGAAATTAGTTCCCGAATCTGTAAGGATGTCGGAGGGCCACCCTACCCTGGCAAAAATGTCTGCTAATGCCTGGCACACACTTTTAGCCTTGGTGTTGCTTAAGGGTACAGCTTCCGGCCATCGGGTAGCAAAATCCATGAAAGTCAGTACGTACTGCTTTCCTCTGGGTGTCTTCCTTGGGAAAGGACCCAGAATATCCACAGCTACTCGCTGAAATGGGACCTCAATTATGGGTAGTGGCTGGAGAGGGGCTTTAACCTGGTCTTGGGGCTTTCCCACTCGTTGGCACACCTCACAAGACCGGACATAATTAGCAACGTCCTTGCCCATTCCCTCCCAGTGGAAGGACTTCCCCAACCGGTCTTTGGTTCTGTTCACCCCAGAATGGCCACTGGGATGATCATGGGCTAAGCTCAAGAGCTTTACCCGATACTTAGTGGGAACTACCAACTGTTTTTGAGGATGCCAGTCTTCCTGGTGCCCACCAGAAAGAGTCTCCTTGTATAACAGTCCTTGTTCTACAACAAACCGGGATCGGTTAGAAGAGCTGAGAGGCGGTGGGGTGCTCCGCGCCGCCGCCCAAGCTTTCTGAAGGCTGTCATCTGCTTCCTGCTCGGCCTGGAACTGTTCCCTGGATGCTGGAGACATCAGTTCCTCCTTGGACTGTGGACTGGGGCTTGGTCTCTCTGGAAGCGATGCAGGTGCTGGGGCTGTTTCCATTGACTGTGAACCGCTGTCCTCTGGTGCACTATGTGGTATTTCAGGCTCTGGCTGAGCCTCCTGGGTAGGGTTATCTGCTACTTCCGCCAGTTCAGGCTCGCTGGTGCCCTCTGGCATTGGAGTTGTAGACGGGTTTGCAAGCGCTGGACTCAGTGCTGGCAATGCTTCTGGTGCTGGTTGCGTTGTCAGATCCGGTTCCGGGACTGGCTTTGGCTGGGTCTCTGGGATTGGATCCACTACGGCTGTTGCAGTCGTTGGCAGGGGATCCGGTTCCACCACCTGTGTTTGGGTCTCCGGTAACACCGACCGGGCTCTGGTGGACGGCTCAGGAACAGGGATGGGGGTGAAAGCTTGCTTAGCCTGGCTGCGGGTGACTATTCCCACCCTCTTGGCTAGCTTCACATGGTTGGCCAAGTCTTCCCCCAGCAGCATGGGGATGGGATAATTGTCATATACTGCAAAAGTCCACATTCCTGCCCAGCCCTTGTACTGGACATGCAACTGGGCTGTAGGCAAGGTTACAGACTGTGACACGAAGGGTTGAATTGTCACTGTAGCCTCCGGGTTGATGAGTTTGGGGTCCACTAGGGATTGGTGGATAGTTGACACTTGTGCCCCAGTATCCCTCCAAGCGATAACCTTCTTACCGCCCACTCTCAAGGTTTCCCTTCGCTCCGAGGGTATGAGAGAGGCATCTGGGTCTGGGGATCTTTGGTGTGACTGGGGTGTAATGAACTGTAATCGGTTGGGGTTCTTGGGGCAGTGAGCCTTTATATGCCCCAGTTCATTACCTTAGCAGGGCGATGTTTTAAATGTATCACCGGGGCGATGTTGGTTGGTGGAGACTGGTGGGGTGGGGTGAGAAGGCGTCTGGGGTTTCCCTTGGGATGTGGGTGGGGCCTTGGGTTGTCCCCGGTGATAAGGTTTTGTTTCGGCTTGCCCCTTCTGATATTCGCTCCAACTGCTACTAGCTTTTTTCTTTTCTGTCACCTCCACCCATTTGGCCCCAATCTCCCCCGCCTCGGTTACAGTTTTGGGCTTCCCATCTAGGATGTACCTTTCTATTTCCTCAGGAACACCCTCTAAAAACTGCTCCATTTGCAATAGGAAGGGCAACTCTTCCGTAGATTTAACATTTGCTCCTGATATCCAGGCATCCCAATTTTTTTGAATGTGGTAGGCATGCCGGGTAAATGACACATCTGGTTTCCACCTTAGGGCTCTGAACCGCCGACGGGCATGCTCAGGTGTTAGCCCCATTCTGATTCTGGCCTTGTTTTTAAAAAGTTCATAACTGTTCATGTGTTCCTTAGGCATTTCAGCCGCCACCTCTGCTAAGGGTCCACTGAGCTGCGGTCTCAGCTCTACCATGTACTGGGTTAGAGGGATGTTGTATCCAAGGCAGGCCCTTTCAAAATTTTCTAAGAAGGCCTCAGTATCATCGCCTGCCTTGTAGGTGGGGAATTTCCTGGGATGGGAAGTGGTACCTGGAGAGGAGTTGTTAGGATGGTCTGCTGCATCCTGCCTAGTCCTTGCTGCTTCCAGTTCCATCTCTCTCTTGTGGGCCTCCTGTTTGGCTTTTTCTTCTCTTTCATGGGCCTCCTGTTTGGCTTTTTCTTCTCTTTCATGCTGCTCTGCCTCGAGTTTTTTAATTTCAAGCAGTCTCTGATGTTTTCTCTCGTTTTCTTCTGCTTCTAGTCTGGCCAGTTCTATTTTGTTAGTTACTTCTTTGGCAGTCATTTTCCTGTTTTCTTGTGCTGGGTCACACCCTCTGCAGTTGACTGAGACTGGGATGTGTACTTAGCTCTGGCTGCTGCTGAGTTAACAGAGACTTTCTAACAAGCTACTCCCGAGGATGTAAAAAGAAAAAAAAAAAAATCAAGCCTGTAAATTACCTTTACCAGTTAGAAAAATTTTCCTCCCTTTGAACCCTTCTCTTAACAAAGGACCTCGTTAAAAAAACTTAACACCTCTGCCTTCAGGCAAGGAGAGATAAGATATGCATCTACCTTCAGCTCTGCTCTCCAAGCAGCTAGAAGGAGAAAAAAAATCTCTTACTGGCTTTTGGGTTTAAACGATCTCCACCGCTGCCAACATGTCAAGGCTGAATCCCCACTTTGAACTTTAGGGTTCAAATGTAGGGGCCTGCATGAAAACTTCTAAGCTTATCTACCAGCTTAGCTTTGGTCCGCTGCCACCATCACAAGAATTCCCTCCCTGGGAAGCCTTGAGAAACCTTTCACCAATTCCCTGGTGAACACAGATCCAAACCCCCTTGGATCTTAAAACAAGGAGAAATTAACCATTCCCCCTCCTTCCTCCCACCCTCCTTTCACCAACTCCTGGTGAATACAGATCCAAACCCCCTTGGATCTTAAAACAAGGAGAAATCAATCTGGTTCTTAAAAAAGAAGGCTTTTAATTAAAGAAAAAGGTAAAAATCATCTCTGTAAAATCAGTATGGAGAATAACTTTACAGGGTAATCAAACTTAAAGAGCTCAGAGGACCCCCCTCTGTCTTAGGTTCAAAGTACAGCAAACAAAGATACACACTCTGGTAAAAAGGTACATTTACAAGTTGAGAAAACAAAGTAAATCTAAGACGCCTTGCCTGTCTTTTACTTACTAGTTTGAAATAGGAGAGACTTGTTTAGAAAGATGGGGAGAACCTGGATTGATGTCTGGTCCCTCTCAGTCCCAAGAGCGAACCACCCCTTAAAACAAAGAGCACACACAAAAGCCTTTCCCCCCCCAAGATTTGAAAGTATCTTGCCCCCTTATTGGTCCTTCGGGTCAGGTGTCAGCCAGGTTACCCGAGCTTTTTAACCCTTTACAGGTAAAAGGATTTGGAGTCTCTGTACACAGAGAGCTGTTACCCTTCCCTTCATAGTTATGACAGGCTCCATGCCTGCAGAAGCTCCAAGTAAACAAAACGTCCCGACCTGCCAGCAGCTTACCCTGACGGGCCAGGAGCCAAAGTTTTCCAACCCCTGAAATATAGGGTCGGCTTATGAAAGGGTCATACAGTTCTTGCTATTTTTACCTATCCATTTTGGGGGGTCGGCTTATAAATGAACGGGCTAATGAACGAGTACATACGGTACTTATCTGCGGTCACTGTTGTGTGGTTTCATCCACAGATGATGTGCGTGAGATGTTCGAGCTAACAGAATTTTTCCCCTCTGTGTGAACTGAACCCTAGTCCTTCATTTTCAAGGTCACTGAATTCACTTACTAATAACTGTTTAAATGTAGGGCAAAAGTCAAGGTGGAAGACTTTGAAATGTGAGGATTTATTTACATGCTTAACTTCCTGTTCATCAATAGGAAACTGTATCCCTTGCTTTATATATCTATACTGGTTAATTACAATTAAGTGACTGCTTAGCTGATGTCTTTGTCAGCCTACATTGTAAAGGAAGGTCAACTAATACTTGATCCATAGTTTAAAATTCTAATGTTCCTTTTCAAAGGAATAGTAGATTAACTATAGACTGTAGGAATAAATGAGTGGTTGGGCTTTCTTAGGTAAGTATGTAATTGAAAACAGTGAACTTTCAAGAAGTCATTCTAAACTGATCTGCAGAAAACACCAGACAGTGTATTAAGGGGATCCATCCTGGATTAGAGCACCTGGACTAGATCACCCATTAGATTTTTTTAGCTCTAGTTTCCATGATTCTAATTTCAGTTATTTAACTGTAATATTTTAAGATGTGACTTTTTTTTGAATTTGAAAATAATATGCTTGCTGACAACATTTACCGTTCATTGTGTATGTTGCAATGATACTTTAAACCACAGGCCTGTCGGTCCATCTCTGGGCTAGCCAAGTGGAAAGTACAGCTTTCCTGGCACATTTTGAGAGGAAATGGCCAAACCCCTTTCCCTCATTTTAAATATATTATAATGATTAATCTTGTGTGAGCTAATTGCTTAGTAAATAATTACTATTACTTACGCAGGTCATTCTGCTATCGGTGTCCATTTTTGTTGCTTTGTAAAAACGTTGGGATACCATGAGTATAAGACTGTTTAAATATTCATAAATGGCTTGATTTACCTATACTGTACAATAGTAAGTTGCAATACTAAACTGTAATAGATCACATTTTGAAATTTCACACAACTTAATGTTGCCTTCCCGAAAATGAATTTCAGTATAAAATGCCGAACAGACATCTATTCTAGAATTTACGACCTTTGACAAATAACTTAAACCACAACCTGTAACACAGAGAGTAGCCAATTCACCCATCCTACAAAAACCTTAACCTTACAGTCTCAGCCCTTTCCTATTGCCCGTTTTAAGAGATGGAATTGTCAAGGCCTCCTAATGGTCAACAGATTCAAACTATTTCAGACCACTGAGAAGGGAGTGAATGTGAAGGTGGTCATGGCCCTTCTTAAGAGAGCTCTGCAGCAGTTCCATTTAGAAAACTGATGGAGCACCAGTGTGATCACCTGTGCTGATGATATCTGAAGCAGTATTGCATGGAGAGAGAAGTGCCATGCCATTTGTGGCTTATTAGGTCAAAACCAACATCTTGAACTTGACCCAGAAACCAGACTGATAGCCAGTGTATGTGTGTTCATGGAGGGAAAAGCTGCTTAGCAAGTAAGCTGCTGCATTCTATGCTAGTTGTTGCCAAATGCATTTAAGATGTAGCCCTAAATAGAGCACATGGTCATCATCTAATTTAGAGATGATAAAGGCATTGATTACAGTAGCAGGGTTGCACCAAGAGATGGTTACACTCTTTAACCAGAAAAAGATGGGGAAAAAGTAGTTTTGATCACCACTGTTAGGATTATCCAGTATCAACTGTTAATATCACAAGACTACTGATTGCACCCTTGAGTGACAACCAGTGGGGACAAACAATCTGATTAGTCTTCATTATAGCTCCTGGCTTCTTGCCCCAGCTGGTCATAAAGCTCAAGGGTATAAAACTAAGGTAAACTAGCTTGCTCTCCTCATGCACCAGTCTCAATCAGACACAGAAAGATGCTTTATCGCACTATGAGTTGGATGACCTGAAAATACAAAGTGGGTATTGTCAGGATACTAAAAAAAAAAAAAAATTCACTGCATGTCTCCTTGCTAGCCGTCCTTTCAGCTCTCTATGCATAGTGGAAACCTGCGGCATCCCACATGAGATCATCCTCAGGGCAGAAAAGCACCCTCCCAAAACTGCTCGCTGGGATCTCTGAGATAAAAGAATAAAACAATCAAGTAGCAGTCCCAGCTACTCTTGCTGGAGTCCACACGTGGGGTCAGGTTTTAAACTAAATAATTGTTCTGCATTAGAAAAGGATCAAGATCTCAGATTCCCAAGAGGACGTGATCAAATTGATCTTAACTCAGTAATACAAGTGAAGACAGTTCCAGCCCTGAAGAGCTTACAGTTCAAAATAAGCATGACACACCAAGTGAGCTTCCACTCTTCCCTTGTCAGTCTTTGGGAGATATAATATCCATGGTGTCTAGAAAGATGAGAGAAGATTGTATCCTCCCTAGCAGCCAGTGGCATTTACTGCTGAAGCTGAGTCTTGCTGTCTGGACTTGTTGCCATAGGATTAGCACACAGTGGCAGTTTGAGAATAAAAAATAGGGTTGGATAGTTTGAAATGAAAGGATAGATGAAAGCCTCCCAAACTTAGAGCAGGTCTGCACTAGAAACTTTTGCTGGTAAAGTAATGTTCGTTAGGGTTATAATATCTTTGACATTTTTATAATGGCAAGAGGTCCTAGTGTAGATGCAGCTATACTGGCAAAAAAGTGCTTTTGCCAGTGTAGTTTATATAGGGAACTGGTATAAGCTATACCAGCAAAAGCACATTTTTCCCCAGTAAAAGCTATGTCTGTGCTAGGAAGGTTTGCCAGCATAGCTAAACTAACTCAGACTTCCCAATTTTCCACGGTGGTTTGGGAGAGTATTGGAGCCATCTCAGCATGAATCTGCTGCAAAGACAATAAGAAAGAAATGTTCAGAATCCTAGAGCACAATTGCAGAGAATGGATACAAGACTTCACAGAGGGATAAAATGTATATTATCTATACTGACAATTCAAACAAATAAACATACTAAAAATATTCAGGTATTGGCTTAAAGGTAGGTGTGTTGCTTTAAGCAGAACTGGATTGTGTCAGATGAAATAATTTAGTAATCACTGTTTTTGTTTTTTGACGTTTAGAGTGAAAAGAAGATGAAAACTACGGTATTAACTGCTGCTCTTTTACTGTCAGGAATCCCTGCAGAAGTGATTAGCCGCTCCATGGATACCTATAGCAAAATGGGAGACATTTTCACAGATCTCTGTGTTTATTTCTTTACTTTTATCTTCTGCCATGAACTGCTTGTTTTTTTTGGTTCTGAAGTGCCGTGATGGCTGTAGAACTCAATACAGTAGTTACACAAAAGTTTTCCGTTCTGTATTCCTATAATATCGCTGGGTATGCCACACAGGTTTATACCTTACTTAATTCTTACCTATTCAAATGCTTGAAAGCGGTTAAATCCACTCATATGAATGGAAGAACAGGGTCCCAGGTTTGGGGTTGTATTAGTACAGTTTATTCAATTTCTAATGTGGAGATTAGAGTGCAAGTGTCAGTGATTTATATCTTTTGCTTATTTAGTTAGATGTCCTTTTCACCGTACCCCAAGCATCACTTACATTGTGTCACTTTCTTGTTGACTTGGTAGTGTGAGAACACAACAGAACTGGTGTGCTCTCAACAGAACTATTTATACATTGTGACAGGACTTACCTAAAGACTGCTCCCTGTCTATTACTTCTGTTTTTTTAAATTTAAATAAAGTAAAATGTACCCATACATTCTATTGTTCAAACTCTGAATGTTGAACAAAAATAGCCTCAGCCCACACGCCTGCTGCTTCTGCAGCAGTTTGGTGATGCGCCACCTCATTGTCTTGCTCTCAGTTGAAGTCCTCATTCTCTCTGTGCATAAGTTATGTTATAGCCATGACTGATTTCAAGTGAGGAAACCGGAGCAAAACAACTAAGCAAAAAAATCCTGTTGTCCTACAAATGTCGTTCTTCAAGAAGTAAGAAGACATAGAAACTATGCTAATCTCATAATGTTTCCCTGAGCATTTGGCAGCTCTCTAATCCTAGTAGTATCCTAACCCTAGTTTTACCCATGCTTTCATCTTGACCTCGGTTTACTACTCTCTCTAGAGGGTTCACTTTCTACAGTGAAAGCAGCACTCAAGAAGCCCGAGTCTAAAGCAGTTGCTTCATATTTATTAAAAATGTCTGTGTTTTGGTCAACCGCTAGTTAACCAGGGGACTACATATTTTGACTATGTATATCTTCTCTGTATTTCTCTCCCTGTGTTTATTACTAAAGACATTTGCATGTAAACAGGATCTTAATTGCATGGGAGTTCTGCTCCGCTGCTTAATACTGCTACTGCTCAACAGCATAACAGAACCTTTGGCTGGCATTCAGCAGAGCTATTTATATATTGACTGACTTGCTTATTCCTTTGTTCTACATGTTGGTTTGAAGTCCCCCCCAAATAAATCACAATAGCCATGCTTATTCAAATCTGAACTACTGAAACGGGCAATGGAAAAAACATTTTCTTATCGCCATGTTGTTTTGAGTTTATTTCCACATGAAGATCAATGTGTTGAGGGGGAAAGTGGTACCTGTTATGGAGCACATGTAAAACCAGACAGGAGGGATTTAGGAGGCCGCAAAGGCAGATAAATCCTATTCTCTCTCTAGGGGGAAGTGAGCTAGCTGTAGTTCTACTTTCAATCCCACAGAAATGTGACACATTGAGAGGAAGGAATGGGCAATCTGAAGTGTTATCCCAGCTAGCCACCCCTTCACATTGGCCATCTTCAATTATTTCTGCTGCATCTGAACTAGGTGTTACCTCCACCATGTAGCTTGTCTATTGGTGAAATAGGCCAATATCAGTTTTTTAATTTGGAGAGGATCAATAATTTTATTGGTGCTTGTCTACAGTGATTTTTTTGTTTTGTTTTGTTAGGAAGCAAAACTATCTGGCTACATGTTGCTAAAGTAAACAAGACTGTGCTTTCTGCCTAATCTTTCTCAACTAAAATTATCTGCATTATAATTTTAATTCTGTATTTCTCAGCCAATTGTTAGACCTATGTCTGTGGCATGAAAAAGAATCGTGTGTTCTGAGTCTACACTACATTCAGTTCTTTTGCACTACCATTGTTTTTGTTGGCCAGCCAATTGTATACATTTAGGGCTAGATTGTAAACTATTCTGATTTAGGTCTGATAACACCAATGCAGTTTGTGGTGATAGTGTCGCTGCGTTGATCCCAGGATATTAGAGAGAGACAAAGTGGGTGAGGTAATATCTTTTACTGGACCAACTTCTGTTGGTAAAAGAGGCTCTGTGTAGCTTGAAAGCTTGTCTCTTTCACCAACAGAAGTTGGTCCAGTAAAAGATATTACCTCATCCACCTTGTCTTAGCACAAATGTAGACACGTTAAAAGGTTCAGTCAACAGATTCAGATAGGGGCTTTTCAAACCATCGTTGAAATGTAAATAATGAGTCTGCTCAAAAAATGATACGTGACCTAACTTTCAGGATTATATAGCACATAAACAGGTATTGCAGAAATGCAACATATTAGTCCTATGGAGGGTCTAAAAATGCTGAATTTCTCATTATTCCTGACTAATATTTCAGCTTTTAAGAATGGTTTCATTGTAATTAGTTAAGCCTAGAAAAGCACCTTGGCATACAGATTATTATTCTTTCTGCACTCTACTCCTTTTGCATTCCTATAACTTGGAAATGACTAAACCAGATTTTTTTCATAGGTGCCAGAAGAAATATCGCTCTGAGGCTTAACATGGAAATTTTGACTCTGAAAAGAATACTTTTGTCAGACATATAATCCTGCTGAAGATAGGGTGGGCATATAACCCTCCTCCTTGCTGTAATTAATGAATGAAGCATAGGGCTGATAGGGCAAATGTTCATAAGATGGAATTCTTTCATTGCTTGGTCAAGGATGAATTCAATCGTCATGATCTCATTTTCTCTGTTCATGTACAATATTCTCTTTAATGTTTCTTTATTTCTACACTGGTTGTTTTCAATTCAATTTATTAAAGTTATGCTTGTTACCACCTTCTCTTATGGTTTGACTGCTTGGGAAGCCACCCTTTTTATTAATTGAGATCTGCTTTGTTAATGTTCTGAACAAGTTGCCAATTCCACAAGGAACATCAAAAAAGGGCTAAATTTTACGGTCTTGTATTAGTAAACTGTTTGATTTGAGCACAGGACTAAGAGCTGGAAATTCCTTAGTTGTAATCCCAGCTCAGATGCTTTCAATGAGTGGTTGAACCCCCTGCCTCAGTTTCCCTATCTGCAGAGCTCGGTTCTATTTCTCCCATTCTACAAAGCTGTACTTGTTCAGGTATCCCAATGACATTAATAAGACCCCAGAAGATACAATGCTTGCCTGAGTAACACTTTGAAGGGGGGAAGCTCATGGTTACTTACAGGGTATTGTATAAATTAATAATATATAATGTTTGTAAAGCTCTGTAAACATTAAAAGAACTATATAAATGCTAAGTATTGTTTGGGGTTAATTACTGCACATAAACTGCATATGTGTTAAATTACAGCACATGAGGTTAGCACACTGATTACTGAGTAAACCTCAAAATTGGTGTTCATTATATGCATATACATTTATTTTTTTTAAATCTGAATTGATTGCATTTACAAATTGTTTACCTAAATTTGAATGCCAACTGAACAATCAATCTCAATGTACAGATGTTTGGGTACTCTGAGGTGACCATACCTGATCTCAATATTACCTTTTTTACAAGAATTTCTGAAGTTATTAATAGTCCCTTTGGTAATTGATATCATACACTTGTTACATGTGATGAGTCTTTGTTTGTACCAGGTATATCACATGTAGTAGCTCTAAGTGTCTGGCTGTGTTTATTTAGGTTCATATTTTCCTCTGTAAAACAGATTTGTCTTCAGCAGTCATTTAAAATGACTGTTTTAATCAAACAAATCAGGACTGACAACGTGTCTTGTTATGGTCTTCATAAAATAGTTATTTCCCTAGTAAATCTTGGTTTTTATAACTTTACCAGTAAAATTAGCATCTGCCTAAGACAAAAGTGGTCAGTTTTCAGGTGTAGTTTTCATTTGACTGATTAATTTTAGTCCCAAAACCATTAAAAAGAAGTTTGCTATTATTTTGTAAATTTAAATAAAAATGCCCCTTAATCTGGACTTGTAATTTGTATGGTACAAATTCAGTCCTTTACCTGGAGCAAATGTTTCTGGTTTCAGACAGTGGGACCCATTAGCAAAGAAGTAGTTATGTATGGAAGTCATAATTAGGTCACTTTTCTCTATCTGTATTCTGAGGTGTTTTTTCCCCTCTAGATTTAAATATTCTGAAAAATGAGGCTTCCATCACCTTTGAGGTGTAATTTTTGCAGGCTAATTGAATTCACTAAGATTTTTCATCCTGATATGCAGCCTCAGATTTAATTTTATTGCATTTTTTTCAAGTTACACCCATTGGACCATTCTAAATAAGAGCCCTTCATTTATTTTTAGATAGGTGTGGCTTCCCTTCCCAAACTACATTCCTATACACAAAGAAAACCTGCCCTCTAACAAGGGTTACAACATGGTAAAAATTAGGGCTGTCGATTAATTGCAGGTAATGCATGCGATTAACTAAAAAAAAATCGCAATTTATTGCACTGTTAATATACCAATTGAAATTTATTAAATATTTTTGGTTTTTCTACAATGTGGATATCAATTACAACATAGAATACAAAGTGTACAGTGCTCACTTTATATTTTTATTTTATTAAATATTTGCACTGTAAAAATGATAAAAGAAATAGTATTTTCACTTCACCTCATACAAGTACTGTAGCGCAATCTCTTTACCATGGAAGTGCAACTTACAAATGTAGTTTTTTTGTTACATAACTGCACTCCAAAACAAAACAATGTAAAACTTTAGAGCCTACAAATCCACTCAGTCCTACTTCTTGTTCAGCCAATCGCTCAGACAAACAAGTTTGTTTACATTTACGGGAGATAATGCCCACTTCTTAGTTACAATGTCACCTGAAATTGAAAACAGGTGTTCACATGGCACTGTTGTAGCTGGCATCACAAGATATTTACATGCCAGACACGCTAAAGATTCGTATGCCTCTTCATGCTTCGGCCATCGTTCCAGAGGACATGCTTCTATGCTGATGATGCTCGTTAAAAAAATAATGCGTTAATTAAATTTGTGACTGAACTCCTTGGGGCAGAAATGTATGTCGCCTGCTCTGTTTTACCTGTATTATGCCATATATTTCATGTTATAGCAGTCTCGGATGATGACTCAGCACATGTTGTTCATTTTAAGAACACTCTCACTGCAAATTTGACAAAATGCAAAGAAGATACCAATGTGAAATTTCTAAAGATAGCTACAGCACTCAACCCAAAATTTAACAATCTGAAGTACCTTCCAAAATCTGAGAGGGATGCGGTATGGAGCATACTTTCAAAAGTCTTAAAAGAGCAACATTCTGATGCGGAAACTACAGAACCCAAACCACCAAAAAAGAAAATCAACCTTCTGTTGGTGACATCTGACTCAGATGATGAAAATTAACATGCATTGATCTGCATTGTTTTGGATCATTATCGAGCAGAACCCATCATCAGCATGGACACATCCTCTGGAATGGTGGTTGAAGCATGAAGGGACATGTGACTCTTTAGCACATCTGGCATGTAAATATCTTGCAACACCAGCTACAACAGTGCCATGCAAATGCCTGTTCTCACTTTCAGGTGACATTGTAAAAGAAGCATGCAGCATTATCTTCAGCAAATGTAAACAGACTTGTTTATCTGAGCGATTGGCTGAACAAGAAGTAGAACTGAGTGGACTTGTAGGCTCTAAAGTTTTACATTGTTCTATTTTTGAATGCAGGGGGTTTTTTGTACATAATTCTACATTTGTAAGTTCAGCTTTCAAGATAAAGAGATTGCAGTACAGTACTTGTATTAAGTAAATTTAAAAATACTATTTTTTTGACAGTGCAAATATTTGTAATAAAAAATAAATATAAATTGAGTATTGTACACTTTGTATTCTGTTGTCAGTGAAATCAATATATTTGAAAATGTAGAAAACACCCACAAATATTTAAATAAATGGTATTTTATTATTGTTTAACAGTGCAATTAATCATGATTAATTTTTTTAATCGCTTGATGAATGTAATGTTATAGGTTGGTTTCAGTGACATTTAGGTTTCATTAGCACTATAACTTTTAACTCAGGATTCCCACAAGTATAGGGTACAGAGGCTTTAGTTGAGTATTACATGACAAAAATATTCCTGTTTGAGTACTGCTGGGGCCATGCCAGCGTGGTTGCGCAGTGGTGGGATTTTGTCCCTGTGGGCAAGAATAAACTATGTTAGAACAGGGTTAAGTAAAGGGTGTTCCAACATGGTTATTTTTGCATGCTAAAGAGGCTGATAGCCACAGGATCTGAGTATGAGGTGTGAACACCAACTGTGATGTACTCCCTAGTGCTCTTGAACATTAAGGCCTGGTCTACACTACGGGGGTAGGTCAAATTTAGCCATGTTAGGTCCATTTAGAAATGAATGCGTCCACACAACCAAGCCCGTTCCATCGACCTAAAGGGCTCTTAAAATTGACTTCTGTACTCCTCCCCGGAAAGGGGAGTAGCGCTAAAATCGACTTTGCTGGGTCGAATTTGGGGTAGTGTGGATGCAAATCGATTGTATTGGCCTCTGGGAGCTATCCCAGAGTGCTCCATTGTGACCGCTCTCAACAGCACTTTGAACTCCGATGCACTAGCCAGGTACACAGGAAAAGCCCTGGGAATTTTTGAATTTTATTTCCTGTTTGGTCAGCCTGGTGAATTCAGCAGCACAGGTGCCCATGCAGTCCCCCCAGAATCGTAGAGCGTAGAATGTTTCTACTCTCCCCCTATCATCTCCGTCCCTGAGGTTATTGCAGATTAGAAGGCGAAAAAAACATGTTTTCCGTGCTCATGCAGTCCTCCCGCACTGATAGGGCACAGCTTAGTTCAGTGGCAGAGGCTAGGAAAGAATTAAGTGAGCGCGAAGAGCGGAGGCAGGATGCGATGCTGAGGCTAATGGGGGAGCAACGGACATGAAGTGTCTGTTGGAACTGCAGGAAAGCCAACAAGAGCACAGACCCCCTGCTGCATCCACTGTATAACCCCCTCCTCCCCATGTTCCATAGCCTCCTCACCCAGACACCCAAGTACGTGGGGGGTGGGGAGGCTCCGGGCACCCAGCCACTCCACTCCAGAGGATGGCCCAAGCAACAGAAGGCTGTCATTCATACAGTTTGATTTTTAGTGTGGCTACAACAAGCAATGTGGCCTTATTTTCCCTCCTCCCCTACCCCACCTGGGTTACCTTGTCCGTTATCTCACTTTTTTTTAATTAATAAAGAAAGAATGCATGGTTTTAAAACAATAGTGACTTTATTTCGAAGAGGGGAGTGTGGTTGGCTTAGAGGGAATTAAAATCAACAAAGGGGGTGGGTTTGCATCAAGGAGAAACACACACAACTGTCACACTGAAGCCTGGCCAGTCATGAAACTGGTTTTCAAAGCCTCTCTGATGCAACAGCAGCGGTGATGGTGAGCTCAGTGGGCTCCATGCTTGTCCTGATATGGAGTCTGCACGGGAAACCCAGGAAAAAAGGCAGGAAACGATTGTCTGCCGTTGCTTTCATGGAGGGAGGGGCAACTGACAACATGTACCCAAAACCACCCGCGACAATGTTTTTGCCCCATCAGGCATTGGGAGCTTAACCCAGAATTCCAATGGGCAGCAGAGACTGCGGGAACTGTGGGATAGCTACCCACAGTGCACCACTCTGTAAGTCGATGCTAGCCACGGTAGTGAGGACACACTCCCCCGACTTAATGCGCTTAGTGTGGACATACACAATCGACTGTACAAAATCGATTTCTAAAAATTGACTTCTATAAAATCTACCTAATTTCATAGTGTAGACATACCCTAAGGCCTCTGGGTTTAGAGGGGGATAGCCATTCTTGAGAGGAGGAAAATGAATCAGAGACTGTGACCCCCCCCCACCCTGATTCCACCAATGGGAGCACAGGTGTGGAGCAGCGACTCCCATTTTAACCACCACTGGTTAGCCCTGCTAAAAGCAGCTCTAGTTGAGAAGGCGGCCAGTCAACGGGTGCACCCAGGCCATTGCTAACAATGAGAAACTTGACCAAAGAGGCTAGTGTAGACCAGACCCGACCCGAGCCCTCTTGGAGCTGCTGCTCCAACTCCCAGCAGCCTCCATAAAGGACCTTGCTTGGGACTCTGGGCTGGGCCGGGTTTGATCGCCGTGGCAGGGATGCTGCTGAGTGCAGCAAGGTGTAAGTGCGCTCCTTGCACGGCTCTCTCAGGCCCCCACCGTCGCGAGGCGTAGGCTGCACTTCCCGCCTCCAGCCGCCAGGGTGCGCTGTATCCCGGGGACTAGTGGGGCAGGCAGCTTCCCGCTGCTTCCTCTCGTTGGTCACCGCGCGACGGGCTCGTAATGGCGGCAGCTGCGTAGGGGTTCCCGGATCTAGCTGAATCCCAGAGGCCGCCGCCGCTCCGCGCGCTCGGGCCCGGGGCAGCCATGGGCCGAGAGTCCAGGTGAGGAGGCGGGAGCGGCTCTGCCACTGCCCGAGCTGGACGGCCCCAGCCCGGCCACGGGAACAAAGGGCCGCGGCGGGACCGAGCTGAGGGGAGGCTCGCCTAGGAGCGGGGGCCGGGGCCTGAAGGAGCTGGGGAGCGGGCTCCCTCCGGATGCTGGGCTGGAGGGAGAAGCCGGCAGTTGCCGAGGCTGTGGGGGAGCGCCCAGGGAGCCCCCGACCCCAGAGGGGCTGCCCCGTACGGGGTGTTGTCTCCAGAGGTTCCGCATGTGGCCTTCGGGGAGTCCGCGGCTCGGAGGCCCGAGTGGTGGCGTCACCTCGGCGGGGCGGGAGCTCGCCCTGGTGGTGTCGCAACGCGATTGTTCGGCGCTCCAGGTGGCTCCGCTCGGCGGCACGACCGAGGGCCAGTTCTTGGAGACGGAGAGTGGCTCTGATCGCAGGGGCACATGGCTCTGATGCTGCCTGTTCAGATGTTCCCCAATCTCCGACCGGTTATTATCTCTCTCCCCACCCCGCTCGGCGTCTCCCGAAAAGCTATGGGGAATGCATTGGCTTCAAGTCCTCAGGGCAAACAAAGGGGTAGAAAGTGGTGGTTCTCGTCTCCAGCCCAGCGGGAGCAGACTGCGTGTACCAAAATGATGGATAACACTGTTGGGATTCAAGCCCATAAATGTATTATATGTGAATGGTTTGTGCTGGTTTTTTCACGTCCATGAAGTGCATCATCTCGCTGAACGCTAGTGGAGACAAGGCATTGCCGTTTTTATCTTGATGTAGCTGGTGAAGGTCAGCCCTAGGGGTGGGGTGTGGGGAAATATAGTTACTCACAACGTCAAGCCTATATCAAGACAAAAACTACTTGTGTGGTGCCTCTACTAGGATTTTACACAGAGGTAGGTTATCATGATGTCATGAGTGCACCTTTTTTTCAATTAAGAAAAACCCACACTCTGTGGAATGCAGTGGTGCCATCAGAGAAGGGTCAGACTGGCAGGCATGTCACAACTGACCTAATTCAAGCCATACCCATGGATTATATTGGGAGATTATACCCAGGGCTGGCTCTATGCACCAGCAAAGCAAGCAGGTGCTTGGGGCTGCACATTTGCAGGGGCAGCATTCGGGCCATCCTTTTTTTGGGGGGGGGGAGGGGCTGGCCCTGTGGGTGCTCCCCCAGGTAGACTCTGTCCTTGCCCCCAAGCTGATGCCGAAGTCCAGGTGGAAGAGCCGCAGCGGGTGGCCAAAGCTGGCCCTGAGACTGGGGTCCAGCAGCAGCAGCGCGTCGTATGCGGGGGGTGCCCTGGGGCCGCTGTGGTTTGTGCTGCCGGGCCTGGGCAGGCCATCCGGCAGGCTCCGACACGTGGAGCACGGGACACTTGGGCTGGGGGCCACCATGCGGGGCACATGGAGCCGCCTGCAAGTGCCGCAGGGTGGCTGCCCCCCAGCGCCGCAGCCGGGGCTGGGTGAAGCGGCCCGAGCCGCTCAGGGGCTGCGGCAGGGCGGCCAGGAGCAGCAGCGGGGCCATAGAGGGGACCGGTGCCCGGGGCGCTGCCGTGTGGGGCCCACGTCCCGCTCTCTGGGGCTCCGTTCTCCGCTGGCCGCTCCCTCTGAGGCTGCCCTGCCCCGGCTCCTCAGCCCCCTGCCGAGGCAGTCCCCCCCGGCTCTGCACTCCTAATTCCCTGCCAGTCCTGGAGGCAGGAGTCCCGGCTCGAGGGACCCTGGGCTGAGGCGCGGCCCAGGAGCCCCGCTGCTTACCCCGACCCTGCCAGCGCCGGACCGGCTGGAGATGAGAGGGGAGCGGGTGGAATCAGGGCCCCCCTGGGCGCCGGGAAGGAGTCGGGTGGATGCAGCCTCCGCCCCTGCTAGTGTCATGAGCGGGATGCTGATGACCCGCCCTGGGAGTGAGTTACCAGTGACCCAGGGCTGGGGCAGCAGGAGGGTACAGGTGGCGGGAGGGAGAGGCTGGGGCAGCAGGGGGTGCGGGGGGGGGGGAGAGCCCAGGGCTGGGGCGGCAGGGGGGTGCGGGGGGGAGCCCAGGGCTGGAGTGGGGGGCAGCCAAAATTTTTTTTTGCTTGGGGCGGCAAAAAACCTAGAGCCGGCCCTGATTATACCTCTGACATGAGCAGTGTATGCAGAGGGTGGGCTGCACTGGATGCTTCTGGACTCTTTGCTTTGTCCTTTTCTCATCAGAGTAGTCGTTTCAGTAGCTTCCTTCAGAACCATGTGGCTTCCATTGCTGCTTCTACCATACTTTGTTGCACTGTGAGCTATCGGATCTCTTTAAATAATAATACTTAGTGCTTTACATGTGAAATAGATAGATATTACTCCTTTGCAGGTGCCAAAACTGAGGTTCTCAAGGGGACACAGCAAATCCATGCGATTAATCCTAAAACCATATCTATACTAGGAGTGAGCACGGGTCACTTGCTGGAGGATTCTCTGCACCTTGTGGTCTTCAAACCACGATTTGAGGACTTCAGTAACTCAGACATAGGATAGGGGTTTGTTACAGGAGTCGGTGGGTGAGATTCTGTGGCCTAGATGATCATAATGGTCCCTTCTGACCTTAAAGTCTATGAGTGCTATATTCACATACTGTACTGGCAGAGTGTTTTGCTTCTCGGCTCTCTGTGAGCTGAGGGGTGAAAACATTATCTACTTATATCGGCAAAGCGCTGTTACTAGTATGAGCTTTCATGCTTGTTGTAATCTCCTCCCCGAAGCGAAACCAATAAAAGTACAGATTTGCCAGTATAATTGTGTCTACACTAAAATCTTTTGCTGACACAGCTGTGTTGGTCTGGGATCATACCTCTGTGCTGGCAGAAGCCTATAGTGTAGGCATAGCCTACGTCTCATGGCTCCTCGGCTTGGTTTACTCTTGTAAGTTATATTGGCATAGCTACATTGTTCTGAGATCTGAAAAAACCATACCCCTGACCGAAATAACTATGCCGACATAACCCTCAGTGTAGACACAGCAATGGTGACAGAAGAATGTCATCAGCGCAGCTAATGTAATTTGGGGTGTGTCTCTTACACTGACAGAAAAACCTCTACTGTTGATGTAGGCTGCATTGGCACAGCCCTCGCAGCATAAACATAGCTGTACTGATATAGTCGCCATAGTGGAGACATACCCCTAGTTCCCTGATAGCTGATTGTTAATCTCTGTGTCCTGAGAAAATTCCACCTCAGTTAGTGAGATGCTGTGTATGTAAATTATCCCTGCTGTTTCAGGTCTTCATTTTTTGTCTTGAATTGTTGTCTAATGTTAATGTGGTGTTTACACATTATGTTCCACTCAGAGGTATCTGCATTTCTGTGATGGATTCAATTATTCCTGTCTGTTAAAGGTATAAGTTTATAAAGTTTGAGCATTTTTGAATCCTAAGATAAAAGATGCTTGTCATGGACTCCTCTGCTCATTACAGTTTGTATCCTTTGTTGATAGTGCTGCCAACTTGAAATGTGCTCTGTGGCCACATGTGATTTTTATAAGAGAAGCACTTACAGGCCCAGCCAAGATCCAAGCCCCGATACAAATTGCACAAATGTCTGGTGGGACAGTCTTTTTCCCAAAGAGCTTACAGTCTAAATAGACAGAACTGACAAAAGGTTGGAGGGGAATACAGAGGCTCAGAGAAGTGAAGAAGTGGCTTGCTTAAGGTCACACAGCATGTTGTTACCAGATGTGCCCATTACTTTGGGGTATGCTCATTTATTTGGGTTACTCCTCTGGGGAAGGGGGTTCTGTAATCCTGTCAATGTACTACTTGTGTTTTCATATGGAGCTTTACTTCTCCCTTCTGCAAGTCCCGTCCCAATGGAGCTATCCTGCAGAACCTAGGGTCCCTGGGTTACACCCGCTCCAGAACCGGATGAACACCCACACCCCCACCCGTACATTAACAGAGCAAGTCTGAGTGGACCAGGTCAATCAGCACTATCAAGCTGACCCCTTGTATGTCTCTGGACTCACTGGGCTGGAGGAAGCAGCACTTTCAAGCTGTCTCTCCTTATATGCCCCTGGGCTCCATGGACTGGGTCAAGCAGCACTTTCAAGCTTTTACCCTTATGCGTCCCAAATTCAGCACGTCCCTATCCCCACTCCCCCAACACAATTGTACTGGCAGTAACCTACTTGATGAGCAAACCCCACAGTATTTTGGGTGCTGCAGGGATCTTTAGCTTAGGTAAAAGAAGCGTTGCTGTAGAGTGAATGGGGGAAGCTAAAAACACAAACGAGTAAAGTTCAGTAAGAGAGAGAGAAGCAACCAACTTAACCATAGAAGTTATTTATTGAATAATAGTGATAACTACACAAGGAGGACTAAACCAACCTAACATACATGATTAAAGATTAATACCTAAGGTAGAAAGGAAAACAGAGAGAGAGAAAGAAGGGGTGATCTCACCCACTCCATGAGGCTTGAACTGGTTGGGGTTCCCAGGTGATGGTGGTAGCTGAGGATCCTGAATGCTGGAGACAGGCAGAGCCCCCAGCACGATCAGTCAGAAGATGGAGTTCCAGTGGAACTGATGCATAGTTTGGATCTAAGCATCAGAACCCTGACTAGAGGGTGAGTAGGGATTTTTGTAGAGAAAATACAATGGTTCAAGGGAGAACACTAGATTTGTTTATAGGTAAACCGACGACTCTCACGGGTTTTCTTTAGACTAGACAATAGGATCTGATCACTCTTGGCTATGGGTGGTGGTTTCTTCCAGGGAGCTCACAATGCAACTAGGCTGCTTCAGTATTTGGATATCAATTAAGGATTCATTACTAGAATTGGTCTGATAATTGCTGAGCTGGGTGTGTGTGCAGGCGTAGGTTCATTAGCATCTGGAGCAGAGATTCCCAGGATGCAGTGCTTCCCTGCTTTTTCTGGTCCCAGAATTTAGTGTGGTTCTCTGCTCTCCATTCTGTATGCTAATGGAGATGTCTTAATCTTGTCACCCTTGTCAGGAGGGGTCTAGGTGTGTCTCCCAACGCCCTTCACTGCTCTCTGCAAGTTTTCTTCTTCTGATGGGTTTTGGTTTAAGCAGAGGCTGGGGGAGGGGGTGTCTTTCATGAGTCCGGCTGGATACTGCACCCTGGTTCCCCAGGAACACAGAGGTGTCTGGTATAGAGCTGGGAAGAAAATCTAAGTCTCCTGACTACCAGTCCAGTGCCCTTTCCATTACTCCACACAGGCTCATGCTTGCACACAGTTTTTTGAATGGAGTTTGATAGTATCTTTTTGGAACTGAGATATAAACTGAGGCAGACTGCCCTATGAGACATCTTCACATGCAGTTTTAATCTTTTTCCTGCATATAAAAATTGATGGATTACTAAATAGTAAATGCCTCTTGGAATTCTGATGCTATCACAAAGCTTTCCTCTCGTGGTGTGACCTCACTAGGGCTCTTTCAATGATATATAGCAAAGTAATCCAGCTAACTTCAGTGTCTCAGGTGCGTATGTGTGTGTACTAATTCAGTTATGCAAGACCAGGAAAGAATCCTAGAATATCAGGGTTGGAAGGGACCTCAGGAGGTCATCTAATCCAACCCCCTGCTCAAAGCAGGACTAATCCCTATACAGATTTTTGCCCCAAATGGCCCCTTCAAGGATTGAACTCACAACCCTGGGTTTAGCAGGCCAATGCTCAAACCACTTTGTATTCTTAAAATCTAAAAAAAAAAAAAAAAAAAAATCTGGTCTTTCCTTTTTATGGTTTCTGTTCTAAATGTGATTCAGGTACCTTTACACTGCAAAGTGTTTTCCTGTACATCTTGACTCTCTTATTGTGAATTTGCAACTACACAGACATTATCGGAAGCGCTCCACATCACGTGGACGTTCTGGTAGCCGCTCTAGAAGTCGATCTCCAGCTGACAAAAGAACAAAACGTGGAGAAGACAGACGTTCTAGAAGTAGAGATCGAGAACGCAGGCGTGAGAGGTCACGCAGCAGGGACAAGAGGAGATCTCGGTCACGGGACAGGAAGCGCCTGAGGTATGAGTTGCAAAGTCTCAGGAAATGTATGTGTTCTTCGAAAATAAGATTTGACTTGACTCAATCTGGGCTATCTTTTTATGAATATCTGATGTTCCTCTCTGTACGATTGGTATCCGCCTTTTGTAATAGGTTTTACTTAGGTAAAGTAGTACATAGTATACTTAACTTGATTTCAATTTTGGCTGTGGTAAGCTGCCGTAATTCGGATTTGGTAACCCTCTCCATAGCCTTAATGGCTCTTGGCTTCCTTTTGCAGATTTTTGCTGAAGATTGTTTTTTTTCCTATGTTAATAGACCAATTTATGTTAAACCCCCCAAACCAAAACTTCTCAGTTTTCATATACTCTTATATTTTAAAATAATGGCCATAAGTGCAGAATACTAAATAAGTTAATTCTGCTTCTGTGGCAGACGTTCAAGAAGCAGAGAGAGGGAACGGAGCAGAGAGAGAAGAAGATCACGCAGTCGAGAGAGGAAACGGTCCAGAAGCAGAAGTAGACGGTCCCGGTCCACCAGTCCTAACAAGAACAAGAAAACAGAAAACAGGTACTCTCATTCACAGCTGTGATTAATATGTTAGTAACTAGACATGGGAAGATTTATAGATTATAGTCTCTTCCTATACGGGGACTGGATATAGTTGCCAGATAGATTTATCAGATATTAAACTGGTTTTCCAGTATTTCTGTGAATCTTTTTTTTTCAGGAATAAAAATATTCCTCACCATGTTCCTTAGCATACTAAGGCTTTTTCGTGTGTGTGTGCGCACATTTGCAAAATAATGTTGGTTTTCTCACCCAAGTAGCTTGAGTGTAACTAGGGATGTAAAAGTTTAACCATGAGCTTGATGGTTATCGGTTCCAGTTAACAATTAAACTCTGCTGCTGTCCCGTGCGCCCAGTGGCCGGGCAGGACCCCAAGTGCACCGGGCGCCAGCGGGGCCCCAAACGTGGGGGTACTGCAGAACCCCCCTCACCCTTAATTCCCCAGCTAAACGTTTAACCTTTTAACCGATCGAATTTTAATAGGTTACATGGTTACTTTTTGTACATGCTATTTACATGTCTAACTGCAACCCCTTTTTATGCTACATCCCTTGTCATCGTCACTCTCTGCGTTTGTGAAAATGTAGTTGTGCTTGTTTTGTACGTGCACAGAATGCCTCATCAGCATCTTAGGCTATTTATGCCTGTTCCTGGATCATCATTTTCCAGATGATTAACTTTCAGCATTGCAGAATTTTGCTCAAATTCAAAATGCTCAAATTGTAGCTAGATCAAACATTAGGTTAATCTTTCAACCCTAGAGACAGGAGTTCACTCTCACATTCTCCCTGCTGGATGTTTGTCCACTTTTTTTTTTTTTTTTTTTGTAAAGTTCTCCATCCCCGTAGGAGAATAAAACAAACTTTCTGGAAAGTCTGAATAGATTTTGGTAAAAAGGCTTATCTTTAGATGTTGATCTTAGTTTGTTTCAACTGAGATCATTGTAACATGTACTTGACTTGTATTTGAGTATGTAGCTTTATTTGATATCCTCCATTATTTTAATAATATTTAGAAAATGCAGCACTTTTTATATCTCATAAGTGGTTTTGACCTTGAACACAATAAGCAATTTCGAGGAAGAGTAGCCAATACAAAATGTTGTTTAAAATAGTACCCTTTGTTCTTGATTTCTGTGAGCCTGCGTTCAATAGCAAACACATACTGAATGGCTTAGTTTGTTTCACTATTTGCGAAGTAGCCCCGCTCAATGCAACGTGTGTGGTTTTAAAAACTCCTCATATGTATTTAAATATTGCACTTGATATTAAGGCCTGGAGGCAATAAGTCAGGAAAACCATGCACAGCTCTGGCTTTTAGAAGAAGGAGAATATTCAGTGAGTGCACATGTACTACCTAAACCTTATGGTTTGTTCCCATTGCTTAAAAACTCTTTTATAGATCTAAGTAGCTACATATCCTATATTTTATTTATTATTATTTGTATTAGCATAGTACATAGGAACTCTAGTCATGGACCAGGACCCCATTGTGCTAGGTGCTGTACTAATACAGAGCAAAGAGACAGTTCTCGTCGCAAAGAGCTGACAGTCTAAGTGTAAGACGAGACAACAGATGGATGCAGCCAGACAGAAGAATATAAGGAAGCAATAAAACAATATTTTAAGTTCTAGAAATGCTGTTTTACATTCACTGGAGGAATATTTCTATTTCAGTAATTCAGGAAAAGACCTGAATACACGTAAATTTAAAGTTAAGCTAGTGACACCTACCCAAAAAAAAAAAAAAATTCACACTGACCCTTTAGTCTAATATCTTTAAATCATAGTTACTTCAGGGTCTAGGATCAGTAAGTGATGTTTTGTGGTCACACCTCTGTGGAAAGGATGTGTTAAAGGTGATCTCTAGCACAGCTGACACTCATGCAGTGTGTTGAAAATGTAACTCTTGTTGAAAATACTGTGGCTAAATCACGTAATGCCTCTTAGAAAATTGAGTGATGGTGTCATTCATTGTTCTTATCACAAGACTTATTTTAAATAATTTTAATATATTAATGTCCTCCAAAACCTATGTAGGCAGCAGACCTTCTTGTAACAAGTGTTTGCCCCATGCCAGGTGCCAACTTCATCTGGGAAGTGGTGCTCTCCAGGGCTGTGGGTTGTATTGCTGGCTCTGCCATGAACTTATTGGGTGTCCTCTGCCAAGTCACTTAAAGTCTTTGAACCTTTGTTTAATATTACTATATTACAATTCAGAGGGTTTTATGAGACTTAATTAGTAGTTATAAACTGCTTTAAATTGTTGGATGACAGTAAGCTGACTTTTCTCTTACTAAAGTCACTTTTGTGCATGGTTTCCAAATGGTGCACTAAGTCCCTGCCCGCCCGTCCCACACATGTGCACACATCTTCAAAGAAATTAAATGATTCATGTTCTTTTAAAAAAAAAAAAGTAGCATGGCTACAGTGGATTCATAGCCAAGATTTCTTTAATATTCATGTTAACAGATAAAGTGCATAGTATAACACTTCAAAGAAATCCATGAAATATGCTTATACCATGCCATCACTTCTTATCTGTGTTGTTTGTTGAATACTGTCAGCGTGCTCAGCATTGTAGAGAACATGGAGTAGACAAGGTCCCTACCTGTATGAGTTTACGATCAAATAAGATGACTAGTAACAAAAAGGTGTAGTTTGAGGTCCTTTTAATGTTGAATTTAGAAATGTGTAAAATCTTACTTCAGGTCAAGTGCTTTCTAAATACATTTTAAACTGAATTTTCAATTATAATCACAAATAGACAATGAAGTTGCACAGTTTAAAGAAAAGCAGTACTGTATGGGTAAACTGTAATATTAAGGTGTATATGGAATAAGGAGGTTGGTGACTATCCCAGGGCCTTAATTAAAACATCATGGAAATTATATTCTGAGAAGTTGGAATGATATAACATCTTGTAAAATAAACACATGGTTTGCATTAAAATAGCCCTATGGGCTATGAAAAAAGCTTAATACGTTTTTTTCCCCCTTTCAGCTGAAAAGTGAATTTTAAATGTATTATCATGGGTTAGCCACACATGTTTAGGTTGGATGCATCTATATATTTTTTTTTATTATTATTAGAGGGGGTAGGAATAGTAAAGTCTATAATAAATGTGAATGGGTTTTAGATCAAGTTATATAGGTAGCCTTTCCTGACAGGAGGTGTTCTTATGTTTTTCAGCCAGTAGTTAAATCCTCCAGGGGCACTCAGACTTACAAGGCAAGGTGCTAGATCACTTTGATATTAGAAGTGCAAAAGACAAGAATTTCTGAGTATCTCTATTCCAACAGCTATTTTCAAGGTGTTGTAAAATAAACTCTGGAACCATGAGAGTATCAGTTCTAAGTATTTCTGGAAATGAAGTCTGCAACTTCCTCCCATAAAAAAATGAGAACAACAGAACTAGAGCATATGAATCAGTGTGTCCTAATAGATTTTTGCATCTCTGGTAGTTCTAGGAAATATGTCCATGAAATGAAGAGATTCTCTGGGAAGTGAATATACTCTGCAAGATATTTAAAAAATGTGTGAATGACATTTTCTTCCAGCACACACACATCTTTCCCAAGAAAAGCTGGAACAGTCTGTTCAGAACAGACATGCGGTACATACATTTTTGATCTTACCTTTCAGATCAAGGTCTAAAGAAAAGACAGAAGGTGTGGAAGTTTCCAAAGAAAAGAAAAAAGAGAAAGAAGAGAAAGAGGAAGAAAAGGATAAAGATGTTAGTGTATGTATACTGACCAATGAGAGAAGATTGTATCAGTTAAACATTAGCTCTTACAAATGATAAAGTTCTAAAATAAATTTAGATATAGTTTACTGTACTTTTAAAAAATCACCTTAGATAATCCCTTTTTTACATCTGGACTTCGTATAGCACGGACTTCAGATAGCACAGACTTCTGTTACAATGGGTATGCTTCTACCACTTGACAGAAGAAACATTCTTCCCTTAATGCAGGACTTCTCAACGTGTAGAATGCAAACCTCAGGCGGATAGTGAGCAGTCACTTGTCACGTCAGTGATTGCTGGATGTGGGGGGTTAGATGATTTGGAAACGTGTAAAATCTTACTTCAGGTCAAGTGCTTTCTAAATACATTTTTATGTAGAAAACATCCTTTGGTCACTAGAACCTAGCAGGAGTCAGGGGAAGAAAGGGAAGGAGCAGTTTGCTTCCTCTGTTTTTGCCTCTGCTTCCCCCAGTTCCAGAGTAGCACTCCAACACACAGACAATGCTTGGCTCTGGGGCAGGGGAAGCAGTACTTCATGAGCAATCCTCCAGTCTGGCAGGAGTCAGCAACAGGCCACCAAACCAACATCCTCATCAAACCCAGTCAACAACGCATGCACCCTCAACCAGCACTCCTTGGTCATAACCACTCATAGCTTGTTTCTCTGACACAAATCATTTGGGGAAATAGTGAGTTGCAAGGTGGCTTTTCAGGGTCACACACCAAAAAAAGGTTGAGAATCATTGCTGTTGTATACTTTCCCTATGAGGGTGAGGAAAGTTTGCCGTGTTTAGGAGTATTTGTTTAGAAATGTAGATCCCTAGGACCAAGTTCTGGCATTGGATGCAAGGCAGATAACTACATTTCACTTTATTTTACAGTCACCTCACTCATGCAAGTATAGTAGTTGGTGTCACTACAGAATGTACCTGAGATAGATTAAGTTAAACTTGTATTGCAATATGTTTTTATTAGGCAATCCTCAGACAAAACTCCCATAGATTTGAAAGAGGAGTTTGTCTAGAGAAGTGCAGAGGCAGGCCAATAATTCATAACTTTTTAGTTTGGTTGTTTGTTCTCATAGAACTTTGATCAGAACAAACTAGAGGAGGAAATGAGAAAACGAAAAGAGAGAGTGGAGAAATGGAGGGAAGAACAGCGCAAGAAGGCTATGGAAAACATAGGAGAACTGAAAAAAGAAATTGAAGAGATGAAACAAGGGAAAAAATGGAGCTTAGAAGATGATGATGGTATTTCCTTAATATTTTTATATAACAATTAACAGATAATTGCTTCATTTTGTAGTGATAAACACAGCTTTTAATTACCGTCTTTGATTTTAAAATTTAAATTATTTTTCAATGAAATGTAAAATTATGAAATCTAGACTTGTTCATGGTCCCAAACAGCTTAAGACACAAGTGAGAGCACCTGGTGGGGGATTAAGAGAAAGAGAGGACAAATGATACAGTAATAATGCTTTGCAGTTATTCAGGTCAGTTATGGGGACATAATGGTAGTTTATCAACATATGTTTAAACTCTTTTCTTCTCCCTCTTACTTCAGTCCCAGTTTTTAAAAAATTTTCACCTAGGCTTTGGACATTTTTGTGGACCCAATTCTTTTCCGGCAACCCGTAACTGCTATTTTGTACCCACTAAAATACTAGGTAAATTTCCCATTTATTGATGACCTCTCTCAATACAACCAGTTCCTCATACCCCTTGTGGAGAATCTCCATCCTCACATCTCCCCAAGAGAGGAGAAGTCTTCTAAAATGACCACTCTTGGCATTAGAGGAGCTTCTGCAGGCTGCGGGAGCATGCTGGCTCCCCTGGCATCTCCAGATTTAGTCTGTCTTCTTTCAGGGAACATTCCGTCTCCAAGGGGAAGGGAGAGTGCCCATGTGGTGTCAATGGGGAACGGTGGCCTTTGATTCCAGGGTTTCTCTGACTGGTGACTAAACCCTTAGACATCATAAGAAGATCCCCATCCCTTCTGCTCCCAGATACTCTTCTTCCCCCATGGCTGGCTCCAGTCCTGGGGAAGGGGTGTATTCCTATCCTCATGGTGTTCTTCACCTTTGTTCTGTAAGTTTACAATATAGTGTCCCCCCATTTGTATGTGCTTTGTAAACATTTTTCAGGGTTCTGTACACCTGCATTGTACTAAAAGCAGGAAAAAACAAGGATTTTGGAATTCATAAGCACAATTTTTTTTTTAAACAAAAACATTTCTCTGTCATGTACTAGATGACGAGGAGGAGACTGCAGAAGGGGAAAAAGAAGCAGATGAGATTGAAGATGAAGAATTAGATCCACTGGATGCTTATATGGAAGAAGTTAAAGAAGAGGTCAAGAAGTTTAATATGAGAAGTGTGAAAGGTGGAGGTGGGAGTGAAAAGGTAAAAAATTAAGATTGTCTTGTTTGTCTTTTTTTAAGTAGTGTTAGCATTTTAATATAGGAAAAATGATATTGAAGAGCACATGTTAAGATGGAAAATATGCAAACAAAGAGGTGATACTACATGTAATGCCAACCTGTCCTTACCTTTTATCTCCCCAAATCAGCTGTTTGATATTAACCCTGATGAAATCTCATCTAAGGAAGTGGGATCAAAGCCACTATACTGTGCTCAGGAGTATACAGAATTTGTACATTCTGCATAGTGTGTTTCCATGCTCTCTGTGGTAGGATAATGGTTTTCCTTAACTGTTTTATTAGAAATCTGGGCCGACTGTTACCAAAGTAGTAACCGTGGTGACAACCAAAAAGGCAGCTGCGGAATCAGAAAAGAAGAAAGGGGAGCTCATGGAGAATGACCAAGATGCAATGGAGGTAACTGAAAAGTCTTAGGTGTCTATTGTGGAAATGGGCTGTTTGTTTTTCTAGCAAAAAGAGGCCCTGGTTCAGCAAAGTACTTAAGTGCACAAGTAGCCCTGTTGGCTTCAGTGGGACTACTTACATGCTAAAAGTTTGGCATTTGCTTATGTATGTTGTTGAATCATGGCCAAAATAGAGCTGACACTGATTAATTTAAAAAACACCGCAGCTCACACAGTCTTGTGTAAAGACAACATGGTATAAATGAAAACTAAATTAATGCATCAAGTTGTTTAGGTTGATAACATCTTAATATAATTGAGTTGCGGTGTGGATGTCTAAACTTGGTGCATACACAATTTATACACAGTTATTGAAATTGTGCATTCAGTCATGGCAATTTTGCATGTGAATGACCAGTTGAACATCTAAATGGTTATATATGTATGTAGCTACTGAGCCCACATATTCAGTCACAATAATTACATGTCCATTTGAATATGTTTAATTATCAAAATCTGGGTTTTATGTTTATAGTTAAATGATCTTCATGCTTCTAAAGTGCCTTTAATTTGAGGATCTCAAAATACTTCACAAATATTAAAGAGAAATTTCTCTGCACCCCTGGGAGGTAGATATTTTCCTTTTACAGAGTGGGAAACTGGGCAAAAATCAAACCTCTTTGTACCTAAGTCACAAAGACAGGAATACAATGCCTGTCTTCTGACTCCCAATCATGTGCTTCTAATTATCAGGTAACACTCTAAACTCAACTAATAAACTTCTCTTACACTGCCTGTATGTAATAAATATGCAGTGTTGATACTCTGCGGGGGGGACTTGCATAGCCTCCCTGCACAATTATTGGGTTCAAGCTTATCAGAGCAATTTGTCCTGTGTCCAGATTACTCACATAAAAGGGATGTCAAGTGATTAACATATAAGGTGCTGTGGTTTTTAGGTCTTAAATAGGTTTTAAATCTCTCAGCACTGCACTGGCAATTGAATAGGCTGGATGAGTTCCATTGCATGAGAATCTCCTCTCTCTGTCCCCCCCGCTCTCCCCCTCCCCCGAATCACTGTTGATTAGTTCTAGATGGCAAGTCCTATCCAGATGTCAGTTAAGATTGGTGGGAGATGGAGAAAGGTGGGGAGTGATGAGAGGGGAAGTTGCCAAAAGAATGAATGTGTGTAAAACTGGGGAGATCCTTGAAGCTTAAAGTAATTCTCCCTCTTATAGATGGTTTTGGTGCAGTGTAGGAAGAGTTAAATGTCCCCAATGAATGTTCCATTGTTATGTCAGTGAAAAATCAAACCCTTGAAGAGGGTTTTTGTCACTGAATATATTTCTTTGATTTATTATCTGTACAGTATTCGTCAGAAGAGGAGGAAGTTGATCTTCAGACTGCCCTGACAGGCTATCAGACCAAACAGAGGAAGCTGTTGGAACCAGTGGATCATGGAAAGATAGAATATGAGCCCTTCAGGAAAAACTTCTATGTTGAAGTTCCAGAGCTGGCTAAAATGACCCTAGATGGTAATGGCAAATAAAAATGAAATTTGTAGGGTAATTTTTAATGGAAGAAAATGTCTGTCAAATTTAGATATGCAAGGCCCCAGTGAGTTCTTTAGGTCTTGTCCTTTGGACATTAAAGCCAAAATTCTGTGGACCATTGAGAAGGAAAGTACAGGCTATAATTTGAGAGGCTGACATAAAGCAGCAATCCAATTATTAGTTACAGAGAGGAATTAAAGCGTGCAAGGGAATTTTCTTGGTGCAACTTGACAGGCAGGTCAGGCAGGGAGGTTTAATCACCCCGTCAGTGAGTATTACTGATGTACTGTTACTTTCCATTTAGTTATATTTGTGACCTGCTCATTGAAAGTTTTCCGCTACACTTTCTACATACTCAGCATCTGTGTCTGTAGCTAGCTAAAATCTGTTGCATCATGTTCGAAGACAGTACGTTTCAAGTAGACGTTGAATAAGATAGCAGAGAAATACTTTGTTTGTTTGTGTATTAATTCATAGTGTGTTTTTTTCAGAGGTAAATGTATACAGGCTGGAAATGGAGGGCATTGTAGTCAAGGGAAAAGGCTGCCCCAAGCCAATCAAAACCTGGGTACAGTGTGGTATTTCCATGAAGATTCTCAGTTCTCTTAAGAAGTAAGTGAACAATTTATGAACCAAAATATCAGTTGTTTCCATTGTGTCCTTGTGTTGTTAAGACTGTGGAGTGTTCAGGCCAGGTTACTTATTTGTTTTACATATTCTTATTCTATGGCACCACTTATACCAACCATCTAGATTAAGGTGCTCACTCAAGATTGCTCTTCTGGGCAATTATAAACTATTCTTTCCCACTAATTACATAACACACATTTCTTCACTCTATATTTGTTGTGCTGTATTTGCACGGTACTAAAGCTTCCACTCAAGTGGAATATGTAAATCTTTCCAGCAGGATTATGTGCAATTCATGAGAAATCCTTTTTTGCTCCTGACAGTACTTGTTTTTCTTTCTTTGAGACATGGCTATGAAAAGCCCACTCCCATCCAAACTCAGGCTATACCAGCAATTATGAGTGGACGTGACTTGATAGGCATTGCTAAAACAGGAAGTGGAAAGACCATTGCATTTCTGTTGCCTATGTTCAGACACATCATGGATCAGAGGTCATTAGAAGAAGGAGAAGGTCCAATAGGTACAAATCTTTGTTTTCAGATATTGATAGATTGAAATTTATACTTCTTTTTTTTTTTTTTTTGTCAAGTCTTGGATACCATAATTTAAACATCTGTGTTTATTTTGATTTTTCTAGTGAACTGTGTTTAAATACACTAGTTGTGGCTAAGATATATTGTGACAATAGAACTCTGTGTGTGGTATAAATTCCCTGTACCAATGTGTAACTTCGGAACTGTTCTCCCCTTGCTAGAAGGTAGAATGAGAATCCTCAGAGCTCTGGGATGATGACACAGAACCTACCACAAACATTTCTTCTGGCACAGCTCAGTTTTTAAGCTCTGATTCGGCAAATAGATTCATTGTGCAGCCTTCTGTTTTGTGTACATTGAGGGATTTTTTTGCTTAACGTATCTCTTTATATAGAACGACTAGTTAGGAAGAATGAAAGGGAAGTTTGCACCCTTTGATTTTTTCATTGGAAATTGGCACAGGGCTGCTACATGATTTTAACAGTCAGTGCAAGTCCTCTTACTCATTAGGACCCGAAGTACAGCATTCTCAATTTGTTTTGTCAGATATTTCTTTATGCGCTTCTATAAGCTTTTCAGAGGGGCCTTCAGTTCCTCTCTTGGTGTTCTGGAGGAACATGTATTTCACGACTGTACGTCAACCCTGAGAGGCTTTTTTTCTTAGTGAGCACTGAAGGTTCTGCCAACACAATAAGCCACAAAAATGTATTTTTGCTGTATGGTTTGTACTTGAGGAATATTTGCATTTCCACTTAGCTACACATTTCCATATATCTTTAAAGGAGGAATTTTTCCCTCGTTTATCCTGCTTTCAGTGGGTTGTTGGAGCTATGGTCAAGTTTATTTTTAATTCCAGGGCAGCCTCAGATACTGTAGATCTCTTGAAATAAGGGTTTTTAAAGTACAGACAATAATATATACAGTACAGTTGTATTAGTCTAAAAGAGATGGTTTAAGCTTCACCATAAAGGTTCAATTTCTACCATGTAAAGGATCATTATCTCCTAAATTTTTTGTGGTTACGGTTTTAATATCTTTGTTTTTCAGCTGTCATCATGACCCCAACTCGAGAGTTGGCTTTACAAATTACCAAGGAATGTAAGAAGTTCTCAAAGACACTTGGGTTTAGAGTTGTCTGTGTCTATGGAGGAACAGGAATCAGTGAACAGGTACACTTAAAGTATATTTATCAGAAATCTTGTAACATCTGTCATTTACCAACCTTGCTTAGTGGGTGTTTCCCATAAATCCAATATTAGTTCTGAACGCTCATTTTTTTATTTTCTCTATATGTTGGAGATTTGGTAGCAATTAGGTTTCTTTTAAAAGCCTGCTTTTGACTGCCCCTCACTACTACCACCAGCACCTGTCCTTTGCACATGTACACAAGCATACGTTGCCAGAAGTCAGTCAGTCAGTCTGTCTGTTTGAAGTTTCTCATGTATGGGCCCATGTGTCTGACAGTATTTTTTTTAATATAGTTTGGTGGTAATTAAGCAAAGCATTTTTGGGATATGATAATTTGAAATAACGGTTTCCTGTTTCCAAAGAGTTCCCTAACTTTTTTGATACCTCCTATCTCAAAAAAGAAGGCTGAGGAACTCTTAATCTGATTTGTCTTTAGCGAGTAATGCTTTTTGACTATTTTCATAAAGCTTGATGGATTAATTTTGAAGTTAGCCAGTGTTTTTTAACCCATGGAAACTACAGGATTTATAAATTCAATAACCATATGTAATAGAGCTTAATATATTCACAGCTGTAGAGATATTTTAAGATCCCTACATGAATTGTCCTAATATGCAGAGTTTGCTATAATATACGGCTGAACGCTAAGTTGTGTAGGAATCATAACCCTTTCATGTGCACTGCTCTAGATTGTAGCAACTCCAGGTCTTCATAAATCATTATTTTAAAAAGTAATTTCCAAACACTAAGGAAATTGCCAAACAAAATCTTCAAATAAATAATCAGTGTTCTACCAATGTTGTTGTAAATTATAGTTAAACATGAATGGTTAATCAGTGACTGAAAACATTACTTAAATCATTCAATCTCTGATACCCATAAAAACTTCAAATGGTTTGTTAAATTTAATTTAATTGTTTTTAAAATCAGATTGCTGAACTAAAAAGAGGTGCTGAAATTATTGTTTGCACACCTGGACGTATGATTGACATGTTAGCAGCTAATAATGGTGAGTAGAAACTTTATTCCTTTAGAAATATTTTTATATATTTATTTTCTAATTCTAATAAACAAAATCAGGAAATAATGTTTTTTTTATAAATTGTCTTCTGGTATTTATTTACATCTCTTGAAGCTGTGATATCTATTTGTGGCATTTCAGAATGTACAGCAATGAAAATGGCTCTATTCAATTATTAGCTTCATTTTGAAGGACAGGCATTGTAACATGCTTGAAGAATTTCTAAGAGTTTATATGCACAGTCAATTTATAACTCTACTCCAAATTTCTGGTACTTTTGGGTAGTTTTGGGCTTGTCTACATGGCAAGTTATTTTGCAGCAAGCTAGGTTGTGAATCTACACCTCACCAGCTTGCTGTGCAGTAATGTCCCATGTGGCACTTCTATTGCTCACTGAAAATCCTAAAGACTGGCTTGACTTACTATGCTTTCAAGTATTAGTAAGTCAAGCTGCTCTCATTTTCAGTGTGCGGTAGCAGTATTCACCGGGGAAATTACTGTTCAGCAAGCTGGTATGCTGTGGATTCACAACCTAGCTTGCTGCAGACTAACTTGCCATGTAGACAAGCCTGTAGATAAAGGAAGGCTTACTTATGTAATGCTTGCTTATTTTGACTTTCCATTGCCCAATAACTGATCTTCAGCATTAGCACAACTTAACAGCAGTTCACTTTTGCATAAAAGAGACTTAGCTATACAGAAGACTCTGCTTTTATCTGTTGCTAAAAAACAAATTGTTACCTGAATGATCTATTCAAAATGTTTTAAAAATTAAAACTAGTGTCTTCCTAGATCAAATACCTGCGTAGGTTAAAATGAGATACTGCAGCTTTAAGAGGCTTCGGCTTACTGTAATCATTGCATGCTTGTTAGACAACGTTTGATTATTAAAATATTCCACATCAAACCACTAATAAACTGTTGACATTATTTAACTTCTGTGGAAAAAGTCCCTTCAAGACTTATAGAACTGGGCTTCCAAGACTTAAACCGTCAAAGGTAGGTACATTAATGCTGTTCCCAAGTAATTTTGCAGAGTTATTATTTGGGGATGCAAATATTAACATGTTAAATATGTAGATTTTTAATAAATATTATTTTGGACCACTAAGTGTGAATTGAACATCTAAAAAAGTATTGCATTATATTTTTTAAAATAGTAATTTGAGATCTTGACAGCTATAGTTTAAATGTAAAAGTAATAGGTTCTCACATAGTTTGATAAAGGTACCAGTTTGAGTGACGATTGTAGGGAAATGTGCAAATCCTACTTTCAGTCTGAGAACAGACAATAGAGTATCACCATATTATTGCTTGAAATCCACTGTATTCTTGTGTAAACATCTTTTAAAGATAATGATTTAATTCACGTTTTTTTTCACCTCTTGATGTTTTTGTTTTCACTCTTTAAGGGGTGCCTTTTTCCACTGCTTGGGAAGGCTAGTAACTTGTTTATCCATGACCATTTCAAAATGAGATGTGTACTGATGTACAACTTTTTGCGTGCTTTGATTCCACTTGTACCAAAGACTGGGGTTCTTGTTACTTTTTATCTTCGCGGGTTTAATAGACAGGTTTTAATCTGTGTATGTTTGTTAGTAAAATGTTGGTTACACTTTATTATTCTATTAGCAATTAACTACAAATAGTTAATACAAATGTATATCCTCAAATCATTATTTCTAAATCCAATGAGGCATTGCAGATGATAATATAGAGGAAAATTTTGTGAGGCTTCATCAGTTAGAACTGGAACTTTGCCTTCCACACATGCGCTGTAATCTCTAATATGTTTTTTCCTAGGTGGCGCTATCAGATAATGGCTGATGTGGCTCGTTGCTTCATCTCAGTCTTAGTTTTATGATGTGTTTTGGCGAGGGCTGTTTTCTGAATTTTACAGGTTCTTCTGGCCCTATGATGGTACGCACGAGAAGAGTTTGACAAAATAAAGGGCCTTGTGCATCTTTACACGTTTGCCAGAATGTATATGTTGTTAGAACAAGAAATTTAAAACACATATGGTGAATTCTTTAAAACAAAAAAAACCCCACCCTATTTAACTTTTATGTTTGTTAGAAGCTAGTCAGAATACTTAACATTTTACTTAAAATTACTCCTGAGGGGAAAGAGACTTCTGTATGATATTGATTCTTCTTTTTTTCCCTCTCCTTTTTCACAGGTCGGGTGACAAACCTTCGCAGAGTTACATATGTTGTACTGGATGAAGCAGACAGAATGTTTGACATGGGTTTTGAACCTCAGGTAATGAACGGCACAGTGGATTTTAAGTTTTTGATTTTAGTGGTGGAGGAGAGATGGCAATGGAAGTGACTTAAGGACATGCTAGGCTTGAGGACATTATTCTTGCTTAAAGGATTTTGTGGGGCACAGGTAAAGAGGGGGAGAATTAATTGGATTAAACCTACATATTATCAGTGCTGTCATATAATGAGACTACCAACACCTGGTCAGCAAGGCGTGCTGGTTTTGGGTGACAATTTGTAAACTGACTCTGAGGTTTTTTTGCATTGATCATGACTAGTACTCCGTGTCTCTCATAGAATATCAGGGTTGGAAGGGACCTCAGGAGGTTATTTAGTCCAACCCCCTGCTCAAAGCAGGACCAATCCCCAGGCAGATTTTTACCCCAGTTCCCTAAATGGCCCCCTCAAGCATTGAACTCTCAACTCTGGGTTTAGCAGGCCAATGCTCAAACTACTGAGCCTTAGAGGCTCCATTATCTCCTTGGATAAGCCCTGGAAGTGACCGGACTATAGCACTGCAGTGAATCCGGGTGGTGGGGCCCCCTTTCACAGGCAGCTTGGGGCTTCTAGGTTACGCCAAGGGACACTTACTCCTCTAGAGTTGGGAAGCCACCACCCTTGTTCCCATGGGCTGAGGTTTGTGTTGTGCCTCAGAGGAGCACTACAACATCCCACCCTTTTCCATTTCTGTGGTGTTTCTACTGAGTACAGCAATTTCTGCTGCTTTTCCAGTGAGAATACACAGACTCTCTGGAAGATAAAACTTGCAAAAGGATATTTATATTCTGTGCAAAGCCGTTACTCCTTAGTTTTAAAACTGACAGGCAAATGTGTGTGTGAAGTCCATTCCACCTTGTGTAGAACACTTTTTGATATTAACTAATTTTAAATAAATAAATTTAATTTTAAATTAATGGAGATAGCCTATCTCCTAGAACTGGAAGAGACCTTGAAAGGTCATTGAGTCCAGCCCCCTGCCTTCACTAGCAGGACCAAGTACTGATTTTTGCCCCAGATCCCCAAGTGGCCCCCTCAAGGATTGAACTCATAACCCTGGGTTTAGCAGGCCAATGCTCAAACCACTGAGCTATCCCTTCCCCCTATTTTACTCTTCATCCAGGTCATGCGCATTGTAGATAACATCAGACCTGATCGTCAGACAGTCATGTTCTCTGCCACCTTCCCCAGAGCTATGGAGGCATTAGCTCGCCGAATTCTGAATAAGCCAATTGAGGTACAAGTTGGGGGCAGGAGTGTTGTCTGTTCTGATGTGGAACAAGAGGTGGTGAGTATTGCATTGCTGCATCTTTTATCTTTTGTTTCATTAGTGCTAAGACATTTCTGGAAGAATAATACTGAATGCAAAACCATATACTAAAGGCTATTTTACTTCTGGATATTTTGTGGGCTTAAACCATTAAAAATACTTTCTAATACTTTCACTCGATGAAGTAGTAAATAATTTAACAATGATTTGAGACACTGACTTGAAAAAGTAATAGGTTTCTTGGAATTGATTGGAAAGGACAGCATATCATTAAAATTGTGTCAGTAAATAAGATTATTTTCCCCCTTGCATGTATGCCCAAGGGATACAACTTGTTTATTTGGTGTAATGAGTTGTGGGAGATACAGAAGGTTTCCAGAAACGTTTGCTAGTACTTAAAAGAAAATGGCACCTATTTTGGCTAGCTCAGCAGCATGAAAGTTCTCATGAGGCAAGTAGTCCTCACTCTGGGTAAAATATTAAATGTATGTGGTCAGTCACAGTTAAGTGGCATTTCTGAGCTGCCATCCTAGTTAATGTGACATTAGATTATATGGAAGTTCAGAAATGGCAACTGTAATGAAGACTGTTTTAAAAATATATATTCCACAGTTTGTTCATTGTACAGGTGCTTCTTACCTTGTGAATTTTTAGACTGTTGGACTCAGCAGATGGTGCAGTTGTTTCTTTAAATTTTCAAACATCCTACTGATATGGTAATATCTTATGGTTTGTCAGTTAAATCCTAGTAAATGCTATTTTTCTTCAAACAAAGCTAAAGGGGTTTAAAAGGAATTGCTATATTAAAGTATGTTTTTATTTGTGGCCTTTCTTGTTTTTATGATTCCAAAAGTTTATAATGGAATGCTTAAATCAAATAATGTTTATTATCCTGGCCTATCTCTGATGGCCACATTCTCTGAATATGAAAACAACTGTCTTGCCGAATAATTGCAGCCCAAATCAATGGATAACTATGAAGTTATATTTGTAGAGTCGTTTTGGCTTGCCTAATAGTCACTTTGCTGTGCCACTCTGGGGTGTCGTCTTTCATGTGCCATTTTTCATTAGAACATTACATTGCTACAGAAATGGTATCAGGTATGTTAGTGAGTACTAATGCAGTTACATGGCAAAAAGCTTGGTTAATGCAGAGTTCAGATTGCCTAGTGATAGGTTGTGCCGTTCCAGAACGTCGAACTCAGCACAATTGAAACTTCTGAAAATCAGGGAATAGAGTTAAGGGAAATACCCATTCAGCCTTAGCTCTGCGCCCCTGGAGCTAGCAATAGCCACTGGGAATTGTCAGCATGCCCTCAGCTGCAATCACTGCATTATGTGTAGCTGTATTGAATGGTGGAGGAATAAACTGGGGCAGCTTGAAAGCTGTGATTGAGATGAGGAGATCTGGGTACCCCTGTGTGCTATCAGAAGAAAGAGGTACATGTGTACCTTGAGGTTTCAGTCTACATCATTGCAATACGGAATTGTGTAGGCTGTCAGTAACACAGGGCCCTCGGGTCTTCTTGCCATGGGTATTGTCAATAGGGCAGTGGGATAGGAGAGCAGTCTGTGGATTTAATGATAGATAGGAGAAAGTATAGGTTTAGGTGGTATCTTGTGTGCCAGTATGAAGGAGTTGTAAAAAGGTCTGAAGTTGCTGTTAAATTTTACAGATGTAGTATTCGGTCAGTGGAATACACTCAGTTTTTGAGCGTAAGAGAAGTGCAGTTTGTGCCTGTCCATTACAGTGAAAAGACTGTGTGTGTGTGTGTGTGTGTGTGTGTGTGTGTGTGTGTGTGTCATTGCTCAGAGAGCAGAGTTAAGGCTGAGTGGGTGTGTGACCGGGGTCCCTGTGGGAGCCATCTGCGGTTACTCAATTAGGGTGAACTGCAAAGAATAGGGCAGACAAACCCCCAAAAGCTGGTGGATATTCCAGTATTTAGATTTACCAAGCCAGCATAGAACACCTTCTCTATTACCTTACTTGTTACTCAGAAGTCCAAACAACATAGTTCCCTTAAAGTGATCCAGCCTCAGGCCTCCATCGAGGTACCTAAGTCAAATATGATGAAGATTCCTGAAAATCTTATTTCATCATATAAAAGAAAAGTTTCTACCAATCCCAAAGGAATCGGACACATTACCTCCCAGGTTATTGAATATTCCAGATCTTACCCAAATACACGCTACAGCCAATTCTTATTAACTAAACTAACATTTATTAAAAAACAAAAGAGTGAGTATGTTTACAAGATCAATATACATACAGACATGAGTTCAGTTCATTGAGGTTTAGATTCACAGCAGAGTTGGTGAGCTTTGTAGTTGCAAAGAGTTCCTTTAAAATTCAGTTCATAGGTTATATATAGTCCAATGTTTAAATATCATATTCAGGGCGTACCAGCATAACTGGGACCTCAGTCTTGCGACTCAGACTTCCCCTGATGAAGCCTAAGCAGATCTGAGATGACAGAATCAGGACCCAAGGATCTTTTATACAATTTCATGTCCTCTTTGACAAGTTGAGAGTTCCTCCAGGAACAAAAGGTCATTAGGATGACTTTGAAGGAGGTCCATCACGGGTACTTAGCTATAGAATTAACATAAGGCAATTTGCTTGTTCCTCCACCATTCACGGTATATTTCAAAGAGAGATGAATACTGAGATCCCGTTTTTACAATTTATTTAAATGCTGGGATGTTCTTTTGATCTCTGAACTATCAGAATACAGCATATACAGGGACTGTTGATACATTGTCAACCCTACTCAGACATATGTAAATACACAAAAACACAAACATTCTCTCTCCATGTGTCTTTTGAGGGTTGTTTATTTTGCAGAATGTTTAACCCTTTCTAGCCATGTGTCACAGGGTGTTCACCTTAACTCTATATTTCCAGGTTTGGAGAAGTTTGAGGTTTGCTGAACTAGATATTCTGGCAGGGCACAAGCTATCACCACACAACCTTAACTCTCCATTAGTGAAGCATTTTGCCATTTAATTTCTAGGTTTTTTTTAAACAGAAAAAAAATGTTTGGTAGGAGTTAATAATCATTTAGACAGCTTTAGTCCTCACCTACGTTTGCAGTTGATATGCTACTGTGAGTAGGTAATATTCCAAAGACTTACGCCATGTCTACACTAGCACTTATGTTGGCAAAACTTTTATCGCTCAGGGGTGTGAAAAAAAACATCCGTCGAATGACATAAGTTTGCTGGAATAAGCACTCGTGCACAGCATTGTGTCGGCGGGAGATGCTCTCCTGGTGACATAACTACCGCCACTCGTTTTGCTGGTTTTGTTATGTCGATGGGCGAGCTTTCTCCTGTTGGCATAACGCAACTACACGAGCAATCTTACAGCAGCACAGCTGTACCGATGCAGCACAGCTGTTCCACTGTAAACTTGTAAGTGTAGACGTGGCCTTAGGATGTGTCTCCACTTAATGCTACAGTGGCACAGCTGCAGCACTTCATTGTAGACACTAACTACAGCGATGGGAGAACCCTTCCTGTAGTTAATCCACTTTCCTGAGATGCGGTAGCTAGGTTGATGGAAAAATACTGTCAGTCTAGTGCTACCTGTACCAGAGACTAGGTTGGCATAGCTACGTCTCACTGGGGAGTGGAGTTTTCACACCACTGAGATGTAGCTATGCTGATACAAGTTTTCAGTGTAGACCATCCCCTAGCTTTTATACAGTGCTGTTCATTAGTAGATCTCAAAGAACTTTATATCATTTTCCCCTTTTACAGATGGGAAACTGAGGCACAGAGAGGTGAAGTGATTACCCAAGGTTACCCAGCAGGCCAGTGGCAGAGCTAGGAAAAGCCTCAGTCCAATGGTCTTTCCACTAGGCCACATGATTGATATGTGATTCCTAAGTGCTCCTCTTGTACATTTTGTTATTAGGAAATGGAGATAATGGTTGTGCTGTGAAATGTTTGCAATGTGTAGTTTTTTAACAGGTCTGGTAAGAGAAATTTCATCCATGGGTTATGTCCCAAAACCTTGACAGTTTTATTACTGGCATGTCTCTTTCCTTCTTCACCACCTGCCCCACCGTTCCCCAGAACATCTGGCTCCCCACCAACATTTCCAGCTCCCCTGCCCGTACTCATCCCTTTAGAAGTTGTTCCTTGCTGTCTCCTGCACAATGCTGCTGTGTACACATATGACAGGCAGAAGCTTAGTGGAGGGCTGCACACTACCTTGGTTATGTAGCCTGAGCTGCACACTGAGGTGAGCCCCTCACTCCTACTACCCACCTCCAGCTGGGACTCCTGCCCCTGCTTCATCCAGGCTTCCCCAGCCATGCCCCATGCTGTTCTGCTATAATTAACCCCCCCCTTCCCTTTGCAGATAGTAATATAACTAGTTTCTTTATTAGGTTTGGACCAGCTTAGCTCACTGGCAGCTTTAATATTCCCACTTCTATCTTTGGATGCAACACAAAGAAAATCCAGCTCCTGTTCACAGTATTAGTGTAATCAAAGCCCAGTAAAAGGAGTTGAGAGTTTGTAATACCCATAATCCAGTTGAAGGTGCAATGTCTCTACTTCGTTTATTCTGTTTGCTTTTCAGATCGTGATAGAAGAAGAGAACAAGTTCTTGAAGTTACTTGAGCTTCTGGGACATTATCAAGAGAAAGGATCAGTCATCATATTTGTCGATAAACAGGAACATGCTGACGGGCTGCTGAAAGATTTAATGAGAGCCTCTTATCCCTGCATGTCACTTCATGGAGGTAGTGTGCAATCTTAAGGGCTGACATTATTTTAAACTAGAATAATAGGATTGGGTAATTTTAAAGAAATGTGTTAATTTTTTATTTCCATACAATACCATTATAGACCTTGGAATATTATCTCCCTCGCCACTGTAGCCTTTCATTTGAGATGTATATTTTTCTCACAGTTTGAATGGAACTGCAATGGACATGGTGTTTTTAACCTATAAAACGCCATAATATGCCAAAATATTTCTTTATGCAACAGGATTACGAACTGGTCTGGCAGTAACGCATCTCTGAGAATAGTAGTTCGTTGCTACTGCAGACCAATACCGGGAGTATAAAATGGGTTTTTGTAGTGTCCACAAAACTAGTGGCTGTTTAATTTCTCTGCCATGCAGTAGTAATTTAAAAATGTAGGTGGTGGAAACCTATCTAGAACACAGAGTGGAGCATAAATAATTTTGCTCAGGCTACTGTAGTGCAGAAACTAAATGGTTTATTGTTCTGGAGTTAATTGAATTTTGTATTAGGTTTTGGCATTTTAAATAATCGGTGAGGGTTCCCTGAGCCTCTGTAAGGATGATCTTTATTATTCAAAATTGAAAGAAAATAAATGCATAAAATTAAATCAAACAGTGTTTTAAAATGAGCTATTTTGTGTGGCTCCTTGCAGGTATTGATCAATATGACAGAGACAGCATAATTAATGATTTTAAGAACGGAGTATGCAAACTTCTTGTGGCCACATCTGTAGCAGCACGAGGTTTGGATGTAAAGCAACTAATGCTGGTAGTCAATTACAGCTGTCCCAACCATTATGAAGATTATGTGCACAGAGCAGGCCGAACTGGACGAGCTGGCAACAAAGTATGTAAAAGTAATTATTTGTTCTTCTTAACTGTGTTTAGAACCCTGCCCTGTTTGTCTAATATAGTTATCCAAAACAGGGATTGGGAGAAGAGAATGTTCCTTTGGTATTTGATGAGAAGGGAACCTAGGGTCAGGCACCACAGTAATACAAATATTAATAAATAATAATAAAAGAATGCTGTGAGGTTTTTAGAGACATCAAGAGTAAGACACTGGTCTAAATTTTAAAACTCAGCCTCCTGTTCTGAACCAAATTTGTGTGGCACTTAGGAAATGCTTACTGGAGTAAGATTTCCCCATGAGTTTGGCCCTGTTGCTGAACATTTGATACTGCTCATGCTTGGTAATGTGCATGAATGACCTTGGAAGATTTCATGTTCTAAACTTACAACCATGACCAGACTTAAATAAAAAGCTTTAGATTTAATTGTGAATGGTTGAATTATTGTATCACTTTACATGCTAAGCTAAGTTAGTTCTAGGGCTGTCAAGCGATTAATCGCACGATTAAAAAAATTAATCGTGATTAAACAATAATAGAATACCATTTATTTAAATATTTTTGATATTTTCTATGTTTTCAAATACATTGATTTCAATTACAACACAGAATACAAAGTGTACAGTGCTCACTTTATATTTATTTTTGATTATAGGTATTTGCACTGAAAATAAACAAAGAAATAGTATTTTTCAATTCACCTAATACAAATGCAATCTCTTTTATCATGAAAGTTGAACTAGTTCGTTCAAATTCCTCTTAAACTGCATTTTTTAATATACACTTCCTTTTTAACAGCGCTACCTGTGCTACACTGCTTCAGTAGAATAAGAGGTCAAGGGTCTTAATGGATTATTAATACTGATTAAATTCACTTTTTTTATTAATGTTCAATAGGGATTTGCATTCACTTTCATTACTGAAGATCAAGCACGGTATGCTGGTGATATAATTAAGGCATTGGAATTGTCAGGGAAACCAATTCCTGCTGAGCTAGAGAAGCTCTGGAGTGACTTCAAAGATCAACAGAAGGCTGTAAGTAACCTTTTTCCTTCTTGATGTGTGTTGTGCTTTTGCTACTTTGCACTCTTGGGTCTCAGTTCTGGGCACACACAATTCTACACGCATAAATAATCTCACTAACTTCATTGGGGCTACTCATGTGTGAGGTCAAATAGGGGTTAAATGTTTGCAGGATTGGGGTCTGAAGTGTTTTCAAGACTCTTGTGAATTTGAATGTTGTAACCATATGTATGTGGCTGTCTTGAGACTTTATTTTGTCAGAAATCATATAAAAGACGAGGGTGCTGTAGTATTTATATTTTATTTATATTGGTCACACCATCACAGTATTTGAGCACACGGTTCAAAAATTTAAAATGTGTTTCTTGTCTGTCAAAGAGAGAATTCTGTTATCTTAGGGAATATTTTAGTTTATACACTTGTATTACTCAAAAATATTGTTTAGATCTACTCAATTGATATAAAATAGCTGTTAAACTTTTCATTGTAAAATAGTTATTTCAAGGTTTGAAAAGCCTGATAAATGTCCTAATTTTTTGTCTTGATTTTTTTTTTTTCATTTAACGTCATTATCAGTTAGATAAATAGTCTATATTCACAATTGTTTTACTACTTCTGGAAGTGTCTTTTAAAACTTTTAGTGTTTGAAGTGACTTTAAAATAAACATACCTGTTTTATAGGAGGGGAAAACTATTAAAAAGAGCAGCGGATTCTCTGGCAAAGGATTCAAGTTTGATGAAACAGAACACGCTTTGGCTAATGAGCGAAAGAAACTACAAAAAGCTGCTCTTGGCTTGCAGGATTCAGATGATGAGGATACCGCTCTCGATGTAAGCATTAGAGGAAAAAGTGTTTACGTTTTTTTAAGGGATTTCACTGTATTCACTAAAATAACCCATACAAATACAACTCCGTCTAATAACAGATTGCAGAATGCATGGATTTCTGCTATTTCACACATCTTGTGTGTAAATCTGTATTTCCTTTAATGTATGAGGGTATAGACCTCATAAGGAGTTAAAAATCTGCCATTTGTCACTTACTGGTATTTTATAAATAAGATAAATATGGATATTATTATTTCATTCAAAAGGGCACAAGCAGTTTTTTCACCTTTGCAAAGTTAATCATCTTGCACAAAATAAAATGGTTACACTCATTCACAATAGTCTTATAGTATAGTGCTTGAAAGAAATGTATAGCAGCTTTTCCCATTTCTAAATCCATATTAGGTACTTTTCCTTAATATTTGCTACCTTTTCCATGAACTGGAAAATTACTCTGACTACTGGTACAAGGGCTGTAGAAGAACTGCTGCTGGAAATCCTCCCTCACAAACCAGCTCTGTAGCCTTCACAATGTGAACGCTGCCCCGCTCTGCCTCTCCCAGTTTAAGGGTGAGATTGCTTACAGAATTTGGTGCATCAGTTTGCACTTAAATGGCACTTCCCATGTGAGAATCTCAAAGTACTTAACCTTAACCTTAGTGTGAAACTGAAGGACTCGGTATAAATCCCTTGTTAAAGGTAGAAAGTAAATCTGTGGCACAGCCAGAAATAGTTCTCCAATCTCCTGATGCCCAGTCTGTTTCTTGACCAAAAGATCATCCTTCCTCATTGTTGCCCTGTAGTTCTGTGCAGGGTTTGGCAACAGTTATTGTTGCAAGATTCAAAATTTATTTTTTGAAAAATAAGGCAAATGCACACTGGTATTTTCTTACCATATGTGGACAAGAATTGCGTAATGCTAAATGTACTGATATCATTGTTCTGTTCCTTAGATTGATGAACAAATTGAGAGCATGTTCAATTCAAAAAAGAGAGTGAAAGACATGGCAGCACCGGGAACATCTAATGTTCCTACACCAACAGCTGGTAATGCAGAAAAACTGGAAATTGCCAAAAGACTAGCTTTAAGAATTAATGCTCAGAAGAATCTTGGAGCAGAGGCACAAGTATTGGTCCCTTTTCACTTTAAGGTCACCCTCTCTACCAAGCAACCATTTTTTACTAAATGTTTAATAGAATGTATTTTTGTTTTACAGCCATGTTAACGTATTGTTCTATTTAGCTTCTTTATTCGGTACTTAATGGTAAATCATATGAGTCTTTGACTATCCATTTTGTAATCTTTTTGATGTGACAAAATGCATTAGCACAAAGACTGGAACCCCGATCTGCTTTGACACAAAGGGGTTAATTATAACTAATTTTACCAGTAGTGACTAACGGATTTGTTAACATTATTAGAATTACAAAATATCTGTCTGCTGAAGTATGCAATATACAATACGTTTTCTCTTGGTTGTAGAATTCTGTAATTTAATTTAAAATGTATATGAACTTTAGTAGTATTTTGCAGAAGATGGTTTTAGTTTTTGAAGTTTCCACATTTGGAATCAACATAGTCACCATGAACCTCTGATTCTTAGTGGAGGGCTAGGGGGGAGGAGGAGATTTTGATCCAAATCTAACTCCTAGTTAACAGCAGTCAACTCACTGCTGCTATAAAGCATTAATAATGTTCATCTGAAAGTTTAAGCTTTTTAGAATATATTGCTGTGAAAGTATCAGAGGGGTAGCCGTGTTAGTCTGAATCTGTAAAAAGTAACAGAGGGTCCTGTGGCACCTTTAAGACTAACAGAAGTATTGGGAGCATAAGCTTTCGTGGGTAAGAACCTCACTTCTTCAGATGCATCTGAAGCTTATGCTCCCAATACTTCTGTTAGTCTTAAAGGTGCCACAGGACCCTCTGTTGCTTATTGCTGTGAAAGTTATTATGTAGTTTCTTGTTTAGTGTTGGGGGATTTCAGTTCACAATGTATAATGTCTTGGAGGAACTAAAGCAGTGGTTCTCGACCGGGGTACACATACTCCTGGGGGTACACAGAGGTCTTCCAGAGGATACATCAGCTCATCTAGATGTTTATCTAGTTTTACAACAGCCTACATAAAAACACTAGCGAAGTCAGTACAGACTAAAATTTCATACAGACAATTACTTGTTTATACTGCTCTATATACTATACACTGAAATGTAAGTACAATATTTATATTCCAATTGATTTATTTTATAATTATGTGGTAAAAATGAGAAAGCAAGCAGTTTTTCAGTAATAGTGTGCTATGACACTTTTTGTATTTTTATGTCTGATTTTGTAAGCAAGTAGTTTTTAAGTGAGGTGAAACTTGGGGGTACCCAAGACAAATCAGACTCCTGAAAGGGGTACAGCAGTCTGGAAAGGTTGAGACCCAATGAACTAAAAAACCAAGTATATTGTCAGAGCAGTCCTTGTGTACTGCTGAGTTTTGATTTCCATCACAGGAAGGAGTGTATGCTCACTTTCTTAGCTTGGTAATTGGACTAGAAGTGTGTGGGAAGAGTTAAAATTACATTTTGTTTTGCTGACGGCAGTCTGGAATGTCCATAGCATTTAGAGTTGAAAATGCAGCAAGGCTTTTTGGGGGAGGGAAGTGTTGAAGCTGCCTACATGGACATTTACTATGTGTAGAAATGTAATGAAACTCTGGTGCTGAAAAGGCCAGGTTTTTATGGTGCTATCTCTGGGTACCTTGTAATGAATGTAGACTTGTTTTATTACAGGATGTGATGCAGCAGGCTACAAACGCTATCTTGAGAGGAGGCACAATTCAGGCTCCTACTGTATCTGCCAAAACTATTGCAGAGCAACTGGCTGAAAAGATAAATGCCAAGCTCAACTATGTGCCCATAGAAAAACAAGAGGAAGAAAAACAGGAGGGAGGACAAAGTGAATCGTTTAAGAGATATGAGGAGGAATTAGAGATCAATGACTTCCCACAGGCAAGCATCCATTTTTTCTTTAATCATATTTTAATGCCAATCACTTAACACAGTGCTTTACCTCAGATTCTTTGTACAAGTTTATAATGTGTTGATTCCAACCGAGAGGTTTTTAGCTGTATCTCAGATCTTTATCAGCTGTATCCAATAAAGCTCTGTGACATTAGCTCAGCTGTGTAATCTGCACCATGTATCTATTGACTTTCTTTCCTCGGGCAAGAGATGCATAATCTTTCAGACACATTCTAAGAATCTTCTTTACCACACGAAAATGTGAAGCTCTGCCCTTGACCTAATCCGCATCTAAATCTTATTGCATCTTCCTCTCTAATATTGAAAAGATCTGGCCGTTTTTCTCTGGCCACACTACCATAATTCTGGTCTAGACCCATATGTCTTGATTATTACATCTCTTCTGAAATTAAGATTGTTAGGGGAGATTTTCAGGGGCATAAAAAGTAGTTAGGCACCTAACTGCCATTTATGCTTCTAAAAAATCTCCACTGTAAGCCTCTTGGAACAGGGACTGTCTTTTGCTGTCTGTATGTTGTCTAGCACAATGGGGCCCTGACCAGTCATTGGGCCTCTTGGTGTTATTCTAATACAAATAAGAAAGTTGCCTGACTAGTAGAATTAGTGAGAGAGATGCGAGTTTGCTCTTTCCCACCAGCTCTTCCTAATGCAAGTACAGTGTAAATGTTTAGTATAATTGCATGAGTTTTCTCAATGGGACTCAAATTGCATGCACTTAATCACTGTATGGGCTATATCCTAACCCTGAGTTTGTTCTTCATATGCCCCTACCTTTGTACATTAGACCATAGTAGGTGATACACAAGATAAGTTTGTCTTATTCTTGAAAAGAATTTGTAACAGTGTGTCTAAGAGATTATTTCTGTTGAAATCTCAATGTCTAAGTGAATGAACTACTCTTTCTCACACTTCAGTCTTGTAAACTTCCCACAGAGTGAAATGGAGACACTGGCGAGCTCTCTCCTGTGGTCCTGTACATCCATCATTCTCTTTCCTCCCCCTTTCTTATTCCCCTGACATAAGGGGCAGCAGTGCTAATGTATTTTGGGTATACATTCGTTTGGACGTGGGTACTCATTTTTAAAAGAACTGATTAAAACCCATTTGCCCTGAAACACATTTCTGTTTAAATAGCTCTCACTATATAATTTTGTTGCTACATTTTTTGTCTCGAATGTCAGCTTAACCCTCTGATTCCTCTTTTACAAAATGTCTTTCTCACTGCCCCTCTTCCTATACGTTTTTCTTGTGCAGACTGCTAGGTGGAAGGTTACCTCCAAGGAAGCACTTCAGAGAATCAGTGAATATTCTGAAGCTGCCATTACAATCAGAGGAACGTATTTCCCTCCAGGCAAGGAGCCCAAGGAAGGAGAACGAAAAATTTACTTGGCTATAGAGAGTAAGTATGACAGATGTAGTTAAACTTAAAAAAAGTCCCCAGTGCAGAGTAAAACTTGACGTGAGAATCCTTGTGATAGTAACCTTTGGGTCCTCGCTCCAGACCATCTTTGGTTATGGAAATGTGGGCACCCAGGGAAGCCACTCATTTGTCTCGATAGTTTTTGCCAGTTAGATCATGTAGTGATGTAGGTCCCAAAAAATCTTCACATCCTACCCAAAGTGAAAGTCCTTACATGGTGGCTGTATATGAAAATATTCAAAAAAAAAGAATAACAAGAATTCACCTGGTGCTAAAAAATGAGAGGAAATGGGGAGACCTTATTTGAGCTGCCATGGGGAAGAGACAAAATGTTGCTGTTATCCAGCAGCACCGGGCAGGGATCATATCTGCTCAAATCTATTGTCTGCAACCTATGGCCCAATTAATCTTATGGTTACTCTGGCATGCTCTGTTGCTGACGTGAGTTTGTCTGCAAAGTAACCTGTTGATTTAGGTGTTTGTGGGTAGTGTAAAATGTGACTTGAAATTTTAAGTATGTCCTTCGTTTAAAAAAACATACCAGACCTGGTAATAAACACTAGTAGACAGTTCAACAGCAAACTATTAAGATGTGTTTGGCAACCTACGTGGTGCTACTGGAAGTAATTTGCAGTTTTACTTTTTAGGCTTTGTGTGGAAAAGGTTCTAATATTTTGTTTCTTCTTGTTCTGTCTCCAGGTGCCAATGAACTGGCTGTGCAGAAAGCAAAGGCAGAAATCACTAGGCTTATAAAAGAAGAACTTATCAGACTGGTAAGTGAAATATACTGTGTTTCAGAAGAATGTGCTTGGCTTTTTAAAGCTTTACAAGAACACGTTTCAGAAAGTTTATACCAGCGACAGAGCATAAATCTTTATTAATATCTGGGACTGGAAGCTGCAGATCTAAAATATGCTGTACTGGTGAAGAGCAAAGAAAATACATTTCTCTGTTCTGTGGGTCAACCCAGGCTCGTAGGTATTCTATGCTGACAAAAGACATCAACAGAATTTTGTGACATCACTATAAGGGCTAGTTGTTACCTAATAAAACAGTTCATTTCCTGGCTTTAGCTCCATCAGGCAGAGCTGGGCGTGTAACAGATTGGTTTTTAACTTTTCTTGTTTTTAGTTCTGTTTGCATTGTTGGGGTTTGTTTTTCTTTCTATCTGTTGCTCCATGCAGCATGCCCTGGAGCAGCAGTTGTCTGTATTCAGTTATCTTGCTCCTTGTTTTCAAAGCAGGGATTGCCCTGGGAGATTGAATTCTAAGTTCTTCAGAAGCACAAGCCTTGGCTTTTTGTGGCGCAACCTCCAGTAATATTGCATTAGACTCAGGCAGAACTGCTGGTAGCAGACACTGCTCAACCGAACCACTTGTGGGTTCTGTTGTTCTTGTTGTGTCTTCATTGACCTAGCTTTGCTCTGTTTTTAAAATTGCTGAACTCTACGTAAAAATTCCTTCAAACTGTTAAAGTTACTATTGCTGAGCTATTCTAATAGTGAATGATTCACTGTTCACTTGTCTGTTTTCAACTAGTGCTGTGATTGACTTATTTTTCCTCTTTAATTGCAGCAAAATTCATACCAGCCAACCAACAAAGGAAGATACAAAGTTCTGTAAATATTTGGAGTAACCTGTCTGCCAGTGGCTGGTGTCTGACACTTCGTGGCTTCTGTTGTCTTTGGTGTTCACACTGCTTATTGTAAATTAAGATACTTTTATTTTTTTCCTTGCTGACATTTTTAACACAAAATTGATATTTGCTGAGACATCTCATTCTCTTCACTAAGGTTAGCAGTCTTAAAGCAGACCAGCTTTGTCAGGGCATGATTTAATTGAAAAGTATAGTTTATATAGTTTTTCACTGTAAAACTACTGAATAAAACAGATTTTAATTTTCCTGACATTCTAGTATAATGTAAATTAAACGATTTCGGCTTTGCATTGGAATTTGTTATGGTGTACTTACAGCTTCACATTTATTGGGTAGTTCACACCTTTTCAGTTTATTGTGGAGTAGTAAAACAGCCAATATAAGAGCAGAATTTTCCTCCCTAATCTGTAGCATCTCTGTGACCTATTCCATATGCATTCCCTCTGCAAAACCCCCATTGATGTCAGTGAGAGCTCTGTGCTGATCAGAGTTTAAAATTTTGTCCTAGAACAATTAGGGTTTAGTTTTACAGATGTTTTTCCCCCCATCCTTCTTTACTTCCTACTTTGCCTTTATCATTTGGGGAATAGAATAGTTAAATCTTTGGGTTTCTTGTAAAATGAGACATTTTGTAGTACAAAAATGGCTTTCAGATTTTTTTCTAAATGTCAGCATTTTAGGATTTGATTTTGTTCCCATTCTTCAACCTTTAGTAAATAAAATAAAATAAAGCTCAGCAAAAGAGAAACCACTTTTGTAATCAAGTATAAAGTTTGACACATTTTTATAGTGTTATATATACATTTAATGTGATTCTTTCAGGATTACTGTCCTTATACTATTAGAGAATGGCTTTAGACAAAAAATTAACTTTGTAGGTCGGCTCCACAAGCGTTGACCCTTATTGCAGTGGTGGAACGTGCTCACTTCCTGGAGTCAACTTTTTTTAACCCACTTTTCCCTCATCCCCAGAAGCCATTAACATTTCACATTGTTACTGTCAAGATTTAATTTTTTTTTTTTAGCCTCTTGTCTTATCTGTAACCAAAGTTACAGATTGTTGAGTCGTTCTAGCAGCTGAAAAAGCTTTCAAGAAGATGAAAACTTACAAGGCTTTTTGTAGAAAGCTTTCCTGACCTGACATCGTGGAGGACAAAATATAATTTTAAAATAGCTATGTGTATGTACTGCTTTAACCCTAGTGAAGAACAAATCAAATCCTTGCATCATGGTGTTAAATTCATTTTTTCCAAAAATCAAATATTTTGAAGTCCACTCCAGTTTTGAGATACAAATAAATTTGTAGATTTAGAAGAAGAGAACACTGGCCATATCCACTAAGCACTATACATTTACTCTGCCAGGAACAACCTTAATACGATACCTAAGAAAGTTTAAAAACAAAAACAAAAAAACCCTGAATGGAGCCAGAAGTAGCGCATATAAGAAAATCTTCTTTAAAGTTCAAACAAAACCTCAGATATTTTCAAAATCAGATTCCCTTTAAATGTTTCAGGCTTCATTTAGATAGGATTATTTATTATGTAAGATGTTTCACACAGTTTGTGCTGACTTGTCTAACTTTTTGACAGTGCTGTAAATTGCGATGTCCCCCAGAGTTGTGGTGGGTTTTGATATGTTTGGTGTAGAGCACTTTCAGGTTCAGGCATTCTGACTTTTTTTTTTTTTTTTTAAAACGTCTTTGGTTTGAAATTTTTGTGATGATATCTACTGAGCAAAGCTCTGATAGACATACTTCTGTGATTTCCAGCTCAATGCTGTTGGATTTTCAGCGAGGTTGGAAAATGTACAATCTTCCAAGGTTTTTTAAATGCAATGTCAATATTCATATTTTTTTTAATTCCTCTAAAAATAAAAATAATTTCAATGTGTTTTTCTGAAATGCTCTCTTTCTGATGTGTTTTCTGCCCTGTTTGCTGTGCCTCTGCACTTGTTCTACTGCAGCTCTGTGCTCACTAATTGTAGCTGCTCCTTTAAGGGTAGGGAAACATGTTCACTACCATTACATTAGAATCTTTGTTAGGAATGTAATGAAAAGCAGGAGGACAGACACACTAGACAGTAAAACTAGTGCAATAGAAACATCACTGAAGGAACTTGGGATGGGGAGGGTCAGCAATCTGCAAGAGAGGAAAAAAATGAGAAACTCTTAAGGAAAAAAAGAGAAATGGAAATGAAGGGGAAAAAAGCTATAGTGGCAACAAGGCGAAGAATAAAAGAATATGGAGGAAAACAATGAAGTAAAATTGTTGCATTAAATCTTTCTTCCTAATTGTTTTTGTGCTCATGGAAGTGGACCCAGCTCTCTCATAACTATAACATGTCTGCTGCTTCCTTGGGGGATGCACCCCCTTTCAGATGCAGGAAGAGAACTGGAACTGTATTTTTTAATAATAATAAAAAGCAATATAATAGATAATAGAGCAATATACCCTTTTTGCTCTGTTACCTAACACACTTTCCGAAGAGTGTGTGTTCCCAACTCCCTATATTTTCCTTACAGTTTTGGTGTTAGAGTAACCAAAACATCCTCCAGCGATTGTATTTTGGGCAGAAATATAAAAAAGTGATGCTGGATAATAAACTTTTAAATGTTTTGCTGTAATCATATTTTGTCAGCAGCTACTAGCCATGGGTTCCTCTTCTTGTGGCATCTCTTGTCCTGACTAGACAAGGATGCCTTATATACTTACCAGCTATTCCATAGTGTGTGCAGTGCAGAAGTATCCCTCCTGATAATGACTAACCACTGAATCTGAGGGTTAGATTTTAAGGGCATGTCTACACTACAAAATTAAGTCAAGTTAAGTTGATGTACAGCCACCACAATAATTAAAGCGGTGTTTCACGTCCACACTATGCTCCTCCTGTTGGCGATGTGCGTCCTCACCAGGAGTGCTTCCACTGACTAACTGTATGGGGCGCAAGCCCCAAGGCCCCAGGGCTGACAGCCAACAGGCGATAAGTAATGATGTCTATATGGACAGTGTTGTCCTAACTACATCCTAAGTGCTATGCCTCTTGCAGAGGTGGAGTTACTCTGTGTAGTGGGCAACTTACATTGGTGGGAGCTACATTTAGTGTGGATGTTTACAGAGTTAGATCAATGTAAGGCGCCTTGCGTTGATCTAACTCTAGTGTAGACCAGCCCTAAGTGCCTGTGCAATGGAGTGAAGGACGAACAAGCACATCCCTTACACCTGTATGTTGGCTACATGTACCTTGGGTCGCTGGGCCCACAGGAGTAAGCAGGTGCTGTACATCCACTTACTCCCTGCACCTCCTTCCCAGCAGCTGAGTGGCAAATTGGCAGAGCCTTGGCTCCACTGGCTGGCCAGCACAATGGGCCTTGCATAGTGGGAGCCACAATTGGCTGCTGGTTTTGGCTGGAACCTAATTCTTGCTCTCCAATCCTGAGTAGGGAGGAATGGTGCATCAGTTGGATGTTGGAGTCACAATACCACATGAGACTATTTAGGGCGGTTAAGTTTATGCACTCCTTGTTCACAGCTGTGCCTGTTGTTTATTATTTGTATTGTAGCAGTGCCTAAGAGCCCCAGGCTGAGACCAGGACTCCATTGTACTAAGTGCTGAGCAAACACAAGCAAAAGGAGGGTTCCAATCCTTCTACTTTGTCAGAAACGCTGACTGGGCTTGTGCACGTAAGAATTCACATTAGTGGATTTTGCAGAATACATCAAAATGGGTGTCTGAATACAAGAATAGCATTGGCTCCAATGACTGCATTAGAGGCAGCTAATTACATGATCTGCATCTGTTCCTGAGGAGGTCTGAGCACAAGAGCTACCCCTCTGCTTTGCTTTCAAGTTGTGTACAGGGGTTTGTACCTTCGTGAGCACAGCAGTGCAACAGAAATGTGAAAATGGTGACACTGATGCTCAGAATGGTGCGATGTAACTTGCAGTATATATAAATTGCACAGGCCCTTCCCCAAAGATCTAGTTGCACTCATGATGCAGCAAAGGGGGGCGTGGGAGCTTGGGAAAGGATTCAAAGGAGGGGTGAAGTGGTCAGATTGATGGGCTAAGAAGATGCTCTTTGCATCTGCTTTGTATTTTATAGGAGGTGGATGATGTGAGTGTCAGGAAGAAGCTGCGGATATTAAGATGGGAGACAGCAAAAATCAGCACAACTGTGTTTGCTTTCTGGAGAAATACTTTGATTTTATAGTGGTAGGGGTCTTTCTGCTGGATGATTCAAAGAGGCATCCTGGCATTCTGTGGCCTAAAGGTTATGGCAGCTGTCCTGGGACAAAATACATTGCATATGTTTAATAATGAATGTTAGAGTAATCAAGAAGCGCAGCAGTTTTAAGATTTTAAATTAAAAAAATCTTGCAGTGGTCACAAGAGTGATTTTTGTGTTCACCACTCCAGTGAGTAGGGTTTTTTTTGTTGTTGTTTTGGGTTTTTTTTGAAACCATTAATATCATCTGCTGCCCCATGACACTACAAAGCTTCAAAAGTAAAAAATATTTTTTATAGAAACCTAAGACTCTGTGACTCTACTCAGATATATAGTTTAGCTTGTCATATGGTAACAAAATTAAATCTGTGCTTATGCACCTAAGCAGAAATTGAAGAAAAGAGTCTTATTTCCCACCCCTTCCTTTGTGTAACTTGTGAATAAGGAACTTAGGAAGAATGGCTTGTGGTTAAGCCAATGGACTCAGAGGGTCTGGGTCTGGCATTGCTAAAGACTGGAGGATAGGTCCATCAATGGCTATTAGCCAGGATGGGCAGGGATGGTGTCCCTCGCCTCCGTTTGCCAGACACTGGGAATGGGCGACAGGGGATGGCTCACTTGATTACCTGTTCTGTTCATTCCCTCTGGGGCACCTGGCATTGGCCACTGTCAGAAGGCAGGATACTGGGCTAGATAGACCTTTAGTCTAACACAGTATGGCCGTTCTTATGTATGACCTGGAGTCAATTAATAATCTCTGTGCCACAGTTTCTTATCTGTAAAACAGAGATACCACCACCCTACTTCTCATGGGGGTTATGAGAATAAATTCATTGGTTGTGAGACACTCAGATACTATGATGGTGTGGGCCATAAAAGCATCAGTGTAGCATACTGTACAGAACTGATTGTGCTATTGCCACTCACATAACAGCTATTTTCAGTGGAGCCAAAAAGTAAAACTCCTCCATTATTTTTCTGATTTCCCCCAATCTCCTAGAAAAATCATTTTGTTAGTCAATATGTGTTTTCCATCTCAAACAGCCCTAACCAGTTGCTTAACTTCCTGCCCTGGATATCTAATATTCAGTCCATATAAACAGCTGCCATGTTTTTATCACAGCAGCACCTGAATTTCAATGATGAGGTGAAGTGATTCCTATTTTAGCACGTGCCCATGCTCATCATTTTCTAATATTCACCTTTTGAGTTGAAATTTTCTGTGATCTTATACTGTGCCGTGCCATAGCATCTGAGTGCTATGCTCTGCCTCAGGCACACAGTGAGGGTTTTTTTAGCAGAAAGTTCATCCGTCTGTATTAAAAAACAATACAGTCCTCCAAAGCCCTGCACAGGCACGTTGGCATAGAGCTACCACAAGGCTGCTCCAAATATGGATGAAGTGTAAAACCTAGCATGCCAATAGTCCCTCGCTAGTGCCTTTGTTTGATTTAAGAGAACTTAATTTAACAGAGAAATTACTATTTAGAAAATCACATACTGAGCATGTTCAGTAGAAAACACAAACACAATTGTGCTGCACATGTGTGTGGCTGCTGGAGCGCACTATTGTTGGTCAATGAACTAGCTCCAGAATTTCTTTTCTCTTTAAAATAAACCAAGAGACTTAAATGCAGAAAGCTGTGTCAATGAAACAGGGAGAATCCCAAAAGATGGGAAATGTAAATGTGGGCATGCTCCATTGGGGGGAGGGATAGCTCAGTGGTTTGAGCATTGGCCTGCTAAACCCAGGGTTGTGAGTTCAATCCTTGAGGGGGCCATTTAGGGATATGGGGCAAAAATCAAATTGGGGATTGGTCCTGCTTTGAGCAGCGGGTTGGACTAGATGATCTCCTGAGATCCCTTCCAACCCTGATATTCTATGATTCATTGCTAACATTCATTGAGTAGATGCAGCCATGTATTCCATGTGGGTGTGCATGCCCTGCGCATCAGAGCCAGAGAACTTTGCCTAGCAGTACCCGTAGGGGTGGCACTCACACCCTGCAGCCATAGTCGCTCCCCTGGCTGTATAAAGGTGGCACCACCCTGGCTACTTCAGTCCCTTCTCACTGCCTGTGGCTAGAGTCAGAGCTGTGTGTGAAGTTTTCACCTCACACTTTTGCACTCAGTTTTCTGAGAACTTTTTTGTATATGGTGGTAGTAGTACCTTAGGGTTAGTTTAAAGTTAGTTTAGTTAGTAGAGTAGTTGGCTCCACTGTGTGATGTCCTCATGAGGGTTCAAGCATTGTTCCTCATGTAGGGCAGCTATCTGCAATAGTGGTCCCCATATGAGGTGCTTGTTGTGTGTTGGCAAGGGACACATTAAAGAGCAGTGCTCCATCTGCAAGTGATTCACCAAGAGGACTCGGGTGACAAGAGACTTGAAGCAGCATCTTCTGGAGCAGGCCATGAGACCCATTTTGGCACTGAGGCCCTTGTCTGACTCTGGTTCTGGCCATGGGTTATCAGTTGAGTCCAGTACTGACAACGCTGGCACCCATGCTGACCATCTCCATGGTGACAGCATATGAGGTGCTTCAGACCTGCTTTGCCTCTCAGTCCCAGACTCTCTGCTGGTTCAGGAGTTTTCTGGTGCTATGGCTTCTAACGGCTTGTCCTCTGTTGTGCCTCTGACACCTTCTGACTGTCACAGAGCCTTCAGCTCCATTGGCAACACAGCTTGCACCACTTAGGCTGCAGGCTATGGAGTTTATGCTGGGCCTGGCACTGAAGGCCCCCTCAATGCTGGTGCATCCTTTGGCATCATCATTGTCTTGGCAGCAGCTCCTACCATCAAGTTTGGTACCAGCCTTGTTGCCAATGCCTGGCTCTCCCATTGTCACCACTGAACCTCTGTGATTCCTCAAGATTCAGGCTGAGATCATCCTCCTCATCGGATGGGCACCAGAGATCACCCTTGGATTACTATAGGTACTGAGACTGGCATCTGTCCTGCAGTTGGGAAAGGAGCTCTTGGTCTGGTGCCTACTGACCATGGATGCCTTATCTGTATGCCCAGTGGCCTACCTGGAATCCCTGGGACACTCCTTAGTCCCTGATGTCCCACTTCTTCACCCGCTCCAGAGCGAGATTGCTGGTCCTGATGGTGGCTCCCGCTCCCATACTACTGCAAGTGACCACTCAGTCCATTCCCCTGGGACCTATAGGGCTCTTCTGACTGGATCCTGTGGGACAAGAAAAGGATCTATCGTTGGCACAGTACACCACCTCCTTGTCCTCCCTGGGTGACTCTAGCATGCTGAAATCTTCCTTTCCCTTGGTGCCCAAGGACTTGAAAGGTATATCAGGATCTCTTGAGGTGTATGGCCACTACCTTGGATATCCAGGTGGAATACTTCCAGGAGAATACACATACGCTGCTTGATATTCTCTAACCATCAGCTCCAGGGGAGTAGCCCCCTGATAAATGAGGCTGTCCTGAGCCTGAAAAGGCCCTCTGGAATATCCCTGCTTCATTGCCCTCTATGGCGAAATGTTCAGAGAAACAGTACTTCATTCCCATGCAAAGATTTGACATTTTCTACTCCCACCCAGCCCCTAACTACCTTGTGGTGACTGCAGGAAATGACAGGACTCAGAAGAGAAGGTATAAGTCCACACCAAAAGACTGAGAGTCCAAGATAATGGACTTGTTGGGGAGAAACATTTATACTTCCTCTTCCCTGCAGATGTGTATCATGAACCAGCAGGCACTGCTCTCAGAAAATGACTTTAATTGGGTGGCCGCGTGTAAGTTCACATACAGGTTACGAGAACCCTCCAGGTAAGGGTTTAAGGCATTCATTTCAGAAGTCCATGTGGCAGCCAAGACCTCCTTGCAGGCAGCTCTAGACATGTCGAATGCCTCAGCCAGGATTATGGCATCGGCTGTAGTCATGAGGAGGCCTCATGGCTGCAGAATTTTGGCATTGTGCCTGATGTGCAGCAGACCAACGAGGACATACCATTCAATGGCTGGATTTTGTTTTCAGAAAAGACTGACAAAAACTTGGCCTCATTTAAAGACTCCTGAGAAACTCTGCGTGTTTTGGGAGTATATACTCTCACCATAACGAGAAGCCATTATAATGGTCAGCAGCAGTGGGTTTTTTGGACAATCCTCCCTTCTTGTGCAGCAGCGGGACTACTTCAGAAAGAGTCACAGATCACAGAGGGTGAAGGTCCTCTGATTCTGGGTTTAACTAGCTGCCGCCCTGCCCCTGGCACCCAGCAGGTGCTCGTTTTGACTTGTGTGTTCAGGACAGCCATCCAGTGGTAACCTCTCCTTCATGGTCCTCCCTGATTGGAGACAGGCTGACCTTCTTTTACAGTGAGTGGGACTCAGTTTCAACAGACAACTGGGTCCTAAGCATGGTCAGATTGGGTTATGCCATACAGTTCCAATCCCTCTCCCCTCCCCTGTCCCTCTTCAGGGACCCTTCTCACGAGACACTGCTCCTGGAGCAGGTTCAGGCTTTGCTGGCTCTGGGGGTTGTAAAGGAGGTCCCCCTGCAGCATTTGAGGCTGGGGTTCTACTCCCGGTATTTCCTGATCCCCAAGCCCAATGGAGGGATGAGACATATTACTGAGTCTGTGATCTCAACAAATACATCAGATATGTGAGATTCCATATGGTCACCTTGGCAACTATCCTCTCCACCTTGAATCACAATGACTGGTTTGCCGCTCTGGACCTGCAGGATACATATTTCCATGTAACAATCATCCCAAGCCACAAAGGTTTCTCAGGTTTGTCTTGGCTGGCCAGAACTGCTAGTACACCATGCTGCCTTTCAGCCTGTCTTCTACTCCCTGGGTTTTTATTAAGTACGTAACTCTGGTAACTTCATACCTCAGACAGAAGGGAATTCATATCTTCTTGTATCTGGACGATTGGTTACGGAGTGGCAAGTCCAGAGAGGAAGTCCTCTCTCATGTTCACTTCACACTATGCCTACTTGAGCATCTAGGTGTCAACCAAAACAGCAGGAAGTCAGCATTGGTTCCAAAGGACCGAGTTCACTGTGGCCCGGATAGACTCTACAAGTTCAAGAGCATTTCTACCCACTGAGCAATTTCAGGCAATCCACCCCCATTGCTGGAGCTGCAGTCTCTACACTCAACCACAGACTGAGTATGCCTGAGGTTTCTAGGCCATATGGCCACATATACACAAGTAATTTAATATGGGAGGCTGTGACTCTGTCCTCCTCAGCTATGGCTGAAGTCAGTCTATTGTCCAAATCGATATCCTTTGGCCATGCTGGTCTGACTGCCTCCACTGATTCTGGGCTCCTTATGGTGGTGGGCAATTCGGGATGGTGTGTGCTAGGTATCCCTTTTACATGGCCTCTGCCAACCAGGACTATAGTCACTGATGCCTCCTTAATAGATTGGGGAGCACATCTGGACTCGCTGAAAGTTCAAGGCCTATGGTCGGAACAAGAAATTTCTCTGCATATCAATGTTCTTGGAGTTTCATGCCATCTACAGTGGCTGACAGACTTTTTAGGATCACATCAGGGGCTCAAAGGTTCTCATACTCACTGACAATACCACCATAATGTATTATGTGAACACGATTGGGGAGCACATGCCAATGTGCTGTGTCAGGAGGTGATCAGGCTCTGGCAGTTTTGCATCAGGAAAAACATTACCCCTATGGCCAATCACTTGCCTGGGATCCACAATCATCTGGCAAGATCATCTCAGCAGGAAATTCTCCCTAACTCACGAGTGGTCTCTGAAGCCCAGCATCCTGCAGTCCATCTTTGCAGTTTGGAGCATTCCAATGATCAACCTGTTTGCCACAAGAGACAAGAAGTCACTTGAACCAGGTTATATATTTATTAGTGTTCTTCTCCAAGCCACATTCAACCCCAGAGGAGCAGCATCTTTACATGCTGGATGTCGGGAAATGTCTAGCTTTTTATCTGGATAGAGATAAGCCTTTCCATTCCTCACCTCATCTGTTTGTTTCATACGCAGATCAAATGAACAGAAGGACATATGGGTCAGATCAGTTTGCCCACCCTGGAACTATGCCTATGTTAGAAAGTGGGGGGCATGCCCCCCCTTCTACAAAGGTTCCGGTGCCCTTGCTTCCCTTCCTGTGTTTTGGTGAAATAGGTAATTTAATACATTACTCTTTATGCTGTAAAATGTGTATCCAAAATGTAATAGATGTGCAACTTGACCCAGCTAGGGGTATAATTAGAACATTAACTGTTCAGTGGAACATTAATTATTGTACAGCTTTGATTGTACTATCATTTTAAATATGTATATAGCTGGTAATTGAATAAACGGTTGTGAGGGTTGCAGACAACGTATCAGTAGCTTTAGGAACAATTTCTCACATGAATCGCCCAATTACTTGAAAATACAGTTTGTTTCTAAAGCTAAAATGCTTTATTTGGCTAAAAGTTTGCAATTGTCGTAGCCCAAGAAGCTGAAATTAAGTGGTAATGGCTGGATCCAGGAGCTTGCTGAGATAATATGAAAAGATGGCATAGCTCTCTGGAAGGATGGAGTTCAAGGCTACGACCCTGCAAACATATGTGCTTAGCTTTAAGCACATGAGTCGTCCCAATGACTTCGCTAGGACGACTCGTGCTTAAAGTTAAGCACATGTGTACATGCAGGATGGGGACTTAAATGGGAACCTACATATCTGATTGGTTGTGCAGATGATAAACTATCCAGGGCTTGGTGCAGTGCACCTCTATGCTTAAAGGTTTTCCCAAACCAGCATGGCTCACCTTTAAATAAGCCAGTAAAACTGAGATTTTTAGAATGTGAAACAGGGTATGAGGCCAGTTCACCTCCCTATCTCCCACTTGCACCAAAGCTTGACGGTGCTGTTTCTTAGAGCAGTGTCCTGTCCCTTTGCTTTGGCTGATGCTAAAATGAGCATGTGTGCACACGTGCAGTCTGTTCCAGTCACATGGCTGAAGAGGAATGCACTTCCCTTTTGATTATTTTTCTTGACGCAGATCTCTTCCAAATATGGTATCAGCTTAAACGAGTTTGTGATCTTAAGCTCAGGCTTTTGCAGAAGAAATTCTGGCTTCCAGAATGGAGGAGGAAAAAACCTTCTGCCTAGAGCTCTTTCCAAAAATACAAGGACTAAAGAGACAAAGTTGGACTCAAATTTGGCCCCAAATGCACATTTTGTAAATATTTAAGTGTTAGCAAAACCTCAAATAGATTCGTTTTTATTATTTTCTTTTTAGTTCCAGTGGAAACAATTGTTTTTAAACAAAGAGCCATTGCCCTGCAGTGATTGCAACCCAAACATTGCTTCACCGAGAATTCTCATCTGAAACAGGCTTACTTGCAGGATGAGCCACACCTGGGTTGAATCAGGTTATCCCAGGATAAGAAGGCAGCAGGAAGCTGGGGGGCCTCCTGCGATGAGGGAACAGCAGTGTAAAGGTACAGGGAAGGAGGGCTTCCTGCAGCACAGTTCCTCAGGAAGGAGGGGCTATGCCCAGCTTAAGGCTGAGTGGAAGACTGTTTTTAAATATAAAGCTGCCCTAAGACGAGCTGTGATTGAAAGAGACTGTGGGGTTTTCCTGGGGAAGGAACCCTGGTGAAGGGAAAAATAGGGGCAGGGCATAGCACAGGCACTTCTGTGCATGAGGGGGTACTTGGGAGGCAGCTGCTCCTGTTACAGCCAGCATAAATGGGGGGTGGGGGGGAGGGAAATAAAGTTAGATTTAAAAAAGTTAGTTCTGATTATCTAAGGAATTATTGGTAACATAATACAGAGGGGTGTATAATTTTTATGTTGACAGTGTTTCTTAAATATGACTATCGCAGGCATTTTAGTTAGAAGGTCACCACTACTCTGTGACCCTGTTTCCATAAGGGGTAGGCAACCTATGGCACACGTGTCACAGGCGGCACACAAACTGATTTTCAGTGGCACTCACACTGCCTGGGTCCTGGCCACCGGTCCAGGGGGGCTCTGCATTTTAATTTAATTTTAAATGAAGCTTCTTAAACATTTTAAAAACCTTATTTACTTTACATACAACAATAGTTTAGTTATATATTATAGACTTATAGAAAGAGACCTTCTAAAAACATTAAAATGTATTACTGGCACGCAAAACCTTAAATCAGAATGAAAAAATGAAGACTCGGCACACCACTTCTGAAAGGTTGCTGACCCCTGCACTAGATGCAGCTGCACTCTTGTTCTGAACCCTGAGCCAGGAAATTGTTATATTATTTTTACCTTAAATGGAACATTAGCCCCTGTTGCACGTAGGTCTTAGCATCTGCCTGGTGCATTTCTAGAAATGAACTGTTTTATTAATTTACTATTAAATAGACATGAATACACAGCTGGAGTGGTCCAAGAATGAGATCTCCGGCATGTGTAGCTGCAGCACAGATGTACCCACACCCTACTTTTAAGAGTTCATGTAGCATCCCTTCCTCTTCCCACTCTGCCACATGTGGTCCCAACTCCATGTGTAAAGAGAGAATGTTGCAAAGCTGTTTTGAGATGTATGTGTGGGAGGGAAATAAAAGGAATAAATTTCCCCAAAACCCTCTTCTTACAAATTGAAATCCCCTGCCCTGTCCCTCAGTGAGACTACAAACTGCATTGGTGGGTGGGGAGTATCCTGTACTGAAGGTAGAGGGAGAACTCCATTCTTTTGGTTGGTGGGGAAAAAGGTAGCATTTCACCTCCCCTTTCCATACAGATGGAAACTTTTATTAGTTTGTATGGTGCCTGGGTGCTTTGGAGACAGAAAGAGAAGGTCCCTGCCCCAAGTAGTTTACAATGTAAATAAGGGCCAGACTGCAGATCTTGGAGCGTTTTCAGAAAATCAGATAGTGTAACACTCAAATTCTTTTGTTTGTGTTAACAAAAAACCCCAAACTAGAAATCCAGACATTAGTGCTACCAGACTAACATTTGAGCAATATGGGCACCAGGGTTGCCTTACTGATCACCTGGAATTAATTTGCCACCAGAACAATACAGATCAGTCACACAGATTTAGTACAACCACAAATCCATTTCCAGCTTGAAGGTCAAATGTTTAGATCTTGCTCTGTCAGTCTCACAGTGATAGCTTTAACAATAGGCTGACTTTGGTTTCCCTCTTTATAGAGATGGAACAGTTCAGTGTTTGGAAATGCTATTGCAATTCACTTGTATACATTATTTTGCCAACGCTCGCTTCTGCTGAGGTCAGAGAGCAGAGTTGTTTGTAGGGAAATGCCAGGACTTCATCTAATTTCAAAGAATGTGGATAGTAGTGGCTGGAAACTAAGGGGAAATAATGTAAAGAAAGGTAGCAAGGAAGTACTTGGAGCCTAATTCTGTTTGATTTGATATGGTGCCTCTCAGGTAAAAATTAACCCCAGTCTGGCAGAAAGTCACATAAATAAACTAAATCATTATGCAGGGATGAAAGTGGCTTTTAATTAAAAAAAAAATCTTTATGTTTCTCTTCCATGCTACTTCCTAACGGCAGAGGTTAAGAATTCCACAAACCTTGGGCAACAAAGGCAAGGAGGCAACTATTCTACCTCTATCATTCCTTTGGATTAAAACCTTCTTCTGTCTGAATTTAGAGGGCAACGTGGATCATAGTCCTGGCAAGATAAATGTCTCACATTTGTATAGCAACCTTCATCCCAAAGGACCACAACATATTTTAGAAATGATATATACCTCTGGGGTGGACCACGGCAGCCACGACATTGCACAACACTGGAGGAGGGAAACATTTGGACAAGCAGTGTTGGAAAAACTCTTACATAAAGTTCCAATCAGCTCTGTCTAATCCGAGCTAACACACCCTTGGTTTTTTAAGGTCTCGTTTGAATCACACAGTGCGTCTCTTACCACTCAACTTCAGGTATATGGGACTCAGTCCTTTTAAGGTTTATTGTAATTTAAATCCAGGACCTTTAACTTGAACTAGTCCATGCATTGGACAAAGCAGCACTTAGGTAGAATAGCTTCTGACCTTATTGCTGCTGCAGCTGCATTCATTAGCAAATTCAGACAAAAGTCAGCAGTTGGTAGCTCTATAGAGTAATATGGCTCACCTTGCTAACTAAAGGCCTAATGCTGTGAAGCACTGAGTGCCTTCAACTTCCATTGACTTTGGGTCCTAAATTAGCCCATTCGGTATTTAAATCTCCTTCAAAATCTCAAGTGGAATTTGCTGTTCACACTTTAAAGGGGCTGAGATGAGTGTAGAGTCTGGTTTATAAACTGCCTACCTGAAGGGAAGAGATGATGAGGGAACTGCACTCTCAGGCTTCACAGGATTCAATCATCATTAAAAGAAATACAGCAGATTAAAATTTAATAGTTCATTTGCTGGTGGTGCTGCAAGTCTATACTGGCCCACGATGCATGTACCCAGACACTTATGGGTTATACATGTCAGAGCAATGGCTGCCTTCCCTGTTGCAAATCTGCAGGGAAAGGGGGAAACAATCTTTTAATACATTATTTTCAATACAGTCCTAGGGCTCGATTTTTGCTCTTGTGGATTGCAAGGGGAGCGTTATTGGGCCTTTGGAAAAGAACCCATCAAACTCCTCAGCACCCCTTCTGAAGGCAGCAATGGAAACATTGCTTGGGAATAAAAGGCAGCTTTTGCTATTGTGTTTAAACCTTCACATTCCAGAAAAAATCCCCTATAAAAATATTTTCTATTTTAAGGTAAAATAAATCAGTAATTTAACTTATCATTAATAGAGAGGCAATTAGTGGTAGTGGTCAATTTCTACATAGATCAGAATAGTAAAGTCAGGAAAGGAAGGATGGTTCAGTACTAGCCTGAAACTTGGGAGACACTGGTTCAATTCCCTGGTCTACCACAGATTTCCTGTGTGACCTTGGGCAATTTACTTAGCCCTGGTCTACACTGGGGGGATCGATCTAAGTTATGCAACTTCAGCTACGTGAATAATGTAGCTGAAGTCGACGTACTTAGATCGACTTACTGTGGTGTCTTCACTGCGGTGAGTCTGCTGCTGCTGCTGCTCTCCCGTCAACTCTGCCTGCGCCTCTCGCGGTGCTGGAGTACAGGAGTCGATGGGAGAGCACTCGGGTCGATTTATCGCATCTAGACTAGACATGATAAATCGATCCCCGCTGGATCGATCGCTGCCTGCTGATCCGGCAGGGTAGTGTAGACATACCCTTAGTTGCTCTGTGCCTCAGTTCCCCAACTGTAAAATGGAAATAAATAGTACTTCTCTACCTCACAGGCCTATTAGGATATTAAATTAATTAAAAAAAATTGCAAGGCACTCAGATACAATGGTAATGGGGGGCCTAAAACAGATGTATGCGCCTAAATAGAAACACTAATTACCAACTCCAGTATGTTGCTTCAAGCACTGGCCAATATCAGAACCTTCAGAGGTGCTTTTTGGAGAAACTCAGAATATACTCAGTCAGCTGTCAACAATGCTGTGTGTCAGTACATATGTTTTTGTATTTAACAAGTTAGGAAATTAAAACAACACTTAGGATTTATCTAGCACTTTTCATCTCCCAAGTGTTTTATCACCCTAGCTAATTAATCTTCACTACACTGCTCCTGAGAGAGCCAAATGTTCTCCCTAATTTACAGATTAGGAAATTGAGACAGAGTAGTTCCGTGACTTGCTCTAGGCCACAAAGGAAGTCATTATCAGAGCTGGCCACACCTCTCTTTTTAAATTAAAATCCTTTTTAATAGTTGAATATGCAGGCAAAAAAGTCACAGGTACATTCTAGTTTGATGGCTCTTTTTCAGCTTCCAGTTTAAATTACAATAGGGCCTTGTCTACATGACAAAATTAAGTCAACCTAAATTAGGTTGATGCACAGACACCACAGTAATTATTGCGGTGGTTCATGTCCACACTATGCCCCCTCTGTCGGTGGAGCATATCCTCACCAGGAGTGCTTCCACCGACTTAAGTGTGTGGGGATTGTGGGGCACTGACAGCTGGAGCCCCCCCTCCCTGGGGCTGACAGTCAGAGTTGTCACCCCATGCGGGGCTCACAGCTGGAGTCCTCCCCCCCCGGACTGGCAGTTGGAGCTGTGAGCCCTGTGTGGGGTTGACAACTCTGGCTGTCAGCCCTGGGGCAGAGGAGCTCCAGCTGTGAACTCCTTGTGGGGTTCCCAGCCAACAGATGATGTAAGTAATGCAGTGTCTACACAGACACTGCGCCGCCTTAACTACATCAACCTAAGCGCTGTGACTCTTGCAGAGGTTTAGTTATTACGTAAGTGTAGTAGTGGGCAACTTACATGGGGGGGAGCAACATTGTTGTGTAGACACTTAAAGAGTTACATTGACTTAAGCTACCTTATATTGACCTAACTCTACAGTGTAGAGACCAAGCCTAGGAAACATGATGTGGATTGCAGTCAGGCCAGTTTGCTGGAATCTTGATAGGAGACAGTCCTGCCTTATTTCAATGTGCAATGCCAAATTTTCAGTCCTTTTAAATCACTTTTCTTTAATTCAGTATTGTTCATAAAACATGGATACGTACAAAATGATATTGCTCTGATTTGGGGTTCCTCAGTCCTCGAGGATGGGAATGGAGCACAAACAGCCACTGTGAGAAAGTCTGACCACTCCTGCATAATCATTACCACTGCAGCCAACTGCCCTTATAAAATAAAAGTGACAGAAGAAAAGAGACCAGAAAATAACTCAGGGTGTCAGTCAAGATAAGAACCCCCCAAATCTCATCCCAATTCTCCTCCCTGAACTTTCCCCCCCACATCCTCTCCCACTGCCCCCCAGGACCTCCCTCCATCTACATCCCCCCACTGACTCTCCCCCTCCCCCCTGGATCTCCAGCTACCCCCCCACTGAACCCCCCCCCGTGCTTCCCCCCCACATCTACTCTCCCACTGCCCCCCAGGACCTCCCTCCATCTACATCCCCCCACTGATTCTCCTCCTCCCCCCTGGATCTCCAGCTACACCCCCACTGAATCACCTACTCCCCAGTGCTTCCTCCCCACATCTACTCTCCCACTGCCTTCCAGGACCTCCCTCCATCTACACCCCCCACTGATTCTCCTACACCTCCACTGAATCACCCCCCCAGTGCTTTCCCCCCACATCTACTCTCCCACTGCCCCCCAGGACCTCCCTCCAGCTATACTCCCATCCTACTGCTCCTTCCCACTGCTGCCCCACATCTACTTCCCCACTGCGCCCTTTCCCCTCTAGGACCTCCCCCATCCCCACACTACTTCTCCCTCCATCTACTACCCCACTGTCTCCCCGCGTCCCCTATCTACTAACTGTCTCTAGTCTCTCCCCAAGACCCAGACCCGGCCCCAGGCTCTCCCCCCGGCGCCTGTCCCCCCCCCCCCCCCCCCCCCGTCAACCGCCCCCGCGCGCGCCCGCTTCCCCACTCAGCCGCCAGGCTCGCTCGCCCCCTCCTGTCGGGAGCGCGTCCCGCTCCCCGCCCGCCCGCGCACGCCGCAGCCCCGCTCCCCGCCCGCTGCTTGCAGCCACCCGGCCGGGCCCGGTCGCTGTGTGCTGGGGGGAGGGGGCCGCACGGACTCGTCCTCTCCGGGCCTCTCCGACACCCCGAGCCGAGGAGGGGAGGCGCCGCGCCCCGGGCAGCCCTGCGGGTAGGTCTGGGCCGAGCCCCGGGAAGAAGCGGCGGGCGGGCAAGATGGAGACTCAGTCAGCGGGCACCCACTCGGGAGGGATGGGAGCCCCTTCTCCGGGCCCGGCGGGGGCCGCAGGCAGCTCCTCCCTGAGCGCCGGGGGGAGCAGTTCCCCATCTCTTCCCTGAGCGCCGGGGGGAGCAGTTCCCCATCTCTTCCCTGAACGCCGGGGGGAGGCGGAACAGGGCCCCCCCCATCTCCTCGCTCAGTGCCGGGGGGGCAGGCGCAGCAGGCCCCCCCATCTCCTCGCTCAGTGCGGGGGGGAGGGGGACAGGCGGAGTAGGGCCCCCCCATCTCGCTCAATGCGGGGGGGAGGGGGACAGGCGGAGCAGGGCCTCCCTATCTCCTTCCTCAGTGCCGGGGGGGTGGCGGGGACTGGTGGAGCAGGGGCCCCCCATCTCCTCATTCAGTGCTGGGGGGGCGGGGACAGGTGGAGCAGGGTCCTCCATCTCCTTTATTGCCCTGGGGCAACATGGTTAACACCACTCTCCCAGGTCTCCTTTCTCTGTGGGGAAGTGACAGACTTGAGTAAAGCTGCCCCTCATCTACTTCCTCAATTCTCTGGGGACAAGGTGACAGAGTGGGGAACTCTTCTAAACATATATCTATCTCAGTGCCCATGAGGGGGAGGTGATACAGCTGGGCTACTCCCCATCTCCTTCTATCAGTGCCCCAGGGAGGTGGCAGCTGGGCAACCCTCAGCTACCCTGGAGGTTGGGGTAGCAGCTGGACAACCTCCCCTGCAAATAGTGCAAGGAGGAACATCCCAACTCAGATGCCCACAGGGTTGGGGCAGCTGTGCAACCTGCTCCCCCTCTTGTTTGTTGCCCACTTTTCTGGCCTCTAAGCAGCAGGGAGAGCTGAACATCGTGTTGTCTTAGTACAGAGTCTTTGTAGTGCCTTGAAATCATCTGTTTATTCTCTTTAGTTCATATTCTTTTTAATTCACATTTTTTTAACTTTCTATTTAGTGCATAGTTCAATTAGTTTATGGAATTTTAATGCATATAAACAGTGCATATTTATTAGGCGGGCATATTGTTTAATGTACATGAATAGTGCATATTTTCATTATCACATAATTTGAGTGCATCTACATTGTTTCTGATGATTTCCTTTTGTGCATGTTTATTAGTGTATACTGTACTATTGTAATGCATGTAAATAATGCACATTTCCATTAGTGCATATAAATAGTACCTATTTATTTCCTTTAGTGTGTACTTAATGGTATATAACACTTTCAGTGCAGTTAGCTAGTGGATATTTATGTCTTAATTGTTTATTTTACATGTGTTTATCATGGGCATATATTCAAAGGGGAATAATATTATGATTTTGCTCTCTATAACTCTCCACAAAATACAGAAGTAGCAAGAAGTTGCTTTTGGAGTGTGACCCTAGATTAGTTTAAGATGATTAGAAAAATAAATGAATGTTACAACTGGTTCCTCGGTATACAAGGGTCAGAGGGTCTCTTACTCTAGTTTATGTTTTATTGTTCTTCAGATAGATGTGTGTGTTTGTGTTTCTGTGTAAGGATCCAAGTGGCAATTGTTAAATATGCCTAGCAAGTGGACTTTAAACCGAACACATGCTATCCTAGGTAAATTATGACTTGGCTTGGTAATGCAGGGCCACTGCACCTTTAATGCATAGTGCTTGAGTAAGTAGCTCCATTGAAGTCAGTGAGGCTACTTGTGTAAGTGCCATTCAGTATGAGAAAAGGTTGCAGTAGCTGGCTGTGTCATCAAGCCAAGGATCACAATTCTAATTTATTTGTGGTACCTTGTTTTGGTTCAGGAACCTCTGAACAATTTCATAGAGCACTTCTTAGTACACAGAGAGTCTAATAAACTGCTTTCTTCCCATTCAGTCATCCACACTCACTCTCCTGTCATTCACAGTCTCTTGACATCCTTGTGGCATCTGTAACAATTGTCTATGTAGGGTAATACTAGGAAATAATTTAATATTTGTTTAGCTTTTTAAAATATAATTTAGCAAGTGCAAAATAAAAAGCCATACTATATGACCAGTCTACTCTCTATGGGTCACCAGGAAATGCTTCATGACTGAAGCTTGGGAAACTCTTATCTAGCTTCAGAAGTAGATTATACTTTGCATGTATGTTTAGGTGTCTTGGTGGTGTGTGTTGTAGAAATACTGATAGGACTTCGAAAAACTACATACAAAGTTTGCTGGTGTTGGAGATTAGGATTTACAGGTAGCTCTTGCATATTTAATTTATTTAGGAAGTTTCAACAAGTTTACAAATCCTTGCCATGTAAATGTCAGAAACAAAACAAACAAACAAACAAAAAGAAATGTTACAACAGTTAGATTTTGTTTAAAGAGACATTATACAGTAATATAGTCATCAGAACACCTATAATATGTTGCTTTAATAACATCTCTAAAATTGAGTGATAGTTCTCTCTACTCATTTAACAGACTAGGCATTTTTCTCAAATTTAATATTCAAAAACTGGACAAGTGTGCTGGGGTTTTTTTTGCAGATGAATGTACTTTATTGGAGTATTGAATAAAAGATAGATACTTAGATATTTGGTTATCTATACTCTGTCTATTTTGCCTGGTACATAATTGAGATAAACCTATTTAATTCACTGGAATACTCAAGATAGGTGAATGTTTCTTTTTATAAACTATTTTTAAAGCTTTATTTACAAGTTGCAAAAGTAAGCACTTAGTGTTTTAAACAAACAAACAAGGTCTTAATTTCAGAAGAGTTAATTTGTACAGACTGAGCTGATAAATATTAACTTTTTTTAGGTAATTGTACTGTTCCTTTTATTTGTGGATATAGTTCATTTGATAGATATTGTATGCTAGTGTATCTCTCATTGTCTGTATCCTTTGGTGGAAGCAGTAAAAACAATATAGTATGTGTGTTACTTCTTTTGGAAGTTTTAAGGTAAAATGTGCTCCTCCAATAGTAATCTGTGGCACATTTGGGAACCAGCACTCCATAACATTGTAGCTTCACACTCAGCATCATACTAGTACTGTCCATGCTAAGGCCTTGTATATGCTAGACTTTACAAACACTCTACCTTGCTCTTCCACTGTTGCAGCTTCACCAGTGGAAGCGACAGCTGGGAATACTAGTGCAAATAGAACACTGGTGACTTCCGGCATTTTTATTATCACATCATGCAGACTTGCTCTAATCAAGGTTAGATGACAAGATGATATAATGCTGGTGCCAAGTCTGCACTAGCTCTATCACTGTGATAGCCACCAATGGAGTTGGTAATTCAGTAGCAGGAGATTTCAGAAAATAAGGTTAGTTATGTTTAAACATTATTTCTAGCACAATTCTAGAAAGGACGCTAGGACCACTTTTTAAAATGTCCCATTTTTGTCAACACAACTTCAACTCTAATGGTGTTCACAGTGTTGAGAGCCATAGTGTAGATGCGCTGCCAGTTATTGTCATAATTTTTAGCTCTGCGTCAGGTAAACCTATTCAGAACAGGTCTTATCAATATTGTTAAAAACACCATCTGTGAGTCAACACTACAACTTCCATTTTATATTGTTACAACTGGTATTAACATTAGGGGGAAATCTCCCTACTGTGGACAGGACTTCACTTCCTGTGCTGGAAATAGTTGTCCCATTAATGTAGGTAAGTTGAGCCACAATCAATACGCATTGTAAGAAATTATGATCAACTGATTATTAGTGGTGATTGATGCTTTCTGCCTCTGGTGTTGAACATGTTTTGGCTCTGTCCACAAAAGCAGCCTAACCCATGGTTAAGGAGGGAGTAGAGGGCATGGTGTTTGACAACTGTTATCAAACACTGTATGAGTTAAGACCTAAGGGGTTTGTAACATGGCTTGGCTAGCATTATTCTTTAAAAATACCCTCTCTGTCTCTTTGAACTGAGAAGCTGATTTAAACACCATGTTAGCACAGTTTCCATCATCGTGTTGGATAGACCATAGTGGTGAAAGAGAGGTCCCAGTAGCTCTAAGCTTAAAGCATAAGGCTATATTAACATAAACAAAAACTATGATTAGTGATAGTTAAGGTTTCATCAGGATGTACCCTGTCCATCCACCACTGGGCATCTCCCTAGAGTGTCTAGCACCTGTTCCACTGGACACTGTCAGTACACCTCAGCTTACCAGTTACTCCTCAGGTCACCACGCCGCTTAACACACAGTACTTAGGTACATTTATAGTGAAAACAAGTAACATAGAGATTTAAGTGATGGAAACAAATGGTTACATATAAAATGAAATCATAACATGCCTTCTATGACGTAGACTGACTTAACTAGATACTTTCATGTTTTATAGAGCAGTGCTCAAGTCCTTCCAACATTTTATAGCCAGGCTTGGCTGCCTGTCACCCTCCATTCATAAGACAGACACTCTATTAGCTTGCCTCCTCAGTGAAGGATCCACCCCTAAATATACCCCAACAATCCATTGCCTTTACTTGTAAACAAGATCCTCTCTTGCTGTTTTTCTCCCTGTAAATTTCCTCTCTTGAAAATTTTGCAATCTTGATTAACATTTGGCTCAATATGCAAACAGGCATCCACTGAGAGATGTATAATGCCTAATACACGACCAGCCACAGAGGTAAATGTCTGTTACCATCTGCTTAAAAGGAACCTGTCTGAGACATGACCTCTTGGTTATCTGCCTTCAAAACAGAATTTTCAGTACTGACACAACTCTTTTTAAATATTATGCATACATATGTTTTGCAGTGAGTAGTATGTTCAGTGGGCTACTGGCTCTCAGGGACCTCACATGCCATGCTTTAATGAATTATTATGCATATACCTGCCCTCAGGGATCCCTGTAAAACACTCTGCACCCCCTGTGCCCTCTGCCTGTCAGTACTAAGAGATTCCTGGGTCATAGTTGATAACACCCCATAAGGCTTTCACTTCATTCTCCAGCAGATACCAAAAAGCAATATGTACCCAACTTTATCAAACTTGGTCGTGGTACATGTAGGTACCAATGACCTAGGGAAGGGTAGGAGAGACATCCTGGAGGCCAAATTTAGGCTGCTAGGAAAGAGACTGAAATCTAGGACCTCTATGGTAGCATTCTCAGAAATGCTTCCAGTTCCACGTGCAGGGCCAGGTAGGCAGGCAGAGCTTCAGAGTCTCAATGCGTGGACGAGACGATAGTGTAGAGAGGAGGGATTTAGATTTATTAGGAATTGGGGAAACTTTTGGGATAGGGGAGCCTATACAGGAAGGATGGGCTCCACCTAAACCAAAGTGGATCCAGACTGCTGGCACTTAACATTAAAAAGGTTGCAGAGCAGTTTTTAAACTAAGAGATGGGGGAAAGCCGATTGCTGCAGAGGAGCACATGGATCGGACAGAGACTTCTCTTAGAGGAGAGTCCATTGATAGAGATTCTCTAGGTTTTAGTCAGGAGGAGAGGATGGAAGAGGATAAAGTATGGGCCAGATCAGAGGAGAAACATTCACATAAAAAAGAATGTGACACATCAGAAAAGGGCAGACAAATAAACAGTGACAAGTTTTTAAAGTGCTTGTACACAAATGCTAGAAATCTAAATAATAAGATGGGTGAACTAGAGTGCCTTGTATTAAAGGAGGATATTGATATCATAGGCATCACAGAAACCAGGTAGAGTGGGGACAATCAGAGGGACACAGTCATTCCGCGGTACAAAATATACTGGAAGGACATAACAGGTCGTGTGGGGGGTGGGGGTGAGGAAGGGGAGTGGCACTATATGTGAAAGAAAATGTAGAATCAAATGAAGTAAAAATCTTAAATGAATCAACATGTTCCATAGAATCTCTATGGATAGTAATTCCATGCTCTAATAAGAATCTAACAGTAGGGATCTATTATTGACCACCTGACCAGGACAGTGATAGTGATGATGAAATGCTAAGGGAGATTAGAGAGGCTATCAAAATAAAGAACTCAGTAATAGTGTGGGATTTAAATTATTCCCATATTGACTGGGTACATGTCACCTCAGGACGAAATGCAGACACAAAATTTCTCGATACTTTAAATGACTGCTTCTTGGAGCAGCTGGTACAGGAACCCACAAGGGGAGAGGCAATTCTTGATTTAGTCCTGAGTGGAGCGCAGGATCTGGTCCAAGAGGTAACTATAACAGGACCGCTTGGAAATAGTGACCATAATATAATAACATTTAACATTCCTGTGGTGGGAAGAACACCTCAACAGCCCAACGCTGTGGCATTTAATTTCAGAAAGGGGAACTATGCAAAAATGAGAAGGTTAGTTAAATAGAAATTAAAAGGTACAGTGACTAGCGTGAAATCCCTGCAAGCTGCATGGACACTTTTAAAAGACACCATAATAGAGGCCCAACTTAAATATATACCCCAAATTAAAAAACACAGTAAAAGAACTAAAAAAGAGCCACCGTGGCTTAACAACCATGTAAAAGAAGCAGTGAGAGATAAAAAGGCATCTTTTAAAAAGTGGAAGTCAGAGCCTAGTGAGGTGAATAGAAAGGAGCATAAACACTGCCAAATTAAGTGTCAGAATGTAATAAGAAAAGCCAAAAAAGAGTTTGAAGAACAGCTAGCCAAAAACTCAAAAGGTAATAACAAAATGTTTTTTAAGTACATCAGAAGCAGGAAGCCTGCTAAACAACCAGTGGGGCCCATGGACGATCGAGATACAAAAGGAGTGCTTAAAGACAATAAAGTCATTGCGGAGAAACTAAATGAATTCTTTGCTTTAGTCTTCACGGCTGAGGATGTTAGGGAGATTCCCAAACCTGAGCCATCCTTTGTAGGTGACAAATCTGAGGAATTGTCACAGATTGAGGTGTCACTAGAGGAGGTTTTGGAATTAATTGATAAATTTAACAGTAACAAGTCATTGGGACCAGATGGCATTCACCCAAGCGTTCTGAAGAACTCAAATGTGAAATTGCAGAACTATTAACTATGGTTTGTAACCTGTCCTTTAAATCAGCTTCTGTACCCAATGACTGGAAGATAGCTAATGTAACGCCAATATTTAAAAAGGACTCTAGAGGTGATCCCGGCAATTACAGACCGGTAAGTCTAATGTCAGTACCGGGCAAATTAGTTGAAACAATAGTAAAGAATAAAATTGTCAGACACATAGAAGAACATAAATTGTTGGGCAAAAGTCAACATGGTTTCTGTAAAGGGAAATCATATCTTACTAATCTATTAGAGTTCTTTGAAGGGGTCAGCAAACATGTGGACAAGGAGGATCCAGTGAACATAGTGTACTTAGATTTCCAGAAAGCCTTTGACAAGGTCCCTCACCAAAGGCTCTTATGTAAATTAAGTTGTCATGGGATAAGAGGGAAGATCCTTTCATGGATTGAGACCTGGTTAAAAGACAGGGAACAAAGGGTAGGAATAAATGGTAAATTTTCAGAATGGAGAGGGGTAATTAGTGGTGTTCCCCAAGGGTCAGTCCTAGGACCAATCCTATTCAACTTACTCATAAATGATCTGGAGAAAGGGGTAAACAGTGAGGTGGCAAAGTTTGCAGATCATACTAAACGGCTCAAGATAGTTAACACCAAAGCAGACTGTGAAGAACTTCAAAAAGATCTCACAAAACTAAGTGATTGGACAACAAAATGGCAAATGAAATTTAATGTGGATAAATGTAAAGTAATGCACATTGGAAAAAATAACCCCAACTATACATACAATATGATGGGGGCTAATTTAGCTACAACTAATCAGGAAAGAGAGTTTGGAGTCATCATGGATAGTTCTCTGAAGACGTCCACGCAGTGTGCAGCGGCAGTCAAAAAAGCAAACAGGATATTAGGAATCATTAAAAAAGGGATAGAGAATAAGACAGAGAATATCTTATTGCCCTTATATAAATCTGTGGTACGCCCACATCTTGAATACTGTGTATGGATGTGATCTCCCCATCTCAAAAAAGATATACTGGCATTAGAAAAGGTTCAGAGAAGGGCAACTAAAATGATTAGGAGTTTGGAACGGGTCCCATATGAGGAGAGATTAAAGAGGCTAGGACTTTTCAGCTTGGAAAAGAGGGGACTAAGGGGGGATATGATAGAGGTATATAAAATCATGAGTGGTGTGGAGAAAGTGAATATGGAAAAGTTATTTACTTGTTCCCATAATATAAGAACTAGGGGCCACCAAGTGAAATTAATGGGCAGTAGGTTTAAAATGAATAAAAGGAAGTTCTTCACACAGTGCACAGTCAGCCTGTGGAACTCCTTGCCTGAGGTGGTTGTGAAGGCTAGGACTATAACAGGGTTTAAAAGAGAACTAGATAAATTCATGGAGGTTAAGTCCATTAATGGCTATTAGCCAGGATGGGTAAGGGATAGTGTCCATATCCTCTGTTTGTCAGAGGGTGGAGATGGATGGCAGGAGAGAGATCACTTGATTATTGCCTGTTAGGTTCACTCCCTCTGGGGCACCTGGCATTGGTCACTGTCGGTAGACAGGATACTGGGCTGGATGGACCTTTGGTCTGACCCAGTATGGCCATTCTTATATTCGTATGTAATGCAAAACCTTAGTGGCAACCTCAAATTATTAAACCATCAATTTGTAAGCACATGGAGGATAATAGGGTGATAAGGAATAGCCAGCATGGATTTGTCAAGAACAAATCATGCCAAACCAATCTAATTTCCTTTGTTGACAGGGTTGCTGGTCTAGTGGATAAGGGGAAGCAGTAGATGTGATCTATCTTGATTTTTAGTAAGGCTTTTTACACAGTCCCACATGACAATCTTATGTCCATAGAAAACTAGGAAAATACGGTGTAGATGAAATTACTAAATGGTGGGTGCCCAACTGATTGAAAGACTGTACTCAAAGAGTAGTTATCAATGGTTTGCTGTCATGTTTGGAGGATGTATCTAGTGGGGTCCCTCAAGGGTTGGTCCTGGGTGTGGTACTATTCAATATTTTCATTAATGACTTGGATAATAGAGCTGAGAGTATGCTTATAAAATTTGCAGAAGACAACGGCCTGGAAGGGGTTGCAAGTACTTTGTAGGACAGGATTAGAATTCAAAATGACCTTGACAAATTGAAGAATTGATCTGAATTCAACAAGATGAAATTCAATAAAGATGAATACAAGTACTTCATGTAAGAAGGAAAAACCAAATGCACAACTACAAAATGGGGAATAATTGGCTAAGTGGAAGTGTTGCTGAGAAGGATCTGGGGTTATAGTGGATCACAAATTGATTATTAGTTAATAATCTAATGCAGCTGCAAAAAAGGCCAATATCATTCTGGGATGTATTAAACAGGAGTGTTGTATGTAAGATACTGGAGGTAATTGTCCCCCTCTGATTGGCATTGGTGACGCATCAGCTGGAGTACTGTGTCCAATTCTGGACACCACACTTTAGGAAAGATGTGGATAAATTGGAGAGAATCCAGAGGAGAGCAACAAAAATGATGATAAATTTAGAAAACCTGACCTATAAAAAAGGTTAAAACAACTGGGCTTGTATAGTCTTGAGAAAAGAAGACTGAGAGGAGACAGGATAATATTCAAATATGTTAATGACTGTTATAAAGAGAAGAGTGATCAATTGTTCTCCATGTCCACTGAAGGTAGAATAAGAAGTAATGGACTTAATCTGCATTATGGAAGGTTTAGGTTAGCTATTTGGAAAAACTTTCCAACTATAAGGATAGTTAAGCTTGGGAATAGACTTCCAAGGGAGGTTGTGGAAATCCAATCACTGGAAGTTTTTAAAAACAGGTTGGACAAACATCTGTTAGGGATGGTCTAGGAGTTTTTGTTGGTACTGCCTCAGTGCAGGTGGCTGGACGGGATGACTTTTTGAGATCCCTTCCAGCCCTACATTTCTATGATTTTATGCTTTGTATTAACAGATCAGCACATCTTACTGTTAAACATTCAGAGTATTTGGGAAGTTAATCTGCTTTAACATTATTGAGGTTGCCATTAAGGGTTTATCTTGTCCTGGTGACAAACCAGCTGTATTTTTTTAGGCTGGGACCTGCTACTGTCCCCAAGATTCATAGGCGTCCCCATCAGAAATGCCTCGCAAGTTCCAGGAAAGAAGAACTTATTCCTTGACTCCTGTGTAGCACTGGTAGAGCTCCCGTGCTCCACTACAGAGGAGGTCCCTAGGCCACCCATCCCTCTTTTCCCAAATCCTCTGGCCTATTGTTCTCTTCCTTCTGCCACAGCAACACCTATTAAAAAAAAGAAATGACCATAAAACCCCTTTGTTTACAACCATTTATAATTTTTAACACCCCCTCGCCACTGACTAAAATCAAGAAAACCTTTCTGGTCTCGTGCCACAGCCCTCCTTATGGAAGATAAGGATATTCACGGAAGATGGTCTAAAGCCTGAGTGGCTGCTGATGTACCAAACAAAAATCTAATCGATGACCCAGCTGTGCAAGTGCCAGGCTTCTCTTCCCCACGTGCATATGGACGGCTCTAAACCATATCTGCATCTAACATGGAAGATGCGCATACTTACTCCATAGATTGAAAGCAAGGGAATTACCAAACTGCGACTGTGGTCTGATGCAAACTGTCAGACACATCATGGACAATTGCCCAATCCATGCTCTTCCTGGAGGTGTCTCAGCCATTTACATGGCTATCCCCTCTGCTCTGGACTGGATAAGAGATTTCTTAAGATCCAACTGTAGTCATACTGTTGCTTTCACTGTTTGACTATCGCCATATGAAAGAAGTAGTTTTTTAAGTGACACCAACACAAACCCCTAAAAGCAAGAAATGAGTAGCTAAAATAATAATTTTTTCACTACCATAATACCCATCTCTCATATTAAGTGTTCTTATGGCTTGTTTATTCACAGAAGCTGCACTGGTTTAAGTTAGATTGGTTTAAAAGCCAATTTAATTAAATTGGTTCAAACTGTTGTGAGGATGCACTTATATTGGTTTACAACTGATTATATTGGTTTACCTTGCTCATCTAAATTTACAGGTGTAAGATAAACCAATAGCAGCCAGGTTCACATTGATTTAATAGTGTCGACACACACAGTTGCATGGGTTTAACTGAATGGGTTTTAAATCACACCTCTTGCTAAACCAATACAAATTTGTGTGTAGACCAGTCCTCACTTGTACTCTACATCCCTCTGCCAACAAAGTTACTTCCACTCTGAACATGAGTCTTAAAAACTTATTTTGTAAAAATCTCATTAAAAATGGCACAAATAAAAACAAAGAATGTAAACTTTAGTAATACTTGCATTTTTTCATAGCACGATGAAAAAATTGATACAGAGAGAATAATAAGCATTCCAAAAATATCCCTGTTGTCTGTTTTTAACTGGATTGTCTCACCTTTTTTCAGACTCCCCCCTTTTGCGAGAACTCTGAAACACTCTCTGTGATCTGCGCTTTGCTCCTCTCATGTGTCAATTCTGATATCATCAATTATAGACAGGTAACATTTGTCTCTAGAGAATTTTATCACTTGTCAGAAGTAAGTGCAAGTATGTACGCAAAGATGAAGTTGCAGCATTTTACACGTTAGTGGTATATATTTGCGGGCGAGAACTCCCCGCTGTAGTGTTGGAGTGGCTGGGGAGGTGGATCTTGGAAGCCATGGCAAGACTTATTGTTCCCTGTGGGGAGAGGGGATGCAGATGGCAGAGTATGGTAGACTCTGAATAGGAGGAAAATGGTGCTAGGAATTTGGGGTGGTGGTTGTTGATATTTGCCTGGCAATGCTCTCTATGACTGCCTCCCTTGTGCATCATTGTGTCTGTTCTGTATTCTGTCCGATTCCCTGTGTTACATTGCTCTTGCTCAGCTGAAGCCAACTTTCTCTGTGACTGGGCCATTGAGGCAGACTGGAGAGCCGTGAGCTCCTCCTGAAAGCTAGAGCCTGCATGCCAATGTTCAAATGAGACATTGAAGGAAAAAATGTTGATTATTAACTCTGATTCATGTTCTCAGATATTATATCAACATATACAAATCTAGCATCTCATGCATGGTGTGCTTACTTGCTGTTTGTTATATCTTTCCATTACACTAATACAACTTGGTGACACAAAAGGAGAATTTGCAGAACCCTCATGCATGCATTAAGTGTCATGAGAAGTCTCAGGCAATTCTATAATGTAAACTATATTGAAGAGTCGAAAGAGAAGTGAGACGTTGCCTTGTTAAAATCAGAAGATTTTTGACTGCTTTTTACAGACACTAACTACTTACCTCTGTTATTACCACACCAAAAATTCGTCCCCTTCCCAAATTGTATCTTACATTTTTTTGTCCTTTTCTAAACAACACAGGATTACTGGGTATTCTTACTTTGAAACTGAAATTGTAATGCAATCTTAACTATGGTTTCATGACTGCTCCACCATATGTTGCTCAAAAAATCTGAATTATAGTGCACAGAGAATCTGTGTTATAACAACCATTTAATATATGGATGTGCTGAACTACATTATTACTGCATCTATATTTAAATATTGCACATGTAAAATCATGTTCACATATTTACACATGCACTGCATATGCACTGTGATAAGGTTTATATACCCATGCACCTTAGAAGGAAGAAAGGGGTTAATGCAGGCAATAGGAAGCAGGAAATGCCCCAACTGGAACTGATTACAACTGCTATGAATGCTATGCCCTCTGAAGGAGAGAGGTTGCTGAAGAGAGATGTCAGCTCTGGGAAAAGAGACTCAACCTTTATATTGTTGTGAACTCTTTCTGCCAGTAAGTAGACCCTGCAAGCAACTGTGTGATACTATTTAAGTTGGGCTACGCTAAGCCGTTTATTATATTTCTCTTTTTCCTACATTTAACATAAAGGGCTACTGACCTAGTATACACTGGAGAAATTTGCCATGCTGAAAACTGTGGTCTCCTTGTCATGCTTGTAAGGCACTTCATGGCCACGTACATGTACTCCAAATAGTTTGTGTATTCCAGATAGTGTTTGGATTAGATTTGCCTCCAGCAGGGTTAAATACTGTCTTAGTCTGAATGGTTTCAGCCTGTATAAATTTAGTTTCCGTGTAGACCGTGCTAAAATGGTTCAAATTGTCCTCCCACTACTGTCCAAGAGTGCACTGGTGGCCTTTTCAAATCTCTCAGGATCCACTTCTCTTGAGATTTGTGCTGGGATCTGCATGATAGGAATCTAGAAAGCGTTACAACAGAAAAAGGGTAGAATGGTGCTAGTATGGAAGTGAGGCAAAACTACAGTGATTCAAAATATAAATAAGCTTGGCTAATATGAATATACTGAACAGTTTGTGCTTAAATCAGTTATGCCCAACACATTCAATTAGAAATAGGTCAATTCTCAGTTGTGGACATGGCCTTAAAGGGGTGCTACCAGCTGGGCAACAGACAACCCATTTGGAACATCATAGACAGGTGCATACCTTTTTGTACATTAGGATTAGAGTGCACTGAAGTGATGTACAGACAAAAGGTGCTGATACACTTTTTGGAGATTTTACCCTATGAAGCTATTCTGAAGGTCTGGCTGTGATATTACTTTATTCTGCTGGTTTGATTTAAAAAAAAAAAAAAAAAATCCAAGGCAAATCTCTGGAAACATAAGGATCACTCCTTTTAATGTGTGAATTATTAACGTGATATGTAAGAAGTTGTTACAGTACATCATAAAGGTACAGGATGCTATAAACCCTTAATTTGCAGATTATTGACATAACAGGCCACAGTTGCTTTGCAGTATTGATGGGGATTTGTGCAAATATGTATGAATCTGTAAGACATGGTTTGTTTGTTTTTGGTCTCCTTATACCTTTAAAAGCCAGTAAAATCAATTGTTAAAAATTATCAATTGTCACTCTTTGGCTGAGGCCTTGCATTCCATGTTTCTGCTTGGATCAAATGTTTATGGCTATTTTATAAACTGCTGAAAAATGGGATTTATAATGGAAAAAAGATTCATTTATTTAAAAAATACTTTTTTGCAGTGTTCAGCCGGCTACATAGTTGGTTAGAGACTATTCAGAATTTTTTTCCAGCTATTTGGCCAGTCCTAATAGTGAGTTACATTTTTTAAATGTAGTAAATATGACTATTGTTAAAACATGTTAAAATTAAGTGCTGTGGACAGAAGCAAGGCCTTAGGTTGTATGACTGCACAGGTATTTTTCACTCTGATTTTTAGGCTTAGATCTCAGGATGTTAGATGCTGGGTAAATGTTTCAAGACTTGTTCGTATCACATAATCTGTTATCACAAATTAAATCTTTAAATCCACAGGCAGACTGAAGTTTGCATTACTGGTGCCCATTCTGTACCTGCTCTGTTAGTAAATACTGAGGTTTTTGGTGCTGCCAAATGCATGCGCACGCGCGCTCTCTCTCTCTCTCTCTCTCAATCTATACACCTCTACCCCGATATAACGCGACCCGATATAACACGAATTCGGATATAATGCGGTAAAGCAGTGCTCCGGGGGTGGGTGGGGCTGTGCACTCTGGCGGATCAAAGCAAGTTCGATATAACGCGGTTTCACCTGTAACGCGGTAAGATTTTTTTGGCTCCTGAGGACAGCGTTATATTGGGGTAGAGGTGTATATATATTAATATGGGTATTGGGCATGTGTATGATAATGTTGGGGAGATAAAGATAACTGTTCCATTCCAGTCACAGGTTAAGCCTCAGTTGGGGCACAGTGCATTCATTTTGGGATATCAAGTTTTCATAAAAGATGAGTGTGACGGGTTGGATCACAGAAACCCCCTTGGGAACTGCCACCTGATGTGCCAAGACTACCCCTGCTTCTGTTTTCCCTGCCAGCTTAGGGCTCCAGCACTCCATCTTGCTGAGCCAGCCACTCCTGTCTGGCTCCAACACAGACTCAGGGTCCGAATCAATTGTCCCAAAACTGCAAGTGTACCCAAAAACAGCTCACAGGAGTGTGCTTGTCTTTAGCACTCAGATGCCCAACTCCCAATGGGGTCTAAACCCAGATAAATCCGTTTTACCCTGCATAAAGCTTATGCAGGGCAAACTCATAAATTGTTCGCCCTCTATAACACTGATAGAGAGATATGCACAGCTGTTTGCTCCCCCAGGTATTAATACATACTCTGAGTAAATTACTAAATAAAAAGTGATTTTATTAAATACAGACAGTAGGATTTAAGTGGTTCAAAGTAGTAACAGACAGAACAAAGTAAGTCACAAGCAAAATAAAATAAAATGCTCAAATCTATGCCTAATCAAACTAAATACAGATAATCTCACCCTCAGAGATGCTTCAGTAAGTTTTTCTCAGACTGGACACCTTCCAGGCCTGGGCACAATTCTTTCCCCTGGTACAGCTTTTGTTCCAGCTTAGGTGTTATCTAGGGGCTTCTCCATGATGGCTCCTCTCCTTCTCTGTTCTCTTCCACCCCTTTATATATCTTTTGCATAAGGCGGGAATCCTTTGTCCCTCTGGGTTTCCACCCCCCCTCACTGGAAAAGCACCAGGTTAAAGATGGATTCCAGTTCAGGTGACATGATTACATGTCACTGCAAGACTTCATTACTCACTTGCCAGCACACACATATACAGGAAGACTCAAAGGTAAATACAGCCATCTGCAGACAATGAGAGTCATCAAGATTCCAAACCATCCTTAATGGCCCACACTCTACATAATTACAATAGGCCCTCAGAGTTATGTTTTATATTTCTAGTTTTAGATACAAGAGTGGTACATTTATACAAATCAGATTATCATACTCAGTAGATTATAAGCTTTGTAATGATACCTTACAAGAGACCTTTTGCATGAAGCATATCCCAGTTACATTATATCACTTATTACCGTATTTTCTCTAAATCTATCCCAGTTACATTATATTGACTTATTATTATATTTTTATAAAACCATGTAGACTGCACAACGTCACAATGAGTTAAACTGAAGAAAGAGTCAGAGGAAAGAAGCACACATAATAAAAGCTTTGGAAAAATAAGACTATGAAGCATGTTCAGTTTAGGGAAAGAGACCTGCTTGCTGTCTACGTATAACTAAAGAGATGTACTAAAAATGATAGGGATCAATTATTCTCCATAACTAAGGACAGAACAAGAAGTGATGGGCTACAGCAGAGAATATTTTAGGAAAAATTGGCTTCACTAAATGCACTGTTCAGAAATGGGAGAAGCTGCCAAAGAAGGTTATGGAATTGGCATGACTGGAGATGGTGAGAGCTAGATTTGGCATTCATCTAAAAATATCACTAGGCACTCATCTAGAACTTTGTTTATATGAGGGAAATAATAAAAAAAATTCCTACTGTTGAAGTCAGTGCTACTCTGCAATACTACAGGGGTCTGTGCTGATGGAGTCCTATGCAGGATCTGTACTTCTGCTAGTACTATAGTTTCAAAGTGACCCCCTCGGATCTCATAAACAAAAGATTCTGTGCCAGATCATCAGCTATGGCTTAGGAACGACACAGCATAGGCTGTGTGCTAATGTGACCGTTGCACTCCCTCTATCCTGTGACTGCTATGTGCTGGTCTGGTTCCCAGGCCTAAGTTAAAACATCTTGAAGGGTACATTAGCTGCCAAGAGCCCCAAGCTGAAGCTGATCATCAGTGAAGCCTAAGGGTGTCCTAGCCATGCCCCTTATGTCAGCAGCAAGGGCAGAGGCGGATAATGGTGTAGGAGCTGTTAATTCTGTAGTGAGTTGGTCCTCTCGTGACTGATTATGGCAGCTCTATCTCATCAGATTTTGCCAATGGTGTGATGCAAAGTAGATCTGGTCCTATGTCTTTTGATAAGAAAATGTTATTTCACATGAATGTTATAAAGCATATGGAAAGATGGCACACAAAATAGGGTATATTTGCAGACTTGTTCAACTAGAATGTTTAAAAGAGTTCCATGAGCCATGAACAGCTCTTTAATGGTTATGGGGAATATTTTCCCTGCAAGTTCCATGCACCTTACAATAATGTATCTGAGGTATGGTAACAAAATTACTAATTTTAAAATTCAAGTCACTGTTTAAAGCTGTTAAAATGAATGTATCTACACATTACTCTTTAGGAAAGACGTGGTTGGCAGGTGACTTCTGTACAACAGTTGTCTCTGGAAGTTTTGTGAACGTTACGTATTGTGTGCTTTATTTGTTTCAATTCTTAATAGTGTGTGTGAATTTGATGTTTTTAGATGTGACTAACAGCTGTACCAAGTATAGTGAGGAGTTGTGCTGTGCAAGTTTTATTTATTTCTCAAGTGCCAATATTTTTCTCGATGCTGTGAAAGGTAGCTTAAAGTGTATTTGAATGGAATAGTTAGTGGCAGGTGTTGGCCTGATTTTCAGAGGTGCTGAGCACCTCCTGCTTACAGTTACTTCTGGTTGTAAAAAAAACTTTGAAGTGTGATCCAACTTTGTTTGAAAGGGAACCAATTTAAACCATGACTCTGAGAGAGATTTGAGCTGACCACATTCATCTTAGCAGGGAGTTAGCTCAGGCTAATAGGTGTTGGATAAATTTAAGCTCCACCATCCTTCAAGCCCCCTGAATGAATTGAGAGAGTGATCTTTTTCTCTGGTTTCCCCTTGCTGTTCCAGAGTCTGCTGCCTGCTTTGATAGTAGTAATGGAGTGGGAGAAGGGAGAGAGTGTCTCTGCAAATCTACTCACTGACAGCCTTTGTTTTAGGATAGTTCTTGCCTGTGAATAGTTTCAGTACTTACCTCAGCTGCTTTCTTAATCTGCCGCAGAACTAAATTGACTAGATTTTTATCAATTTGTATGTTTTTCACAAAGTTCTGGATAGCAGCAGTGAAATTGTTTATTAATTTCACATTGCAGCAGTAATGGAAAACTTAGAAGCAGAAGCATTGGGAGCCATCTGCTGAATCAGGAAGATGACATTGTATTGCTTTTCATTTGATAGGTTATTGATGCAACTAAGTGGCTAGAATTGTTTTCCTCAAACGAAAGCTTAGATTTACCCAGGAAAGCTTCCAAATCATTGTGGGTGAGAGGATATTTCAAGTCCAGATTATTTAAATTTTATCGTTGATGCACTTCTTACATCATTTTATGTGTTTGAAAGATTTTTTTTTAAATGTCATGCTACCTTTGATTTTTTGAATCTGTTGATAGACATCTTGTTTCCTTAAGTGGTTTGCATTCAAGCCAGTTCAGGCTAATTTTAGGGAACCTTCATAGCTGTTGGAAAAGAGTATGTTTTTGGTTAAACGATGTCATATTATATATTTATACATATTTGTCTTTTATTTTTGGTAGAAAAATGATGCATCCTGTTGCCAGCAGTAATACAGCTTTCTGTGGGACTGGCAAGAGTTCTTGCCTTAACGAAGACAATGTGAGATCCACTGATCAGTTTGACTTGTATTCTACACAGCAAAGCAAATACAGCCACACAGTCAGCCACAAACCAATTGCATGCCAGAGACAAGACACGTTAAATGAAACACACTTGCAGGCCACAAGTGGCAGGAATATAGAGACAAAAGATGAACTAAAGAAAAAGAAAAACCTCAACCGATCTGGTAAACGTGGAAGGCCATCGGGGACCACAAAATCAGCGGGGTACCGAACCAGCACAGGTCGACCTCTTGGGACCACCAAAGCAGCTGGATTTAAAACAAGTCCAGGCAGACCCTTGGGTACAACTAAAGCTGCAGGATACAAAGTCAGCCCAGGCAGACCTCCAGGTAGCATTAAAGCTCTATCACGGCTTGCAAATCTAAGTTATACTTGTGGCAGTGCAGCTTTTCCCTATCCTATGGTGCATAACAGAGGAGTACATGCTGCTGGTGAAACTAGTAGCAAAGTCAAACAACCCAATGAGTGAAAGAAAGGAATTAGATAGTATTTCCTAATTAATCCTTTTTAAACTGAGTCTTGGCATGTTTCTCACATTTTTATGTAATATTTCTATAACTTTGGCTTTCCAAATTTTATTTTTTGTTCATATGTCCAACATGCAGTCCACTAATTTTTAATATAACATGAAAGGGCATAGGTATTGCTTTGTTTTTGTTTTTTACATAGGTTTATAAGTAAACTCTTAAATTATGCCCTTGTGTGTTTCCTTAAAGTAATACTCATATCCTGAGCTTCACAATTATTGTCTGAAAAATTTAATTGTGTGATTATGCACCAAGAAATTGAAATAAGCAGGAAAACATTATCTGGCTGTTGGCTATGAAGTAAGCCTAGGCCATAATAAAGATCTTGTCCAGAAGAATTTATAACTGATGAAACAAAACAAACAATTCTGGACTATTTTACAAGTAAGAATCTGTTACAGTTTTGAAATGTCTGTGGGTTTTGTGAATAGAGAGCAAACTAAATTTTCCACTTTTGCTAGACCTGATACAGACCTCAATTGTTCATAAATATTTTGAAACTTTAAAAGCTATTTTTTTTAAAAGTGCTAATTTCAGGCAGTTTTTATTTGCTCTATTGTAGCATTGGCAGGTCTCACTGATGTTCCAAAAATATTTTTTGAAAACGTGTAATAATAATAATAAGAATAATAAACATGTATGCAGCGCTTTACATCTTCAAAAGCGCCTTACAAACATGAGCTAATTTGCCTTTAGGTGATGGCAGATCTTGTAGTTATGCTACTTACAGGATTCTGCTGTATAATTTTAAAAATGCCTGAGAGTGCATATACCAAACTGCAAATAATTAATTAAAAATCTGATATATTTTATAAATAACTACAAAATAAGTACTGTTAATTCTAGTAACAAACTGAATAGACAGTAATATTACACAGTATGTTCTTAAATCTGTAAATAGCTACATAAGCTGTATTTTGCCTTCACAGTATGTGCTTTGATGGCAGCAGTTAATAAGTTTTAAAGTATTAATTTAATATGTTTATAGATTAAACTTTTTTACACTGTTGCCAGCTTTTCAGATTTCGTTTTTCCAGATGTTCCAGGAATACAGTTATCCCATTGTTTAACATTTATACTATATTTAAGTTATGGACGCTTATATATCTACCAAAGGATAATATTTTCATGATTCATAATAGCAAACTGTATAGTTGGTTCAAACAGGATGCAGTTTACCGAATTGCTAGACCCCAGATAGAAAGCATTTCATAGGAATTAATCTATGCATGCAAGTTGAAAAGCTATATTGGTTAACTATAAATATCTTTTTCTGCTCAAACTGAAACCTTTCCTGCATCTAACCAGTTCCATTTTCAACTGGGTGTGTTTGGTTTAAAAAAGTGCGCGTGTGCATGTGTGTGTAATATGTACACACCCGCCTATACTTGGAAAATAACATTCCTCAATATTGCATATTGTTATATTTATTCTAAATAGCTCTTGCTAGAGTTAAAGCTTTTAATTCTGGAAGAAAGTTTACATAAAATTGTTTAAAATATAGTTTAAAATTATACTGAATTTATAGCTTCAAATACCAGTGGGAGTTATATAATGTTTGCAGGTTTTTGGGAACAGAAATCTTTCAGGTTAATTAGAGCTTTTGTTGAAAATGAACAGTATCAATACTTTTGTTGTAAGATAAAGTCTGGCTTGCTGTAATTTTGATGAGAACTCTGATTTCAATAATGACAACTTAAGAAACAGATGTCATGTTTCATACCTTTTTTATCAGGAAAAAAGCAGCAAGCCTTCAGGTGTTCCAGTGATGCCTAACACATAATGAGCTGGACTTTATGCTGTACTTTACAATAGGTGTGTTGAATTGTGATTGGGGGACTATGTATGCACTGGCAACTAAGACAATGAACCTCAACAATACTGGATGGCTCCTTAGTCAATGTGTAAACTAATGGCAGCTAAACTGCTACTAAAATATAGTTTCTCCATGCTGAAGCTATAAAGTCAAGTTACACTTTCTGTTCCTCAACAAACTGAAAAATATGACACTCTTAGTAATTTTTCTCAGAATGGTGTAACTTCTGATACATGCAAAAAGCTAACATGAGCTAATTCACCCTCAGGATATGTGTTATATTGGCTGTTTTATCAGATGATTTTTCAACAAAAGGCTGCTTTAAGTTTCCTGAACTCTTCCTGGAAAGCAGTCTTCTTCAGCTGAATGTAATAACTACAGGAGTGTCACACCTCGCTGGCAAGGAACACTTTGCATGTCACCAATGTACCTTCGAATAATGCCACTTCTTACCTCCTTCTGTTTATCCTGTTCACCCGTTTCGTTTCTCACTTGTGCATCTACTCAATGGTGCTGTGCCGTGTGTCAGGAGATAATGCAGATGTATTATTGTTCTACTAGAATAATGAATTTTGTATTCAAGTATGTGGATGAAATAATGAAATCATCTAAACAATTTATATTCATTATAGTGTTTATTAATATCAGATGAAATATAATCCCAGTAAAAAGAATGAACGTTGTCAATTGTGAAAGGATGAACTAAAGTAGAAAAATGTGTTCATGGCATCTGTAAAGGGCCACTTGGCACCTTGGATTTGGCAATGAGACCAGAAAGTGCAATGCTGGGCACTTCCTCATTCTGGTTTATTTTATACATAACTGCAGTTTACTGGTGCCATGCTGTGGGAGAAAGAGAGAGAAGTCAAGAAGTCAAAATGAAATACGAATGGAATCTTCAAATGTTTTTGCTTTGCCTATTATATATAATCTACAGAATATATTGTGCTTTTTTTGTAACACTGTCTGTTGTCATGACAAACACTGAAACAGCATGTTAATGCCTATACTTTGATATTATCAATGGGAAAACTGGCCTTTTCCACTATAGTATGAAAACATTATTTGTAAGGTAAATCGCTAATTTTATATTATGTACAATAATACTGCTCTTCATAAGATAGGGTTACTGTTATGTATTAACACTGTTGAGAAAAATGATCTACATGTCAAGTTTTGTGTTTTTAATGATTTTTTTTTTAAATATCACATTTCTAATGTCTTATTTATACATAAGTGAAACCTAAGTAATAGAGAACTCAAAAGCCATTGTTTAAAATACATCCAGTAACTGCTATTCAATTTCCAATTAAATTTACATAAACTTTAGAATTCAATAATTTTGCTACTATTTTTGAAGTTTTGCACTGTACATTTTCAGAATGCTAGCAGCACATATTGTCAAGAAAAAAAATCTATCAGAAAGTGGCTAACTTTTAATACTAAAATGGCATTTTTAAATATTCACTGTTAGCTCTGTCATTAAAACAACACATTCTTTATATATTGTATTTGCTTTTAATTAATCACACACAACTTCATATATCAAGACCCATTAAACATCTTTGTTCTGAAATAATACATTTTCATTTTGTCTGGAAGTTTTCTTTGGATTCAGTCAGGACAAAACCAAACCTAGTCAGTGGAGTGATATGTTTGGGGAAAGAATTACCTTTATCTGCAACATATAAAGTAATTGAGATCAGAACTTCACTTTTTCCCCCCATTTTGAAGAGCTTTAAAAGGCAGAGCAATTCAAGGTTATTTGTCTGAAGGTTACTTTAGCTGTGACTCTGCTGTTCTTTGTACTACAGGTACAGTAAAGTTTAATGTTATCCCAACAGAAAATTAAAAATTCAAAGCAGTTGATCATAATCATAAAAACTTGGAACTGCCAACTTCATTTCTGATCACAAAAATTTGTTCCCTTTATTATTATTATTATTATTATTATTATACATATATGTTAACATTGCTTAAATATGTTTTTGAACTCTAGTAGACACTAGAGCCTTTTCCTAGCGATTATTTTCCTCATGTAGGCAAATCTATGTTTTCAAATTTTTGCAAGTATAATGATGATACGATAAATTGTTAGGAAGATTTTGCTTATCATGTAGTAATTTGGACCACTTTGATTCCTTAATCTTTCACAGTTTGCTTTTCCCACAGGTTATTTTGGAGGAGACAATTATCCAATAAATATCTAATATCAGCACCCTGTTCTCTGCTGTAAAAAGCCTGTTTAGATGCTGTTTGTTTTTATGTCCATGAACTTGAGCTACTCATGTGCAATTATGTGTATGGGAATGGAGTAGTCTTCATGATCTGTATTTACATCACCATATGGATGTATATTTATTAATAAAGTCAATACATTAAAACCAAATATTTTATTCTTGTTTTACACCATTCTGAAACTTGGTTGTTCTCTTTCTAAAGAAGATGGAGTGGCAGCATTGTGAGCTACTTTTCAATAAGGCCTTAGATTAACTCATCTCTTGTGAATGTAGGGATGCTGCTTTTCCTTCTGCTTTACTCATTCATGTTTTCAAGTGACCTAAATTCGATACTGCAAATGTTATGCCATTTATTATATGGATTATATTTTAAATCCATTCTTATTTTCCTTTTGCCCCAAACATTATATATTTTCAGCTCTTTTTAAAGAGAGAGAGAGCGAGCGAGAGGAAAGACCTCTACCTACATCAGATTTCTCCCCCCACCTCCTCACTCCCACAGGGATGTCACCATATGACTTAATTTTTTTCTTCGGTACAGGATTTGCTAAGCTGATGCTTATATTTGTTAGTGATAAATGGCCAAGTGTTCTTTATAAGCGAGTGCCAGCAGGTTTGTGGCCTAACAAAAAATCCCACTTTGTATTGCAAGTTATCAGAAAATAGAGAAATGGCAACTCTTTTATTATTAAATGGAAAATGTAGCCAAGGTAGTTTTCATAACTTTGAAATTATCCTTCTGTTGATGCTTAAATATGACAGTCATGGGGGGTCATATAAGTACATAAATAGATTAAAAGCTCTGTTTATACGATTGTTTATAACAACACTATGCAAACTTCCATTGTACTTCCTTTTTGATTTTCCCTTTCTTCACTGCATGTGAATGACAATTTGTTATTTTAGAGTTGCTCATGAGTTGGGCTGCATGTACCAGTTTATTTTTGTGTGGTATTCATTAGTTTTGGGCTTCTGAGATTAGATTTAAAACTCTCACAAAAAAACCAAAACCATAGCACTGAAATATTTGCCTATTGTTTGTTTAAAACAGTACATTATGTGGTCTTTACAGATACAAAGGAAGGGGAAGGAATAGTAAGTGGTGGGTTTACCAACTTTCATAGTCTGTATATTGCACTGAAAAATCATTTGAAAGTCAAATGTAAGGAAGAAGACTATTAAATATTTGTAGGCAGGTGAAATCTGTTAGTCTCATGAATGGTTATAAAGTTAGAGAGGCAAAGCCATCCTCTTTGAGTGTAAGCCGGAGTATTCCAACCTTCTGTCCCAGTCATTAAATATGGCAGTTTTTGTAGGAGTGGTGTGTTCATCCCTGTGTCCTGACTACATTCCAGTGTGGGTAATTACATTGTTAGGGAACCCCTTTAGAAAAATACCAAAAACCTGTGTTGCTCCTATGGTGTAAGTAATTCTGGAGTAAGGAGGACTATACTTATCCAAGCAGCTGCACTTTGGGGACAGAGAGGGTGTAGGCAGTCTAAATACTTTACTCTGTAATAAGTACTCTAAGAACACTAAATGTGGCTAGGGATGGATCATTTTAGAAACTATAGCTTGTGACTATGCAAAGGAGTATAGTGGGTCTTACTCAGAAAAGCTAACCAATGCCAGTTTTGATTGACTTAAACTGGTCTGGTAGTTCTAAGTGCCCTGGCTTTCAAGGCGATTGGATATATTTAGAACAGAGTGAGTCAGACTCCAGGCAGTCTACCACATCTTATTGTATAGATCAGTTCTCAGATGCAATTCTTAGGGGAAAATGAGTAAATCCGTTAGTTTTCCATAAGACCTTAAGTATACAATACAAAGTCATTCATAAATTATATCACACGACAATACTGGCTTTTTAGCTGTGCTGGGAGCTACTTTACCACTCACATGGCTATTGTGTTCTCTCTGCCACATAATGAATTGAACAATAAGAATTGCAAAGCAGTCTGCTCCCTCAATATGCAGGCAGTGTATAATGCCAGGTGCAGAGTCGCTGATGACAGAACCACATTATGATTTATTCATGCTGAGAGACTCCAGGATTGTCAGTTTTTTGACACTGCTCACAGCTATGTTTGGATGGCTGTTAAGCAAGTAGGGCATCTTGGGAGAGTTTTCTAAGTGGTGACTGTCCTTTTGTTTTAAGAAAGACATTATTTACTTGGTGAGATACCAAGCTTTTCTGTGAGGCAGGGCTGTTTTTTATGCTTTTGTGCAGTATGAAGCCCAATGGAGCCCTGATGCCTGACCTAGGCCACTAGGTAGTACTGCAATACAAATAATTTCAAGTGAGTTTATGGAAATAATAAATGTTAAACATGGTGAGATGGTGGCTAGGCAGAGCCGCCTTTCACATAGAGACCAAAATTAAGAATGTTCCGAAGCTAGCATTAAAGCTGTATTGTGAGAAATAAAGGCTTGGCTGGCTTGCTTCGTTGCTTTGCTTGTTGTTTTTACTAGGATCTCTGCCTATGGTTGAATATTGTTTTATATTTGAGAGACTGGCATAGTCTAAGCACATAGGACTGGCAGCCAGGAAGCTCCTAAATTCTAAATGTGGCTTTGGCCCAGATTCTCTCTCCGGCCTTGGAATAGGTCCACCTCATTTACCCATCTATAAAAGTGAAGTAAAATTACTTGCCTACCTTGCAGGGGTGCTGGCGGGACTAATTAATGATTTTAAAGCACTTTGAAGATGAAAAGCATTGTAGAACTGCTAAGTGTTATGTCAAAACAGTTATAAAGATTTGACTCGGATCCTTATGGTACATGCTATTTACCTTGCATACCACAAAAGCCTGTTCTAATTATTAAATAAAACGTTCTATAATGGTGAAAATGAGTTTTATTATTTAGTCCTTTGTGATGTACATAGTAAACAATGTGTAGGTTGGTGCTCTCTGTTTCAAGTATTTTCTATGTTAATACCACGTTTAGATAATTACACACACAATTACATTAAAACAACAGTATTATGATTGTAAAATCAAGCACTCAAAAATTAGGAAGTATCCGATTTAAAGTTGCCTGTGTAATTAGACTATCATAATGCATAAGCACAAGGGGGCTGAATTTAAAGTTGCACAGGCAATCTTAAGTGTGGCATTTCCTTACTTTTGAGTGCTTGACTTTGCAACCTCAATACAGTATTGTTCTTTTAATGTAGATTTGTATGTGTGTAATTTTCTAAGTTTTTAAAAGAGCAAACAGAAAAAAACTCTCAACAGATTCCATTAGGTGGCATCATATTGACATGGGTCATTAGCAGGATTGGAACTAGAGCTGTCAAAAAAAACAAATTCCTTCCCAGGGAAATAGAGATTTCTAAATTTTGTTTTATTCTAATTCAGGACTAAAAGTTGAAATCTGAAAGTAGATTTTTTTTGCCCTATTACATATTCTGAAATATTTAATTTTGACCTTATTGTTTTAACTATTATATCATAATAAATTAAGTTATAATAAATCCAATCCCAGTTCTCCCCCTACACCTCATTTCTTTCAGATCTGTCTCCTTGCCCCCCTCTTCCCTCCGCCCAACTTATTCTCAGTCCGTCTCCCTCATTCCTGCTCCTCATCCAATCTGTCCTTTCTCCCTGCTCTCTGTTTCCTTGTCCAGGCCCCCCAGATTTCCTCCCCAGTCCCATTTCCCTCTCCCCGTGCCAACCTGCAGTCCCAGTCTTTCTACCATTTTTTGTCTCAATCTAGGCTTCTCCTCACTCCTCCCCCCATGGCTCTTGTTCCCTCTGCATTCAAATCAGTCAGCTTCCTCTCTGCTGCTGCCCAGGCCCAGCAAGGATGGGGGTCAAGGGTGTCATTGAGAACACAGGAGAGACAGTCTCCCTACTCAGGTGCCCAGACCTGGCATGACCCACAACAGTCCAGAAGTGCAATTGCAGGGAAAGTCTTACTCAGCCCCTACATAAGAAGAATGGCCATACTGGGTCAGACCAAAGGTCCATCTAGCACAATATCCTGTCTTCCGACAGTGGCCAATGCCAGGTGCTTCGGAGGGAATGAACAGAACAGGTAATCATCAAGTGATCCATTCTCAGCTTCTGGAGATGCCCAGTGTGGACAGAATCTTTGGAGAATTTGGCTCTAAAATCAAAGTCTCTATAGAGCATATATAACAGGTGGGCAAACTATGGCCCGCAGGCTGGATCTGGCCCACGAGCCGTTTTAAGTTGGCCCGCGAGCTCCCACTGGGGAGTGGGGTCTGGTGCTTGCCCCGCTCTGGCATTTCAGCTGGGGCACACGGTTGGGGGCCACACCACGCAGCTCCCAGAAGCCACGGCATGACCCCGCTCTGGCTCTCCAGCTGGGGCACAGGGTTGGGGGCTGCTCCACGTGGCTCCCAGAAGCCGCGTCATGGCCACACTCCGACTTCTATGGCCCCCTCCAGCGCTCCAATGGGAGCTGCAGGGGCGGTGCCTGTGGATGGGGCAGCGTGCAGAGCCGCCTGACCACACCTCCGTGTAGGAGCCAAAGAGGGGACATGCCACTGCTTCCAGGAGCCGCTTGAGGTAAGCGCTGCTGGGAGCCTGCACCCTTGAGCCTCTTCCCGCACCCCATAGCATCTTCCCACGCCCCTACCCGAGCCCTGATACCCCTCCTGCCCTCCAAACCCCTTGGGTCCCAGCCCAGAGCACCCTCCTACACCACAAACTCCTCATCCCCAGCTCCACCCCAGAGTCTGCACCCCCCAGCTGGAACCCTCCCCCCCTTGCTCCCCGGAGCTCCCTCCCACATTCTGAACTCATTTCTGGCCCCACCCTAGAGCCCGCACCCCCTCCCGCACTGCAACCCCAATTTTGTGAGCATTCATGGCCCGCCATACAATTTCTATTCCCAGATGTGGCCCTCGGGCCAAAAAGTTTCCCCACCTCTGATGTATAAACTGATTTGTTAAAGCTTGTAACTTGGATGGATTTCCGCGGATTTTCTCAGGGAATGACAAAAGGCTTATCCTTGACACTAAGGCTACCCTGTTGACGAATTTCAAGTCCCTGCTACAAAGCATGGGGGTGCCAAAGCTTCTCAAAGAAAAGGTTGCCAGAATTCTTTTAACATGAGCAAACCAATGTAATTTTTCCTAGCCTCATTCGTGAAAATGGCTGGACCAGTTTGGCTGAAATTTAATAATAATAATTAATAATCAGCTTGAGGCTGACACCCAGCATGCAAACTTTCAGCTCAAATGGTTTAAGCTTGGCAAAGTTGTAAGCAATTGAAAACAGGGTCTTATAATTGGAATTGTTAGGCAACTTTAATAACAGCCTTGCCTAAAACGTATGCATAGACTGGGACAATACATTTATCCTGACTTGTGTGGGATATTGTGCTGAGTACCTACATCTTGCAGGGGAATATTTTGTTTAGTTCACAATACAGATTACTATCCCATTCTCTTGTGTAATGTGTGTGTAAATTCACATATACGCACAGCTCCTGTCCCTTCTGTGGTGATGGAAGAGAATTCCACAGGGATGATAGTCCTATCATTTCAGCAACACATCTGCTTTGAGGGGTTGCAATATAAACAATTGGGGACAGAGATGTGATACCAAGCAGAGCAGCAGTTATTTGAAGAAGCTGGTATCTGGTGGCTGAGAGGTCAGGCCAGGAACCCACATTCAACCAGGTATGGGAAAGAAATAGCTGTCAGGCTGGAAATCACAGTTTCCTTATCCAAAATTCACCAAGGTGATGATAAGGAAGAAATACGGTTTCCTGGATAATCTACTCCAGGCTGGATTCTTTAATCCTTCCTGAAAGAGAGAAGCATGTAAAGGATGGGACGTGGAAAAATTCCCAAACTCAGACTGCCTACATGAAACAAAACTAGGTAAGAGATGGTTAGTAAAATGTCTGATAGCTATAGGAGTTGATAAAGAGAAGGTCTCATTTCTATTTAGTGCATTTTTTGACATCTGCATTCATTTATATGCACACACAATCTTTTGCCTGTTTTGATATGGTGGACATAGTTCATTCTTGTAATCTGTATTCCTTGTCCTTATTTTTGCCTGTAGTCTTGTTAACATTAATAAATATGTTTCTTTCCCCCACCTTGTGTATGCTGCTGATATTTTAAGGAACAATGGAAAACGAAGCTAAGGAAGGTGTCCAAATGCTACTCTGTCACTGGAGGACTCAGGTAGCTAATCCTTAGATTTCATCTTTACATTCATTCAACCAATGTTTTCCCCAGGAATTGAAATGGGGGGGGGTGTTTGAATTTATGGTGGTGGGGGGAGAGGAGTCAGGGCCGATGGGGGTGAGACCGTGAGGGTGAAGGTGGGCTGCATGGCACCATAGTAAAAACTGAAAAATGTTTCATGACCATTTTATTAGATTTAACTCATGTTTTAAAATCATCACACAAATTAAAGTTGACTACTCAAGCCTTCTATGAAGCACTACATCCCTTACATCAGGGATCGGCAACCTTTGGCACGCAGCCCGCCAGGGCCGGTTTGTTTACCTGCCGTGTCTGTAGGTTCAGCCGATCGCGGCTCCCACTGGCTGCGGTTTGCCGCTCCAGCCCAATGGGGGCTACGGGAAGCAGCAGCCAGCACATCTCTCAGCCCGCGCCGCTTCCCACAACCTGGAGCGGCGAACCGTGGCAAGTGGGAGCCGTGATTGGCCGAACCTGCGGACACGGCAGGTAAGCAAATGGGCCCGGCCTGCCGGGTGCTTACCCTGGCGGGCCGCGGGCCAAAGGTTGCCGATCCCTGATCTACATCCTTCCTGGTTTCTTTTTATAATTTTGCACAACTCTGTTAATAAACTTCTTGAATGCATTGCGTTCATCTTTAATGGCTTCTCGTGTGTCCAGTACTTCCATTCCTACAATTGATATGCTCATTAGTTCATTCACATGATCAGGCAGAAGGCGACTTCTTTCAGAACACAAAATTCTATTCAATGATGAAAAAGAACACTCAACTGTAGCGGTTGTGACTGGGAGTAGCAAGAGATGAATTCCTACTTCTTTCATCCCAGGAAACATAGCACAAAGATTGGGTCGAGCCACTAGTGATGATAAAAAAGAAGTTGAAGTCAAATCTTCATTCATTTGTTGTATGATATTCCACTCTGTGTTCAAATTCTCTATTCTGTCCTGAGCACATGGCAGCCCCATTGCTGGTAGTGCCTCACTCCACTCAACTGTCAGTGTTTTATAGGACAGGGATCTGTAAAAGCTACGTAGAGGTTGAGTAGAATCTAGAAGTCGCTGTTGTAGATTTTTAAGAATCAAGTCTGTGTACTTTTTCAGTTGTCTTAACAAACGTTTCTTGTCCCCTTCACTTAAGGATTCAATATAAATGCCTTCATTAGTCAACTTCTGGACTGAAATCTTTGCTTCTTCCAGTACTTTTTCAGTGGATAGCTCTCTGATTGATCCAAATGTAGCTTCTATTGCTGGACAAAGATCTACTACTGTTGTAGCAGATGCCTGGATGGGATTGTTTAATGACCCAAGTGGTTTCAACAGTAGACTTACAAGAGAGAGAATGGCAATAGTCTTCTCTGAACATAGTAGCAAAAGTAATCCACCAGCCTCACTACTTAGATCCATCCTATCTTGGTAGATACTTTCCAAAGCCAGTAATAACAGCTGGAGTAATTTTAAGACAACAGCCAAGGATCGCTCATGAGAAAGCCAGAGGGTTTTCCCAGGTTGGACTAATTTGAACTTCAGTCCCAGTGTATCTTCTATATTTTCCAAGATATTCAGTCTTTTTGGACTCTTGCTGAAAAAAGAATATAATGAAGACATTACATTTATAGCTTTTTTAATGTCTTTTGAAGAGTCTGCAGCTTGTACTAGTGCTAGTTGGAGTAGATGGCCTCTGCAGTGTGTATAGGAGAGATTAGGGTTACACTTTTCTCTGAGCAAAGCTTGTACTCCACCATGTCTTCCAGAGAAATTTGCAGCTCCATCAAATGCACAAGCAGCCATCTGTTTGGGGTCCAGTTGACAAGCATTTAACTCTTCTAAGATGTGGGTTGTCACAGATGCAGCTGATGTATCTTCTATAACTTGAACATCTAGAAATGTATCTACTGGCCTACCACTGACCTCAAGATAATGTACACAATGACTTAATACTTGATGCTCATTTGCATCGGTGCATTCATCAGCCATGTATGCAAATTTTTTGAATGTGGTGAGAGAGTGCTTCACTTTTTCAACTGTTGAGTCTTTCACTGTTGCACCACATGCTTCTAGCCAGAAAGATAGTGAGCATTTGCTGGTCTTGTTCGGAACCAGTGTTCAACTTCAGGATGAACATGTGACAATGCACTTAACATTGGCCTCCAGTTTGTAGTGTGTGGTATCTCTTGCTTAAATAGAAAGTATGATGCCACAGCCATGATTGTTTGCATGAACTATGTTGTGTCTCCAGCATTCTTAACAGCCTCATTAACACTCACCGGTGTTGTCCTTGGTCAGTGGAGACTGAGTTCAGAGGTGCTTTCACATGAGTTCACCTCCCAGGTGGGGGGTAATAAGGCACCTTGCTCATTACTCCATCTGCTCACTGTTCGCTCTGGCCACTGTTGTTCATTGTGCCACCGTTCACTCCATCGCTCTGTTGCCAATGGCCCTGTGCCGTTACCTTCTGCTGCCACCTGCCACTGTGATGTCTGCAAGTTGGTCTCTTGAGGTTCCACCCAGCTATGAATGATTTGAGCTGAGCTCTCAGTGGGGGAACCTCGCTGCTAGTGCACACTGGGCTGTCTCTTCCACAGAAATACTGTCCCACAGCAGGTCTAAGCACTTAGACCTGATTATCAGTGATTTCAGCTGTCACTTAACAAAACAAAGGACTATCTATGGAACCTAATCAGCTCTGTCTTTAAACAGTGGAGAGGGGCAGGGCAAATAGTACTTGTGACTTAGGCCGACCATCAAGCAAAACACCTGTCCCCACCCTCTCTCGATGCCCTCAATCAGCACAGGCTAAGTACAGTTCTACTGCCCTTTACTCATACAATAAGAATAACATTTCATTACCCCTTCCCCTCCCCCCCCGCATTCAAGTGATTTGTAACCCAACCCCAGCCAAAATCTATCACTTGGGCAACACAGCTCTGTTTGCTGGATACCTAGGTAGATTAGGTGTGAATGTAAATACAATCTGGTCCTGAAGCCTTTCCCCCCAGCCCCTAGCTCATCACTAGCTGTCAGGGAGAGCTCATTTAGACTTTGCTTACAAATCATAATTTGAAATTATTAGGTTGGCCAACATCACCGAAATGAATGCACTGACATTGTCATAAAAAACAACAGCTGTATAAGGAAGCTAGTCTATGTTCATACTTTCCAAATCTATTATACTTTTTCAAATGCATGTATTTTATCATACACTTTATATGTTTTTAAAATGTGTATTAATGTTTCAATTTCAATTCAGTTTTCGGAACAATCACTAAATTGGCAACACTGCATGTAACTAGTTCACAAAACTGGGGAGGGGGGTGTTGGGCAAATTCGGGGGGGGGGGTGTAGGCAAATCCCTGCATTCAACCCAAATGGGGGTAACTCTCTGGCAAGAATACCACCTCTTTTTTCCCCTCTCCCTCATCCCCTCAAAAAGGAAAATTACCAAATTTCTCTTTGATAATTTGGTAATTTGATGGTTTGATGGTCTGCTAAATGAGGAGTGACATGCTCAATTTGCACATGTGCTTGTCTGTTCCTCCTTTATAGAATTTTAAAAAGCAGGCTGTAGCTGGTTGGCTCATTGTCCTTATAAAACTACCTGTGGCTGGCTTGGTGTGCTTGAATCACCCACTGTGTCTGATCAGGATGGCAAATAAATGTGTGCTAGTGCTCCACTGAAGCCAGCATTTCAGCTTTGGAAGGCCAAAGGCAACTAGGGCTTGAGTTCCCATAGCTCAAGGGGGAGGCCTGATATCTATAGGGTGACCAGATGTCCCGATTTTATAGGGACAGTCCCGATTTTTGGGTATTTTTCTTATATAGGTTCCTATTACCCCCCCACCCGCATCCTGATTTTTCACACTTGCTGTCTGGTCACCCTAGATATCTACCATGCTGGGAAGTTGGTAAACGATATTCCCTGCTACTTTCACTCATTACCGCTGGAGTCTAGCACTGTGATATTGTGCTACAATGAAGCACACTTTTGAAATAAACTGCATGTTGTGTGCTCATGTACTGTATAAGCTTCCATACAATCAAAACATTCTGTCATAGCCACAGGGCCACCTCTCTCTCATTGCAGAAATTTGGACCTGATCCAAGTTAAGTCCATAGTAAAATGTCGATTGATCTCTATGGCAGCATCAGCTGACACACTCTTGGCAAGTCTTTAAGCCTTCTCATTAGTGTAGCATTTGCTCTGAAACACGCTGTAATAAACAACTGTCAGTTGAATTTTCCCTAATTGTGTGAAAAGACTGCACAAATAAATTAATGGAACTGCCCTATTTGCATGCTTGCATGGAAGTTAGAGGAGGGCTTCTGGCATGGATCAAAAGGTATGCAACAGTGAAGGTTTGCGTAAGAAATTGATTTAACAATTAATTTTTGTGTCCATGTTGCTATGAGGATAGAATGGTCTAGTGTAGTGTTTTTCAACCTTTTTGATATCAGGGATTGGCTTGCTGCCTTCATAAACTGTGTCAGGGAGAGCCATGAACCCGCTGTTGAGAAACAGTGGTCTAGGGCTCAGTCAGAACAGAGGACTGGGATGTAGGAACTGAATTTTAATTCTTTTTTGTCACTGCTGTAATCTTGGGCAAATTGTTTAATTTCTAGTAGCTTTCCTATCTATAAAATGGGGATGATAAGACTATCTACTTTAGGGATTTGGTGAGGAGTAGTTTAATGTTTGAAGACTAAAATTGTTATGGATGATAACTCATAACTCTGTTTCAGAGTAGCAGCCGTGTTAGTCTGTATCCGCAAAAAGAACAGGAGTACTTGTGGCACCTTAGAGACTAACAAATTTATTAGAGCATAAGCTTTCGTGGGTTACAGCCCACTTCTTCGGATGCATATAGAGTGAAAGATATTGAGGAGATATATATACACACATACAGAGAGCATGAACAGGTGGGAGTTGTCTTACCAACTCTGAGAGGCCAATTAAGTAAGTGAAAAAAACTTTTGAAGTGATAATCAAGATAGCTCAGTACAGACAGTTTGATAAGAAGTGTGAGAATACTTACAAGGGGAGATAGATTCAATGTTTGTAATGGCTCAGCCATTCCCAGTCCTTATTCAATCCTGAGTTGATCGTATCTAGTTTGCATATCAATTCCAGCTCAGCAGTCTCTCGTTGGAGTCTGTTTTTGAAGTTTTTCTGTTGTAAGATAGCCACCCGCAGGTCTGTCATTGAATGACCACACAGGTTAAAGTGTTCTCCCACTGGTTTTTGAGTATTATGATTCCTGATGTCAGATTTGTGTCCATTAATTCTTTTGCGTAGAGACTGTCCGGTTTGGCCAATGTACATGGCAGAGGGGCATTGCTGGCATATGATGGCATATATCACATTGGTAGATGTGCAGGTGAACGAGCCCCTGATGGTATGGCTGATGTGATTAGGCCCTGTGATGATGTCACTTGAATAGATATGTGGACAGAGTTGGCATCGGGCTTTGTTACAAGGATAGGTTCCTGGGTCAGTGTTTTTGTTCAGTGATGTGTGGTTGCTGGTGAGTATTTGCTTTAGGTTGGGGGGTTGTCTGTAAGCGAGGACAGGTCTGTCTCCCAAGATCTGTGAGAGTAAAGGATCATCTTTCAGGATAGGTTGTAGATCTCTGATGATGCGCTGGAGAGGTTTTAGTTGGGGGCTGAAGGTGACAGCTAGTGGTGTTCTGTTATTTTCTTTGTTGGGCCTGTCTTGTAGGAGGTGACTTCTGGGTACTTGTCTGGCTCTGTCAATCTGTTTTTTCACTTCAGCAGGTGGGTACTGTAGTTTTAAGAATGCTTGATAGAGATCTTGTAGGTGCTTGTCTCTATCTGAGGGATTGGAGCAAATGCGGTTATATCTTAGAGCTTGGCTGTAGACAACGGATCGTGTGGTGTGTCCTGGATGGAAGCTGGAGGCATGTAGGTAAGTGTAGCGGTCAGTAGGTTTCCGGTATAGGGTGGTATTTATGTGACCATCGCTTATTAGCACAGTAGTGTCCAGGAAATGGACCGCTTGTGTGGATTGATCTAGGCTGAGGTTGATGGTGGGATGGAAATTATTGAAATCATGGTGGAATTCCTCAAGGGCTTCTTTTCCATGGGTCCAGATGATGAAGATGTCATCAATATAGCGCAAGTAGAGTAGGGGCGTCATAACTCTGTGTTAATCAGGTTGTCTCCCCTGTAAGACACTACTACCTCCTTTTGCTTCTGCTGTGAAGTCATAGTCCTGTATTTATATTACCAGCCTCTTGGGATGGAAATACATTTTACAAATAGTATGTAGGTGTAGTCAATGTCTTTTTAAAAATGCAGATAGCTGTGCTTATATGCAAATAAAAGGAATTAGCCCCTCTTTAGACAACAATTACCAAAAGCCAACACTGAATTATTTACTGAAGTTATGAAATAGACTAAACCCAGTGCTTCTCAAAGCCAGCCCGCTGCTTGTTCAGGGAAAGCCCCTGGCGGGCCGGGACGGTTTGTTTACCTGCCGCATCCGCAGGTTCGACCGATTGCGGTTCCCACTGGCCGCGGTTTGCCACTCCAGGCCAATGGGGGCTGCGGGAAGGGCAGACAGCACATCCCTCAGCCCGTGCCGCTTCCCGCAGCCCCCATTGGCCTGTAGCGGTGAACCGCGGCCAGTGGGAGCTGCGATCGGCCGAACCCGCGGACATGGCAGGTAAACAAACCGGCCCGGACTGCCAGGGGCTTTCCCTGAACAAGCGGTGGCCTGACTTTGAGAAGCACTGGACTAAACCATCCCTGAGAGGGATTTTGTCACTCCCCCCTCCCATCCCTGCCAACCTAGGTTGGGTGAAAGTTCACACTAAACGGTAATTTTAGTTTTTTAAACTAACCAGTCACCTAATCTGGCTCATAAAATAAGAGAAGGATGCTTAAACTAGTGAAAAATTAATGGGCCTAAGTAGCAGACTTCCTGAGTTCTGTACCCGGACAGTGCCTCTTGCTCTGGGCTTGAGCAAATCATCTAACCCAGTAGCTCTTAACCTTGCCCTTTTCTGTGCCCTTTTCAGGAGTCTGATTTGTCTTGTGAACCCCCAAGTTTTACCTCACTTCAAAATTATTTGCTTACAAAACCAGACATAAAAATACACACGATTACTGAAAAAAACACACCCACAGAGCACACTGTCACAGAAAAATTGCTTACTGTCTCATTTTCACCACCTAATTATAAACTAAATCAATTGGACTATAAATACTGTACTTTCATGTCAGTGTATAGTCTCTAGAGAGGTATAAACAAGTCACTGTATGAAATTTTAGTTTATACTGACTTTGCTAGTGCTTTTTATGTAGCCTGTTGTAAAACTAGGCCAAACGCTCGATGCGGTGATGTATCCCCTAGAAGACCCCTATGTACCCCTGGTTGAGAACCAGTGCGACAGCCGATCTGCCTCCCTTTCTCCATCTGTAATGACAGGTTTTAGAGTAGCAGCCGTGTTAGTCTGTATCCGCAAAAAGAACAGGAGTACTTGTGGCACCGTAGAGACTAACAAATTTATTAGAGCATAAGCTTTCGTGGGCTACAACCCACTTCTTCGGATGCGAGTAACCACCCCGCTTTACTGGTCTGTCTATGAGGATTAGTTATGTCATGTTTGCAAAGCGGGGGTGACGAAAAACACTCGCCTCCCTGAACACAACCGCTACAGGCCAGCCTAGCAACCAGAGGCTACAGCCACCCTAGGCCACGGCTGGAGCAACAGGGCCCGGAGTGGCTGTGAAGGGCGGGGACGGTCTGCCACCTGTTGGCGGGCATCCTGCTAAGGTGAGAGGAGCTGAGGGATGCAGGCGGGGGGGGCCTGTGCGGTGGGAGGCCGGGGCCAGAGTACCTCGGGCGCTCTAGGAAGGGATGCGATTGGGCATTCGTGCGCACAGCGGCCGTGATGGGCAGCGACTGACCCGTGTGTCTTGGCTGAAGTCTGTAGACCCTACGGACCCTTTGCCCGAACCCAAGATGGCGGCCGAGGCCACGCGGCCCAGGCCCAAGATGGCGATTTCAGACCTGGGTCTGCAGCTGTTACCCCGGTAGCGGAAGCGATTGAGGAGCCGGCCGGAAGCGGTGGTTGTCAGTGGAGACGCAGGCCGGCTGGGCTCGTTCTTTCTCCCGCCCGAGGATGCGGGCTCTCTCCTCTCCCGGGTGGAGACTCCGGCAGCTGCTCTGGCTGACCTGGCTGAGCGGGAGCCTCCTGGCAGGTGAGGGCACGTAGCGGGCCGGCCCGAGGTAACCAGGCTGATCCGCCAGCCCTGCTCGCTCTCGCTCCCCTTCGCCACCGTTCTGTGTGTGTTTGGGGGGAGGTGTCTTTGTCTCCACCATTCCCGGGGCTGACCCAGGTTTTAGGGTCACGGTGCTGGTACCAGCCCTCTCCCGCTGCTCTGTGCCGGGTAGGAGGGTCGCACAGCGCTTCTGCCGGCCCCAGGCTGGCCCCCTTCTTGCCTGCTCCTCTAAGCTGCACCATGGCCCTCGAGTAAAGGGGCAGGAGGAGGGGACGGGACACGTTCATCTTCCAGCTGCCCTCTGCTTGGCTGTAGGGGCTCGTCTGTGTGGGGCTCTTCCCTGCTGTCAGGCAGGGCTCCCCAGGTGTCACAAGTAATAGAACTCTAAGAGCAGGAGATATTGGCCGTGGTGGTTATCGCTGTGTTCTCCTCCCCCTGACCCTCATTTCCATGAGAATTGCTGATCCCTTAAAAAAAAAACACATAGCCCGAAAGAAGCTAAAGCTACAACTGAACGCAGGTGCTAAATATTGTTACTTTTATAGGAGCAGCAGCAGAGGAAAATGCTGAGACACTGTCTGAAACTGCCCTACCTCTTAGCACAGAAGGTGGTTCTGCCCTTACCGGAGAGCCTCAGGCGCCAGTGCAGTACAAGACTGCAGAAATTGCTGATGCAATGCTGGGTAGTGGGATTCCTGCTGATCAGTCTGTGGTGCTGTCAGTTATTCCAGGAGAAGCAAAGGACAGACGCATGTCTGAATTCGGTATTGGCACCTGCGATGCAGCAGTGGAAGATGCTGAATGTAGTGTGGGGACTAGCCTTGCTTCTCACTTATCACAGCCTGGGTCACATGTTCAAGAACAAGCAGGGGACACTAATGTAGTGCTAGAGGCTGTACCTACTTCACCAGCTGAGGAATCTAATAGCACAGACAGTGTAAAAACTCCCAAAGTGAACTGTGAGGAAAGAAATATTACCGGGATCAGAAACTTCACGCTACAAATCCTGAATGTTTCGCAAGTAAGTAGGAAATCATTCTGTTTGCTACTTTCTATGTTTATCTTGATACTTGGGTAGGTGTTACACAAATATAGGTAGCATTTGGGTAAAAACTCTATAATCCTTCCAGTATTTGCCCTTGTGAGTTTAGTAGCACAAAAAGGATAACTTAAAACAAGTGTTTAGTGTGCTGGTGGGAGGGGAGTTAGCATACAGGGCAGTGCACTTTCCATATTGTTTTGAAATACAGAAATAGTAAGATATTCAATTCCACTATGTACCATGCCTATGTTCCCCAAGTCTAAAGGGTCTCACGGAACCCATCGTGACTTGTGCCAGCTTCCCTGCAGCACTTTTTTCTTTAGACCAATTTTCTTCCCTCAAGAATGCTTTGCAGCACTTGTTTCCACTAAATTCTAATTTAGGTGGCTTTACTTAAAGAGAGGGTAGAAAATAAAATAAAAAAAAAAACAGATTTCAGATAAATACTACTATGAATTACAGCTGATAGGAAAATGGAAACTTTTCACAAATTTTAGTTGAAATTTCATTTTTGACATTTCTGACCAGCTCTACTAAGTACGGAAAATAATTGAGACACCTTAAAAGTCCTTCAACTGACCCATAGTTTAAAAAGCAGCTTGTCTTGTTAGAATCTCAGTAAGGCATTCTTGTTCCCAGGAGGCTACAGAAAGTCTCTCTCCCCATTGTTAGCTCCCAGCTTTGTCTTAAAGACTGGTTTAAGTATTTGAGATATTACATCACCCCAGACCAAACTATAGGGTAGCAGAACCAGTTTGAGTCTGGTTCATACAACAGAGGTTTCTCTCTGTTCCCCCAAATGCTGGGGAGATAAAGAGAGTCAGAAGGGAGCATGGGCCTGGGCACAGTTTATTTGAATAAGTTTAGCTTACCAGGTCCTTGCTTGCCTTCCTTCCTACCCTTCCACAAGCCATCCTTGCCTGTGATTCCCTAGCCTGATCAGTTCTCTGTCCTGTGACTAAGTAACTTCCTTTCATATCCTTGTTCATCTCCCGCTTTCTCTTCTGGCCCTTCACTTGTCTTGTTTTAGGAACAGCTCCACTACCCTTTTATCCCACAAATTAGCTTCTTGGCCCTGTTAAGGCTTGGAATTCCCCTATTAGAGAAGAAATGAAGTGGTGGATCTCCTAACTTTCCCTTCAGAGCTGTCAGCCCCACTTCCTGATGAACAGGATTCAGCTCCTACATTACACATCTGCAGCCAGGGAGTAGGGCCTCTTAGGTAAGGGAAGAAAGAATGAAAAAAATGCCTTTTTTATTTAGTAATAATCCCCAAAGTATTATTTGTCTACCAAGGAGATTTTTACATTTGAAAAATGCAGTTAGGATTAACATCAGTCTGACTAAATTTTGTTCATTGAATGTTTATGTACTGTTGAAATACTGCTAAAAACAGACTTCTGACTGAAATGCCAACTCAAATTTGCTTATGATGGTACTACAGTGTTCTCCTGAAATTAATCTGTTACCAGAGTATTATGCAATGATATGTAATAGAACCCTTTTATACAATGATATGTAACAGAACCCTTTTAAATATTTTATTGGCCCCTCCTTTTTAAATCAGCATGTTTTCTTTCACAGGACCTGATGGAGTTTTTAAACCCAAACAGCAGTGACTGTACATTAGTCTTGTTTTATACACCCTGGTGTCGCTTCTCTGCCAATCTGGCCCCTCATTTTAATTCTTTGCCCCGAGCATTTCCAACTCTAAACTTCCTGGCATTGGATGCATCTCAGCATAGCAGGTAACTTGCAATAAATACACTTCACCTTATAAAGCTTCACATGCTACAGTATTAGCACTTTGTTTCTGATTCTGACAAACCTTATGCTTTTAAAATGTATTGATGGAGTAATATGTACTCCCTGAGTAAATTAGAGTTCTCTGCCCCTCTGACTCTGCCTTTACTTCCTTTAGCTTTTCTTCAGGCAATTTTCTCCCTCATTCATCTTTTAATAATGAAGTTAATATTTCTTAAATGTTCAAATAAACATCTTGCTCTTCAAGATGAGGGATTAATAGCACTGGCTAAAATTTGACCTAGTGTAGATTGATGCTGGGTTCTGCTAATTCATCTAAATCTTGACATGCAAATTCATTTCTGGGTTTCTTCTGAGCAGAGACTGTAAAATATGCCACATCCATTTCTCTGACCACTTCACAGTGCATCCTCAAAGGACAAGAACAAGACCCTTGTGCCCTAAGACAGGATTGAAACATGGGTCTCCAAAATGAAAGTTAATGCACTAACCCACTGCAGAATTTTGTATTGCCTAAATTCACTAGTGAAACATTCCCTAATGTCATAAGAAAATAGTTGTGCCCTTGTTCTTGTTATTGAGTTAAATTAAATGTTAATTTAGTAAAGCAGACTTTTCCTTCTTCTATTGTGACCTCATTTCTTACCTACTTATTTCCTTCAGTTTATCAACCAGATTTGGAACTGTGGCCGTTCCTAATATCCTCCTTTTCCAAGGAGCCAAACCCATGGCCAGATTTAATCATACAGACCGAACCCTGGAAATGCTGAAAGCATTCATTTTTAATCAGACAGGTATGTAGGCTAAACTTGATGCAGAACTATGAAGGTCAGGATCAGGTATAGCCTCAAACTGACTTCTCCCTTTTTTAAAGAGGCTATATTAGGGCCTCCTAGAGCCTTCCTGCTGCCAGGAACAGAGCCTTAGGAAGTTCCTATTCAGTCACCATAGCACTGAGTGGAATTTCAGGACAAGGTAGAAGCAAACAGCCCAGTTATCGAAAGCTGTTTTGGTGGAAGGCGGGGGGAGGGTGCTTGGAGCTCAGGCAGAGAGTGTAAGTAGGAGGATCAAGCACTTCCCCACTCCTGAAGTCCTGGATTATTCGGGAATAGTTCTGGACAGATATTAGTACTACCCTTATCTCCACATTCCAGGAGGGGAAAGGATCAGACTCCTATGTCCCATTGCTGTAGGCTAGGCAACAGGTGGGGGACATGGCAGCCTCAGTTCTTATGTTGGTGGGGACATAGGAGGAGCAGAGGGAGCCCTGAATAGTTTTCCTGTTGCTGGGAATCAGCTGTCCAGGCTCTGATCTCCATGGGCTGAGTTTACCCAGCTCCCCTCTCTCTTCCAACAGCATAATTAGCCTTATGAGAGTAGAAGAAAAAACATGCACTAGTATTGTGACAGATTAATGGAAGAGACTGCTAAATCGTTATTAAAGCAGGATTACCTTTACTGTTATTGTAGATTCCCTGACTGGTACTTCTACCAAAGATTACACTGGGAATGGAAGAATAAAACTCTTCTAATGACACAGTACTAAGGAAATATGTATTAAGATACTTTGACAGTTTGAAAATGGAAAACTGACTTTTAGCATAGGTCACTGAAAATAGATCTGTGCTGCTCTACTGTCTAAAACGCATGAGCAGATGCCCCATAGTTATATAGTAAAATCCTGGGACTATATGAACCAGAGTTGTGTTAAGTCCTGTAGCACAAGCTGCTTAATTTGGAGATAAGAATACAGTTCCTACAATGAACTAATCACCCATAGATTTTAAAAATGCCTATTGCTAGCAGCTTTTATCACTGGTTTCTTCTTTCAGGAATAGAAGCTAAGAATGATGTGGTGGTAACTGAGGAAGACCGAGCAGGCCCTCTACCGAGTGTCCTGACAAAAGGAATAGATTGGTTACTTTTATTCTCTTTATTGTTTCTGGTTAGTTTTATTATGTATGCTACCATTCGGACTGAGAGCATTCGTTGGCTAATACCGGGACAAGAGCAGGAGCATCAGGAATAAGTTGAGATAATGACGTGAGAACACACTTCATGCCTACAGATAAAGCAGGAATTTATATGAACTGAAATTGCATAAACTTGTACAGTGAATTAGATGGTTGTAATTTATAATCTTATTAGTTAATTTATAATAAATAATAAAATCACTTTTGTTCATTAACTATTGTATGTGTAAAGTCAAACTGCTGGTAATTAAGTAAACAAATACAAAAAGGTTCAGTAGAAGGGTTTTTATTTATTTATTTAGGAAGTATTAACAGGTTTACAAATCCTTGCTGTGTAAATATCAGAAAACAATAATTATTATGAAGATTGTTTTTTAATAAACTGACTCACTTTTTTAGGAATAATGTTAATTTGTTGCAAAATTTTACTTTGAACTTGTAGTTATCAGTAGTATCATACAGTGGGACGTTGAAATATTGCAGATGATCTTTATAGGGAAAGTAAGAGTTCTACAGCCAGCGGTACTGCTTTGGCAGCAGTAATATACAACCACTTCCATTATTTTGGAATTGAGGGATCTCAGCCTTTTAATGTGTTTTTCCTTTTCAAGACCCATGACTACAAATTAAAACTACATACATGGATAGATGATGTGTATTGTAGAAAATCACAGAAATTACTAGTAATAGGTGTAGACCTACATGGAAGATGTTCATGTTATTGCAAGAAGGGAGAAGCCAAAATAAAAGGTTAAAGGATATTATATGTCCTTAAATAAAGGCATCCAGCATTTTAAACAGAGGTCACTAAACAAATTCAAATTGGTGTTTTTCCACTAAGACAAGATACAGTAACACAAAGGGAAAAGATTACAGTAGAACCTCAGCGTTATGAACACCAGAGTTACGAACTGACCAGTCAACCACACACCTCAATTGGAACTAGAAGTACGCAATCAGGCAGGCAAGACCAAAACAAAACAAAACAAAAAGCAAATACTGTACAGTTCTGTGTTAAACGTAAACTACTAAAAAAAATAAAGGGAAAGTTTTAAAAAAAGATTAGACAAGGTCAGGAAACTGTTTCTGTGCTTGTTTCATTTAAATTAAAATATTAAAAGCATTTTTCTTCTGCAGAGTAAAGTTTCAAAGCTGTATTATGTCAGTATTTATTTGTAACATTTTGAAAGAACAACCATAATGTTTTGTTCAGAGTTAAGAACATTTCAGAGTTACGAACAACTTCCTTTCCTGAGGTGTTTAACTCTGAGGTTCTACTGTATTTTTAATAGGGTTTTAAAATTGTTTATTAATATGTTTCACTAATATATTATTAAGAGTAGTTATTTCTCCCATCTTATATTTTAATGGTACCTACTGGAGGAAAGACCACTTCCAAAGGAGTTTAGTACTGATGTTTGGGGTTTGAGGAAAGTGTGTTTTGCACTAGCTGGTTAAGTTCAGCAATAATAAAAATCTTCATTTTGCAGCTGCGGAGAGGGTGACCATGTATTACATTTGACCCTGAGGCTGGATGTTGTTTGATATCCTTGGTTTACCATGCTCTGTGAGGGATCTGCCTTTCCTTTCTAAGGATTGTGCAGAAAAGGCATTTTATTGTGTATTAATTCTTCCTTGCTTCCCTACACACTTAAACTTCACTTACTACTTGTTTTTCTACAGCAGGGTTTTAATGTAACTTTTGAGGTCAGAATTGACTTCCTTTTCTCTAGGTATTGATTTCTGGCAGGAATAAAAATGGCCATTCAGCATTCCATACAACTTCAAGTACTGATCTCCCATCTAAATAAGCAGGACCAGTCATAAGACTTATTTGTATTTACATAAAACTTTGTTCATTGTTAGTTTGAAAGCCTCAGCTGCTGAGTGTGTAAATAGTTGATAAGCTTACTCTCATTATGACTTTTAGTACTAATAATCTGATTTTATTAACTTTGAGGCTCTAGAATAAGATACAGCTTAGCTTTAGACATACAGGGTCAGATTCTCAGCTGGGGTAAACTTGTGTAGCTCCCTTGGCTTCAATGGAGCAATGCTGATTTACATCAGCTGAGGATCTGGCCCACTTTTAATTTCCTTTTTGGCTTGCATTATTCCTCACATGGTTAATAGAGATCTGTAGAATACTCTTGAAATTGTTCCATTTCTGCAAAAGACTAAAGATAAGATTTTCCTTAAGAACCTACACAATTTTATACTACATTGGGCTGTATTTACCCTCCTGGCTGTTGGCATGTGGCTATGTATTTAAAACAGCCTATGAAGTTTTGTCTATGAATATGCACTTAGCTGAAAAATATAGAACTTCAGAATGTGGACTTGATTTTGTAGCTACCCTTCCCTTTCCCCTCAGCAACATTTCTACCCTGAAAAGTGATTTGTAAAAAAGACAGGTCCATGTTTTATTTCAATCATTCCATAGCAAAGGCAATCAATTTTTTTTGGCATTGTTTTAGAATAGAACCATATTTTCCAAGGCCACAATTTATACCCAAATTAAAACTTTTATAAGCAATCCTTTACAGAACATAAGCCCTATAACGAATTGTAAAGTCCTCTTTTTTTTTTTTAACCATTCCCTGATGAGTGGGAAAGGCTGCCTTTGCACATCTAAGAACCTGAACATGAAACCAACTTCACTGGCCAAACCGAACTGAATGGAAATAGGAACAACTCCCTTGAAGGCTGAAGATTAAAGGCCTGGCACTCTCTTGTTTTGATAATCGAAGCCACTAACAGGTGGTGATAGGGTGACCAGACAGCAAGTGTGAAAAATCGGGATGGGGGTGGGGGG
>NW_020664980.1:8586578-8638094 GCF_002925995.2 Terrapene triunguis
GCCCAGCGCAGGGGTGCTCTGTGCAGATGAGGGGGTAAGTACCATTCTTGTCGGGGTTTGGGGGAAACCCCCTGACGGGTTTGCTGCGGAGGCGCGGGCGCAGACGAGCCTGTGTCCCTCCCTGGGCTGCGTGACGGGAGGGGCCGCGCTGGGGGTGACGGCCCTGGCGGCGCAGGCACTTGCGTAGGCCCCTGCACGGGGCCCTTCGCGCCGTGAGGGGGCGGGGCCGCGGCCGCGCTGAGGCGATGGGAGGCGGCGGGGTCGGGCTGCGGCTGGCGCTGTTCGGAGCGCGCCTGGCAGCGACGGCGAGCGCGGGGCAGGGCGGCTCGGGACCCGGCAGCAGGAGCCTCTCCGCCATGGTGAGAGACAGGCGGCTGCCGCCCGGGGGGTGCGGGAGGGCAGCAGACCGGTGAGAGACAGGCGGCTGCCGCCCGGGGGGTGCGGGAGGGCAGCAGACCTGGGGAGCTCCCCAGAGATAATGGGGCAAGCGAGCAGCGACCCAGGGGCTGGGCAGGGCGAGTCCCCCAGGTGGCGGGGGGTGGACAGAGGAAAGCCCCCTAGGAGCAGGAGTCCTGGTCTTCTCTCCTAAGCTCAGCCCTAACCCACGCCCCGCACTCTGGGGACCCCATTCCAGATGTTACTTGTGCTGGATGCTTCATAGTAGGATCATCCCTCTTCTTCCCTCTGCGCTGTGAAAGAGCGAACTGCCTGGACACGGACATCCCCATCATTAGGGTTCAGAGCCAACGCTGCTGAGATAAATATGGCAGTTCACCTCTGCCAGAGCTTTTGTTTCATGCTGTCTGCAGAGGTAGTTGGGCGCCTACCTCTACTTAGGCGTGTTTTGTGATTTTTCTTTGCCTTTATAAGGATTTGATGCTTAATTTGTTGGGGTTTGTTTTAAATGAAAATTTTAATTGTGGAGCACAAAATGTAGCTACCATGAAGAAAATACTTTCCAGTCACAGCATCGCAAATTTGTTTGATTTGTTTCCTGCTAAAGGGCCAGATTAGGTGGGTAAGGGGGTGGCTTTCTGGGGGTCAGATGGGTATCAGCCCCTGAAGGCAGGCAAGAATGACTTCCCCAGAGAAATGGGGTGAAGGATGAACAACAGCCTCTGAAAATGTTGCATGATCTGTTTTGTATATCACCAGTGATGTGCAAGGCGCGATTCACACTGAAGCAAATAACAATTGGTTTAAAAAGTTCTCCCAACTCTTGGTGCTTAGTTTAATTAAATATTCAAGGGAAAATGGTGGGAGATAATGGACTCAAATGCGCTTTTAAAATCCTCCCAAACTAAGGAACTAAGAAATTACTATTCTAATCCTCATGTGCATGATTACCCATCAAAAAACTTTTCCTGCTGGACCGACTTTGATGTTCCATTTACCAGCTGAAAGCTCATGATCTGTCAATGTGAGAAGCAACTTTGGTTCTTCATATCTGTCAACATGTGAATGGGTGGGTTATGTAGATTTGATACTGGGAAGCACAGGATTTATAATTAGGAGATTTGAGTTTTATTTCTAGCTCTGACACAAATTCACAATTTGACCTTGAGCAAGTCACTTGACCTGTCTGAACTTCAGGTTACCCATTTTTAAAGTGGGAGTAATACCTGATTCCTAGGGTTGCACAGAAGTGCAATTCACTCATATTTGCGGCCCTGCCCTGGAAGGTTCTAAAGAAGTGAAAGGTTTCAGAGTAGCAGCCGTGTTAGTCTGTATCCGCAAAAAGAACAGGAGTACTTGTGGCACCTTAGAGACTAACAAATTTATTAGAGCATAAGCTTTCGTGGGCTACAGCCCACTTCTTCGGATGCATGCCCACGAAAGCTTATGCTCTAATAAATTTGTTAGTCTCTAAGGTGCCACAAGTACTCCTGTCCTTTTTAAAGAAGTGAAAATTATCTTGTGCAGGTTGTCTGAATGTGATTTTCCTGGGCAAACCAGTTGATGGAGCTTTCAGGCTGTGCCCAGTTTATCCATCTAAACCTTGATTGCCCCAGATGCTCTTCACACCCAGCCCAGCCATCCCATCTCCTAATTCCTCTGAACGCAGAGTCCTTTAAAAGCCACTGCGTGGAAAAAAATGTACCAAGTATGTATTAGGCAGAATAGTAAATCTGCTAAATCAAAGGAATACCAAAGTTAGGATGCTGCATGGGCCTAGGAGCCAGGATCCTGAGTAGGAGTATGGTAATTCTTTAGGAATTATCCTTGGGGTAGTTGAATTAGCTCTTTATCTAGTATTGCTAATAACTAAACTGTATCTTTAAATGTTCATCTAAATGTGGGTTATTGCTGATTATGTACTATATGTACTGTATGACTTTTAAACCAACCTTTGTACTTTCACATAATTTAAGCACTATACCCAGATGTACAGATGCTCTTTTCTTAACCTATGTATTATATAATTTTAACGTTAGCTTTAATTAAAAAAAAGTAAATCTGTTTCAGTCTTGGATCTACCCCCTCTTCTCTCAGAAGATATGATTATTTACATCCCCTGCATTTCAGTCTCTATAAAGCATAGGCAGTCTGACATCAAGTAATAGTAATACATAATTTTGCATATATGATTATCTAATAGCCGCCCCCATTGCCCCCAGAACATATTTTATTATGCAGATCTTTGATACAGGATAATGGATACTTTGGCATCAGACGCCTCTCTTTCTTTCCTGGACTACTTTCAAATAAAGCTGTTATTTTTTAACTAGCGTAGGGCCCAGGATATAATCAGTAAATCATGGGTCAGTTTTGTATGCTAAGTCTTATGTTTACATTTCAGTGTCCATACTCTGTTTGTTTTTGTTGTACCTTTCCACCTCTTCAGTGGGTTTGCACTGTGCTTCATTGGGTGTTACCACAGATACATACATGTGAGCATGTTTCTGGAGCTTGCACCTCCTTAAAGTTGTCTTAAAATAAATCAGCATGTGCTCAGTATACTGCTTTTTACTAAACTTTTAAAGTCAGTGGCAGGTGCACGTGTATTTGCAGCCAGAATGCAGAACTTGGCTTTTACGACCATTATTTCTAAGTTAAATTTCTTCAGTGTCAGAAGAGCTGCTGTGCACTGAGGACCAGGCCAGTGGCAAACAAAATAAATCTATTTATTAAAATCTGATTATTAGCTCTGAAATGAGTGGATGGACTCTCCGTTACTCCAGTGGGGTTTGGATAAGGCCTGAAGAAAGCAACTGAAATGTCTTAACTGGTTCTAAAAAGTAAGAACACAAAAATCTCCAACAAAACAAAACAATTTTACATCCTGGCTGACTATAAACATGATAAATTTCAGCCCAGAGACTATCTGTACATGCTTTAAAACAGGCTTAAAGGGAAATTCTAATCAATAAATGTTCCTATAGCAACACTAATATATATGTTTGTGGAACATTAATTTTGTATGAAAGCAAGGCACATATTTTATAAGAAAGACTAGATAGACTAAATTGAAATGTTAGTTTTTGGATATTTAAAACTTGTCTGTTAGAATGGGTGAATCCAGTTGAAAACAATTGTTTAATTAGTTGCATTAACTGCATCTGTACAGAGTGCTCTTTTTATCCTCACTGTTAGTGAATGGGTTATATTTGGCTTCTTGGAGTTAATTAGTAGGTTACAGTAATAAGTATATTTCATCTGTAAATGATGCATGTGTGTTTATCATTACTTTCTGTGCCAATATCATTCAGTAATAAGGAACAATCTTAAAACCTTTCTGCTGCTTAATTAGAATTAATTGAATTAACTTCTGATTTGACATGCAGCACCATCTAGTGGTGAAGTGGTAACTTTATATTTATAATAAAGATGTGTACAAAGGTACAGCACTTATACACATACACAGCAGACTATATTTTCAAAAAAAGTTCACATCAACATTGCCAAATGAGTGTATAATTAAGTGTGAGAACATAGCAGGTGGACTATACATGGTCTGGCACTTCTAGAATGAAGTATACACACACTTTAAAATCGTCAAAATAAAAACTGTTTACAAAGTCAGATATATTGGGTGGAACTCCCATCTTAGATTCTATTTTGCAGTTTTTGGTAGATAATCATTCAGCTAATTGCCAGTAAGTTTTCAAAAATGAGGATGGTTGATTATTAATATATGCAAAGACAAAAGGCAACTGAGAATTTCTGTTCTACCTATTAATGAAGTGGGTTTTAGCCCATGAAAACTTATGCCCAAATAAATCTCTAAGGTGCCACAAGGACTCCTCGTTGTTTTTGTACTACCTATTGTGTTCTTAGAATGAGTTTGGGATGGGTCTGTGACCAGGGACAGAAAATTGGATAATCCACCTTTGGGTGAAATACTTGGATTTTAGCTAAAATCAAGTTTAATATCTCATACATTCTGTCAGAGGGAGGGAGTGTGTTCTGTATTTTCAGGGAGAAATTTAATAAACTTTTAGGATCTTATTCTACTCTCAAGATCGGATTCTGACCTCATACCAGTTTTAGGTCCTGATTCAGCAAGGTACTTAAGCATGTGCTTAAATAGTTAGCGTGTGTGTAGTTCCATTGACCTCAATAGGGGAGAACTCATTTGCTTAAAGTTAGACAGATACTTAAGTACCTTGCTGAGTCTGGGCCTTTTAGTGGGAACTCTATTTAACTGAGTTACTTCTGGATTTGTAATGGAATGAGAGTGGCCCATGCTTTATATCCTTATACAGAACTCCTCAGTGCTGTCTGTGGAATGCCTTGGGCAAATTGGGGGTAGCACATATCCTTAGTGCCGGATTGTTTTTCTTTTCAGTGCCAGAGAGAAACTATGTTACTATTTGAGTTCAGTAACTATCTTGCTTTTTGTTTTTTAAACTTTCTTCTTAGGAAATACAGGGTACAATAATTATACATAATACACAGTGATTTCTGGTATAATCTGTGCTTTTCTAATTTAAAATTGGTCATGCTTAGTATTTTTCAGGTGATATTCCCCTTTTAACTTCAACTAATTACATTTAACTTTAATATTTAAATGAGGGGAAATGGCAAAATTGGATTGTCATCAAATATTTCAAGCTTCACAGTATATGGATAATTCAGATAGGCCTAGTATAAATGAAAGTAATAATACTACTGGACAGAGGTATTATTGAGTCCATATTTCATCCCAGCAAAAGAGTAAAAAACTCTTATATGCAAGCACATAACTATTTTGGTGAATTAAGTTTGGTTATGTTTCATGGCTCAGTTAACTGGCAAGAGATGGTGTTCTGTTAAATTATAAAGTGGAACAAAACCGCACAGTAAATTTTCTACTTCTGTTGTCCTGAAGGATTATATTTTTGAAATGCATAAATCATAATTTCAGCACATAATTTTCTTATTGTTGTGTAAAGAAATGAGAGGACATTAACCCTAGTTCTGGAATGTATTTCTTTTTCTTTATAGTCTTCACAGTCTCACTGGTTGACAACAGAGGAAAGGACCCAAGTTTTACTTGACCTCAAAGCTTCAGGATGGTCTGAGCTGGGTGAAAGAGATGCCATCTACAAAGAGTTCAATTTCAAAACTTTTAATCAGGTAACTATTGCTATATATTATTCCTAATATAAAAGGAAATGTAATTATCCTAGTTTGTATTGTGTTCCTAGTGAAGAGATGTTCACATCCACAAATCTAGGAGTATTTGGGACCAAATCCTGTTTGCTTTCCTCATGTCAGTAGTGTCACTGAAGTTATCGAGCAAGATTCTAATCTCAGTTACCCAGGTGTAATTCATTGACTTTATTGGCATTGTTCCACGGTAAGGCAAGCAGAATTTTACTCTTGATATCTTTGTTATTACTAGCAGTCCTAACTCAATGATAAAAATATTTGGCTATCAAGAACTTTACAAAGGTGCGTAAGAATGAAAGTACTGATATTTACCAAGCCAAACCTGGGGGAAAAATGTGAAGAGAAGTGTCATAAAACTCACCTTTTATACAGGAAGGGAGTGTTATGGTACTGTCTTGAATGAATTGCAATAGACACTCTGTGAGGCTACCTTGGTACAGCAGATTGTAAACCCTGTTGGGCTTGAATTTTAAGTCAAAACCCTGGGCCATACTGTGTCATCAATTTTTAAGAATTTTAAAATTTGAAATCAGAGATGAAACCTGCTTTGAAAATTGGTGGCACCATATGGCCAACTGTTATTTAATATATTTTCTTAAGATAAGATTGTCAACTAGATTCTTGCTACCATATCTCATTTCGGAAAGAAAATTTGATTTCTGATTAATCAAGTGAGACGTACAAAAAGATACAAGCTAGAAGAGGAATAATTAGCTGTATTATGGCCCTGCTAAATAAGACAAGAATTAGTCGTAACATACCCTTCCCATTTCAGTGCCATTAAACTTGGGTTTATTTGGAGAAAATGCATTAGTTTCAGTTATGTCTTATTTAATTTTCTCATTGCTCTTTTTTTTAAAACCTGGCCTTACTGATATTTATTGCACCTTTTATATAAGTGACCTATTTTTATTCTAGCTTGGATCTTCTTATGCAGATTTAGGGTCACATTATCAAAAGGTTAAAGCTTAGCCTTATAGCATGTGACTCTGCAATTGTGCACATGTTTGTGTGTAGATATCCACCCAATGTTTTTGAAAAATTGCCACTAAATGTGTTTGTTTAGGTCTCCTACTCCTCTTCCCCTCATTTCTATTGCTCGGGTACAGTCAATTTAACAATCCTCAGTTCTGATCAAAATAGTAGTAGATTGTTATATACTAATGATTAGCTGTGAAAGATCAGCTATTCTTACAGTTTTAGGCAGATGATAACCTACGTGTGGAATGGGAACAGATGAAGATAATTCCCAGTTCCTACTTTATTTTTGAAAGGGCTATGCTCTCCCAGGGGTGAAGGGTAAGATTACATTTTTTTTAAAAATGCCATATTCCTCTGAAGATATCTCTTCTCCTCCTTCCCCCCCCTCCCCGTCCCATCCACACCACACTCAATTTGCAGTGTAATATCTATCTACATTTGTAGACTGAAGCATGTAAGTGTTGAATAATGTGCTGTTTATTCTCATGGCCATAATATAATCCAGACAAAGATCTTTAGGAGACCCTGTATGGTGAAATGTGAAAATGACAATTTGCAATGCCCACCCTTTTTAATATTTCAAATAGTTAATTGTCATAGTTAGGAAATTGCAGCCATTAGAGAGAACATAGAATAAAATGTGTGTGAGGTAGGGAGAAAAGAGCAGCATCGCTACAATACAGAGCAAGAGCAGGTACAGAACTGCACGTGAATTGCACTTTAAACCTGGGAGTTAATAATAGAACAAAACAAACAACTTTAATAAAACAAATTATGAGGCAATGAAGGAGGGGGAAACTATGAGAGGGAGTTTACATGAGACCTGGGTGGGAGAACTGGAGAGCCAAGGACCGAGGGATAGCCACTCCTCTGCATCAAACTGTAGGCGCTGAGTTTACAGCTTTCACGCTTCGGGCACTCTTGAAAGTGTCCATGCAACGGTGTAATTGGAGAGCTTGTTGGCTCAGCATAGCTGGAAATGCTTTTTTAAAATTAGCGTAAAGTAGCCTTTGTATATTGCAAATAAGTGAAATAAATCATTTCTGCCGTTCATCTTTAGGCAGTGGACCTGAAGACTATATACCAAAGAGATGAGAGCAAACAGCCCTGTAATAGAAATCTGGAAAACCCAGCAGCTTAGATCAGTGAAGACATCAGAAGGAGAATTAAATAGTTGATTTTTTTTTTTTTAAGGCTTTATCCTTGAAATGTTACAGGGTAGAAATTAGTCAGCTATTCATAAAGTTGCAAGTCCGAGAGAGAGACATGAAGAGGATGCTAGAGTGGAAAGTCAAAATATATTTAAATGTACACCGTAGGTTATACTAAGCCTAAAGCTAATAGTCTGTTTTTTTCTGGGTTCAGAATTGGCTAGGTCTCACCCCATCAAATATATCATCCTAATGGTCCTTTTTTGAAATGTCTATTCCAGTTGGGTGGAAGATATTGGTGGGTGCTCAGTGTGCCCCCATTCCTGCTTGACCCTTAAAAGTGTTAGATGAAAAGGGCTACGCAAGAGCTATTATTACTCTGAATGATTGGAAATTGGCTTAAGAATTCAAAACTTCTGGCACTTTCAGCTGTGTGTACCACTGGGTAAACTAACAGGGGCCAAACTGTCTACACTGTTTTCATTGCGGTCAAGGGGGCTACATGTATCTATATGAGGGCAGAGTTTTGCCCTTAAGCATTTAGAAAATTGGGGCAGCTGTGGTGATGTAACATCGCCATTTGAAATTTCAGGCTGTAGAACAAGTTGGTGATCTCTTAGCCTTGGGGAATGGCTTAAGGTGGAATTTGGCTAGAGAATGCGTGAATGTTTGCAGAGAGCAAATGTTTGTCTCCTGGGAAGGTGGCACTGAAGATAAACTGAACTGGTATATTTTAATTCATCTACCAATGTTTACATTTACTAATGTCCCCATACAACATTTACTTATTTATTGGTACGTCTCAAAAGCATATTACAGATCAGGGAAACAGAAGTGCCAAAAATGGAGCTAGCTACCTGCTTTGTAGAGTTTTGCAGTCAATATGCTGTCCTTTAATAAACATGGACTTTTAGGTGTAACTTTTTATTTAATAAATCTTCTGTTTACAGAACTTAGTGTGAATATTTAGTAAAAGTCAGACAGCCAAGAAATACAATTTCCTCTATGATCTCCATCCTGCCCTTTTACAGATGGCATAAAATCAGGTGTGTAAAAAAAAAAAAAAAACAACCCCAAACCTGAGCAGTTGAACTGACATGAAAGGTATTTCAGATTTATGTTTTGCAGATGATATGAGTATGATTAATGTATTCATTGTTTCTTTATTGCTTCCCACAGATAATGTGCATGATGCATGGAAAATTCTGTGGCTTTAAAATCTATGCCAGGTTTACAAAGACTATGTATGTCAACAGATGTTAAGAATATAAACAGAGTTTTTATTATAAAGTCGCTCAATTGCGTAGACATGAACGTGGTTTATGTATATCATTTTCAGTATGAGGGAGAATGAAATGAAACTTCTGTGAAATGAGAAAGTTATTTAGATTCCTAAAGCTTTCAGACTGAGATTAACTTGTTTAAAAGCGATCAGAAATTACGCTTCTGGCTTGGGAAATTATTTTATTACAGGACTTCACTTGAAACCGCTGGTGGTGTTTGTTTTTTGAAGATAAATTTTATAAAAATGGGCTTTAGAGAGTGATTTTCAGAAAATGAGTTGGAAAACAGTTTGAAATGTTCCTAAAATAAGTCCGTGACTGTACTTCCTGTTGTCAGTCCTTTTCTCTGCTATAATTGCCATTGCATGCTAGTTGTGATGTCCTGGTTTGAAAAAAATATGGATGTATATAGTGTCCTCCACCCAACCCTACCCAGAAAGAAAAGCATCTGGTATCCATTGCAGCTTGTTCCCCATCCCTCATTTGGGCAGCTTCTATGACTGAAATGTTAGTTTCCACTTTCTCCTCATAGCCATATTATCATCATTGCTGTTCACTCCATTCCCTACCAGCTGGGGGGACTGAGGCATAAGAAAATCATGGTATCTAATCACTTCAAACTTGTCCACAGTAAATCTCAGAATCCTGTAATAGCTCTGGTCCCATCATACATGGTCCCATCTTCACTGGAGACAGCCATCTGTACAGCCTGATATTGATGCATCCTGCCATGTTCACAGTTTTGTTTTTTTTTTTTACAATTACAGCTTCTGTTTTGACTGACAAGACAACAAACACAAGTAGGGTGAACATACGTCCCGTTTTGGCCAGGACAGTTCCCTTTTTAAGCCTTGTCCTGGATGTCCTGACTTTCTTGGCGAAAGTGGTCATTTGTCCCATTTACTTTCGCCAACTTATCAGTTGGCAAGACCAAATGGGACAAATGCCCAGTTTGCCAAAAAAGTGAGGGGTTCCTCCCTCCCTCCCAAGGGAGTGTGGAGGAACTTTGGGGGAGGCAAATGATGACACCAGATGCTGGGCCTCGGGCTGTTAGCCCTATGCCACAGGGAGAAGGGGGGGCCTTGGGCCCGCCCTGTGCAGTATCCCGTTTTCCTATGGGAAATATGGTCACCCTAAACATTGTTGTCATTGTCTGTTTTCCCGTTGCATCATTTCTCCATTCTTCTGCCCTCTATTTGTGTGAACTGGCAGGCTACAGATGTTTATGAGACTATTGCCTTTTAAAATGGGGTTGTGGAGAGAGATAGCGGAAGAAAAAGAAAAAAAGTAATCTGTGCTTTCAAGCCACTTTTTGTATTACATAAAAGAAACATGTTTTAAAGACTCTTAATTTCTATTCCCAAGTGACAGATACAGAAACAAAATGCCTATTACTCACTGATAGAGCAACCAGTCCATTTCAATTTGCCAAAGCAAAAGTCTGGGTCAATGAGAGTTACAAAAATACTGTCATTACTTCAGGAGCCTGACTAGCAATGTTTGCTAATGCATTTTTTTTTCTTTACTGATTTACTGAAATCTCTGGCAAAAAGAAAAAGTTGAAAAGTTTTTAGTCTAGAGCAGAGGTCTCCAAATGGGGGGCATGCCCCCTTACGGGGGCATGAAGGAACATTTGGGGAGGTGCAGCAGGGCCTGGGCCAGCCCCCATGGGGGGTGGGAAGGGAGTGTTACCTAGCCCCGCTCCGGCCCAGGCTTCCGCCCTCAGCCCTGCCCCCAGCCTTGGCCCTTGACCATGACCCAACTGGAGCTTCTGCTCCTGGCCCTACTCCCACCCCCAGCCTTGGCCCCCGGCTGCGTCTTTGGCCCTGCCTCCAGCCTTGGCCCCTGACCATGGCTCTGTTCCCAGCCCCAGACCTGCCCGCAGCTGCAGCCCCAGCCTTGGCCCCCTTACCCCTGTTCGTGCCCCCCCCGACCAGGCCACAACCCCGCTCCTGGCCCCAGCTCCTGCGGGAGCAAGGCGCAGACAGGTAAGGGAGAGGCGTGGCTTTGAAAAGTTTGGGGACCCCTGGTCTAGAGAAAATAGAATTGTCACCAACCTGTTCAAAACTTCAAGGTTCCTGGCCTGTATCTGGTCTGTTATAATTTGGCCTACAAATTTACCCTTATTGTGAGCTCAACTGTAAAAAAAATGTGAAAATGAATAACGTCACAATCACCTATTATAACAAAGATTGATAGGAAATGGTGCACAAAGGAGAGACTGAATTAATCCAAACAAAAAACTGTACTGTTATAACTCAAGGACTGTGTTAAGATCATGCGTGGTAAGTAAGAAGAGTGTGGAACCGGAAATCAGTGAACCAAAATTGGTGTGTGGGGAAACTAGACCTAATTGGTTGACAAAATAATGAGGGCATGGGCTATTCCATCCACCCTTCCTTTTGTGGGTCCTTAAAGAAACAGACATAGGGATAAAAATTGGCTACTAGAGTGAGGTTCACCATCATGGCTACCACTAACACCATCTCCTGGGACTTCGGACCTTTGTCATCCTGATCCTGAGAGATGTCCTGACCAGACCAGGCCAGAGAGAGGGACCCAGATGATATGTCCACCTTTACTGGCTTCAGCTGAATCCCAAACACCATTTGGGATGAAACAGACTTCAACAACAGCTTCAGCCATTCTTAACTAACGTCTTCTCTTTTCCCTGACAGGACAGTTTTTACCATTTTTGGTACCATATAAGAGACAACTTGTTATTTTTCCCCAAAACTCTCTCCAGCTAAAAGGAAAGGGAAAAGGGATTGTTGTTGTTAAAATGAAAGCCTTATTTAATACTTAATATTTCAAATGCTTTAACTCCTTAAAGACACAAAAAGATAATGTGTTTTAATGGTGTTTGCACCATGGTACTAAGCGGACTGAGGTCTCTGTATACCAAACCCCAAACTTTGTTTAACACTGTTCAATGTTGGACAATGACTGGTTTTATACAGGGGTATTCCATCTAAATTAATAAAATTAATTAAGCTCTACATAACTCTACATTCTTGAAGAATCCCTGTCCACTATAGTGCAGAAGGATGAGTCACTTCCATCTGAAAATGTTTTTTCCCTACTGCTTTTAGAAGGAACACCTAAAATTACTGCTATTGAAAGAAGAAGAGGAAAAGTTGTTTCTGGTTTGTTCGCATAGGGTATGTCTATACAGCAACTAGACACCCACGGCTGGCCCGTGCCAGCCGACTTTTGCTCACGGGGCTCAGGCTGCAGGGCTGTTTCATTGCTGTGTAGACTTGAAGGCTTGGGCTGGAGCCTGGGCTCTAGGACCCTGTGGGGTGGGAAGGTCCCAGAGCTTGGGCTGTAACCTGAGCCCATAAGTCTACACTGCATTGAAATAGCCCTGCGTGCCTGAGTCGACTGGTACGGGTCAGCCACGGGTGTCCAGTCGCTGTGTAGACATACCCTTTGGGTTCAGCCAGTTTCACGCTTACCCTGTGTAGTCAATCAGTTTCCTCTGTTTGTGTAGGTCCATCAAATAGCAACAGGGGAGAGAGAAACACTTAGAACAATAGGACAATGTGGTTGTAAAACCAAAAAATTTGGCAGGGACGCTGAGGTTTAATACTTGTGACTACTTCAAAGATTTTTTTAAATGAATAAATTTAATCTTTTATCCATCACACTTCCTAGATAGGTGAAGTATGTATGCTTGTGTACAAGAGTTCAGTGACTGAACCTTTATTATTAAGGTTAAGATTCTGTTATGGGGATTTTTAGTAAAAGTCAGGGACAGTTTGTGGGCGATAAACAAAAATTCACAGAAGCCCATGACCTCTCCCTGGTGGGCGGGGTGGGGTGGGATGACTAACAGTTGGAGCGCTGTTGGGCGCTGAGCTCCTGCAGCTGCACCAGCCCCACTGCTGCTCCTGTGGCAGGGGCTGACTGCTGCAGCTCCAGCCCCAGGGGGGCTGACCCAATGGTGGCCCCTGCTCCAGCGGCCCTGGGGTTGACTGCTGGCTGTTGCTATACGGCCCGTTGCTATGGCGGCCACTGCTCCTGTGGCTCCAGGGCTGACTGCCAGCCATTGCTATCATGGCCCCTGCTCCAGTGGCCCCAGGGCTGGCCGCTGCTCTGGTGGCTTTGGGGGCTGCTGCTCTGGTGGCCCTGGGGCTGACAGCTGCTCCAGCCCTGCCCCTTCAGAAGAAGTCGTGGAGGTCCCAGAAAGTCACGGAATCTGTGACCTCTATGACAGAATCGTACCCTTATTATATAAAGTAGCAGGTGGTTATATCCCATCTTAAAAGTCTGATTTTTTTTTAATTGTTTAAAATATATTTTGCATTCAGATGACACAAGAACCTATTTAAGTTAAAAGATAAAACTCTGACTGGAGAAAATAGCAGGGAGACTGCCTGCTGTGTAGGGCTCATGGATCCTGAAAATCGTAGCAAATCTTGTCTCTTCGATTATTTGTTTAAAGGAGACTTGCACAGCTTCTGAATAATTATTTCAGAAGAAATTAAATCATTGTAGCTCTTGCATTAAATTGGTATACTTCCCAACTCTCCTTCTCCAAACCAGTAATAACACCCAAAACTCAGAAAGCATCCACTGCAAACAGAGTTTCTGTTTTGTATGCCCTCTCTGTATTTCCAGCTACTTTGCTTTAACTGTGCTAGGGCATATTTATTTTTGTGCTCTCTAATGGATGGTCCCTGTTATCAGTATATCAAAACTAACTTGCTGGCTAAGCGATTTATGATCTTTATATAGTTTAATCTTCTTACTCGGTGACAATCCCTTGGTGCTAGTCCCTTCTATAGGTACCTTCACTTTGATTAATGACCATGAAGAACTTCACAAATTTACCAAATCCCATGGAACTGGGATACAGGGAACACATTCTTAATGAATTAGTGCTCTTTTAGTTGCTGTAATCACTTAATTTAGTTTAACTCACTTTGTAAAAATACTGAATATTCCTGAACTTCATCCTTTTTTCAGTTTCTCAGCCCATCACTTTGTCTTCTCTGTTGATCACAGGTTGGAAAATTTGTTTTTATGTGCATAGCCAGAGTATTTCATAGCTGTTTTACGAACTTAATATTTTGGCTGTTTGGCTGAAATATGTCTGCGCCATTTATGTATTGAAAACATAAACCTACAATCTGCAGAGGTAACTTGAATTTTATGTAAAATATTCACTTGTGGACCGTATCTCCAGCTTTTTATATGCCACAGTGGTATTATCCCCCCTCCCCATTGTCTGTTAGTGAGGTCATTTTCAGTCCTCTGAGAAATTTTATTCCCAGCCAGATGCAGCCCATATATTAAAAGTAGCACCTGTGACTAATATCACAGCAGCTTACCATAAATTTACATGGTAACTAGGATTATGTCTGTCAAGACTGTTAAAAAATGTCTAGATTTAATTTGATTTCCAGTATTGAAGGAGCTCTCTTAACATTTTGCTTCACAACTATATTTTAAAAGTTAAAATCACTCCATTGTTAAGTTTTATAGCACTCCCATTGCCCATTAAGTTGATTTGTTAAATGGAGGTCAGAGTAAAGCAAGTTGGCTACATTAGGATCGGAAACCAACCCATTTGTGACAAATTTAGTCCTCGCGTGTGAATCTTCTCAAAGCCTCAGCCCTGATTGGTTTCAGGTGTAGCTTATGTCAGTTGTGTTTAACCTCAAAGAATGAGCAACATGAGTCCATTATTGTCAGTTTTGCTTATTAAAAGACAAACCAATTTCATTTATTTGGTGGGTTAACTATTTTTAATGTGACTGTTGACTACTTGCCCCTCTGTTAGACTTTTGTATTAGATTGCCTCTTGGATTAAAATAATTGGTTTTATATCCACCTAGGTAGGTGTTGTTTTTCTTATAGTGTTTCCTAGACTGCTCAATTTCCCATTATCCTTCGAGTCCTCTCCCATATACTATGATTTGTACACCTGCAAAATTATGAAAGTATTTCTTTTGGTAGGTATGTTGTTTGCTAATGTCCTTGCATTTATGAATACAATAACTGATTTGCTATAAATCAACATTATTTGAGTGGGTTTACAGAGTAGAGAAAATCTTTGTATTTGAAAATAAGGCTTGAATATTGAATTTTTGGCCTATCTGCCTATTTGTTGTTTTTCCTTATTAGAAACTGACAGTAAAATTTTCAGGCCTCGTGAAGATTAATTCAGGCCAAAATATGTGAGAGTGAGCTGGCTCAAAACATAGTTTAGTAAAAATATATTTTTATACAATCACACCTTCCTTATGGTTATACTTGTGAATGGCTTAGTAAATAACCCTCTTGTCTCTGCGTCAGAAGGTTATAGGGTCAAGATCCAGCTGTGGGACTGGACACATTCCACCTACCCATATCCTAGTGTTGCACTGGGTCTGAAAAGCTAGGGTGCTTGACTTTTGGATGAAAAATAAATGGAGGTTCTCTGGAGATCATTCATCTGAAAATTTAAGATTCTCCTGCCCTGGCTTTAAAAAGACAAAGAGACAACAATGGTGTACTAGTCAGTGCAGCCTCTTTCCAATAATACTACCAGTTAACTGGCAGAAGTAGTTTTCTTATTGACGAGAAATGCTGCATAATTATACAGAGTCTGGTGTGATGTCAGTGGTCAGTCAGGAGCTACCAGATACAAATTAACTCCTTGTTGCTGGGAGTTCGGAAATATTTTTTATTTATTTACTTACTTATTTGTCATGGCCACTGTGCAAAATACAGAGTGAAGGATGTCTCTGCCTCAGTGTTCAGTCCAAATTTTTTAAATTACCAGCATTTTTTCCTACTTGTAAATAATTGAATCATCATATTACATTGGCAACTTTTGTCTTTACTTTCACCCTCCACACACCCAAATTTAGTCTTGCTGTACCTATCTGAGCTATTTCTTTATCGCAAGGTCTGTGCCCACCTTCAATGGGTGCCAGCAATGCCAGCCTCAACCAGCCACTTCTCCGACAAATACTTTCAAGTTTTCAGTCATGCTGCCCCTTGTGAGTGGAGAAAGCTTAGTAAGAATCCATCAAGCCACCTCTTTATCCTCCAAACTCACCTCTGCTGTAATGCATATAGAAAACTGAAGACCAAGCAGGTGGCAAGCTGTGATCACTGCTAGTCAATGGCTAAGAACTCTGCACATCCCACTTAACTGTCTTACCCCCCATTACGTCTTGTTTTTTAGGTTGCAAGCTCTTCGGGGCATAGGCTATTTGTACAATGGAGCCCAACCTGTTTGTGGCTGTAGGCGCTATTGCAATATTATTATTAATGCCACAGTATTGAAATTAACAATACTATTATATTAAATTATATTTAAATGAATCATAATGACATTAAAGATTCAGAACATACCTTTGTGTTTCGCTTTCTTGAGGTAGGAAGAGGTTTTTATGTTTGTATCTATCTGGAGCAGCAGGCCTGACAGCCATAGGTAACAGGTGATACGTAGAAGTTCAAGACTCTTATTCTCCAGGTGCTCTAGAAACAGAAGTTGACATCAATTTGTTGTTAGTTAAACTTAACTGTGACTTAGAATACCTTATCTCTCTTTCCTTCCCTTCATTCTAGGGTAAAAAATAAAATACAAATAAAGAAAGAATAGTGTATTTCCAAGGGGAAGAGGCTCTTCTACAATTACTGTGCATGTGCTGCATACCCTTGGAGCAGTTAGACCTGTGTTATCTATTCTAAAGAGGACCAGGAAGTTCTCCTCCTGACCTTTGGTCCACTTTGCAGTTGGCTCTTCTACCAATGCCTCTCTTAAAAGATTAGTGTAGATTTATGATCACTTAAGTGAAAATTATTATAGCATTTAATTTTCATCCATTAATCTGGAAATATTGTCTCTGGGGGTTGAATTTGAACTGGCTAAAGATTTTTGTAAATATACTTTTCACTTCTCACAAGTATTCATTTAGATTGAAAAAGAAAATGGAAGTGTCACACTATTGGCTGCTCTATATAGTCCATAACTACTCTTCTAATGCTTGCTCATTGCATTTGAAATAAGGGAAGAAAATGGTTATGCCCACTGTGGAGGCAAGACTTTCCTTCACTCCTGTAAGATACCAAATGCCGGCATGTTGACTTTGATTTTAACTAAAATTTGGAATCCTCCCAGATTTGTTAACTCACTGGTGGCAAGTTCTGTAACTGTACTGTTTCAGTTGGGGAAATCAGTAAGATTTACATTCCCTCTATTCTCAAGAATATCTTCATTCAGAATCACTTTTACTTTTTCAGTTAAAGAAACCTGCTCTCTTGTAGCTTTGTAATGTCCTGGGATAGCTATTATGAACATAGGGGAACTGGGAAGATACTAATTTCAGTACAGATGGTAAGTTCTGTCTCCAGTTTGATAGTGTTTAACCTCTTGCATCCCCTTGCTTTCGAAATGGTGAGCATGACCTTATTAATAACTGTAAATAGCGTTCTACAATAGTGGCTTTTCCCCCCAAAGAGTAAAGAAAAGGCATGTTTTGGAATATTATACTCTGCAATTGTAATTAAAAATGGACTCTGGCTGGTAAAAGGTAAAAAGTAAAATAAAAAAAATTACAATGAACCTATTTAAAAATTAACCATTACTTGCCAAAAGCACATCAGACCTACTTAGCGGACATCCGTTAATCCAGCGGTTAGCTGTTTCAGGCTTTAATGCACACTGTTTTACACGTTAACGGTTTTGAAGTTCCAGGCCAAGGTTGACCTTTCACATCTGCTCCTTTCACAGTAGGAATCTCCACTTACTGCTTCCTGTCAGAATGGATTAGAGTGACAAAGTGCAGAGCTTGCGCTGGCTGCAATTTAGTTTTTGATCAGAATTATTTCTTTCACAAACAATCACATTTTGCTAAAATGTTACATCTGCTCTGAAAAACCACTGGCAGACCCACAGTTGATCAGTGCGATGTGAGTATAATTTTTCATTTGTCTTTCATAAAGCTGTAAACCAGCTCTAAATGTATTTTGGGGACTGCCTCCTCCCCTCCTTCATTTGCCATTTTCTTCCTTTAATTTTTGTTGGGTTAAGATTAAAACTTGCTTACGTCTTGAACTAACATGGAGCTGGCTGAATCCATTGAGGGATTTGTATGAGATTGTTTTGGTAAAGCACATGTTCAGTTTAGGAGCCAGGGTTCTAATTTTGAGTCCTGTCGTGTGAGGTACTGAGTATGTTCAGGTTGTGGGGGTTGAGGTTACTCAGCACCTTTTTTTTTTTTCTCCTGAGAATTGTTCATGGTGGTGCTTTACAAGGAAACATTCTGGCACTGGGATTCTGAGTGGAGAGTAGTAGTTCATTTCATGGACTGGATGATTTAATCTTGATTGGGATGGTAACAACAATAGCTATGTAAATGTGTATTTTGTATTGTTAGAGGAATCTCCATTACCTGGTAGAAGTGGGCATTTGGAGGCAAAACTTTATTAGCTTTACAATCTTTTGGTTGGTTACAGTTACACACAGATTGTAAAGTGTCTAATCTAATAAAAGTATACAGATGTTAATCTTTCTTACAAAGAACCATATTTCATCTCACTTATGTTGGATGCATCTTTTTTTTTTTAATGTTATTTAAAAAAAATCCCTTGCATGGCTACAATCAGTTTTCACCATTCATGGACTGCATCTATTTCAAGGATGTATTGATTTGCAAAAGGGGTGTGTGTGTGTGTGGTGGGTTCTACAAAAGGGAAAGAACAATTGTGGGTTAAAAGAAAAACCCCTGGAGTTTCCCCAATATATTGCATTACACATACTGTCTGGCACTTAGTCATAAATTTGGAGTACACCAAAAGTTTTTCAAGACAGCTTAAAATATTGACCGTAGGTCATGTATCCTTATGCAAAATATTGCTAATAAAATTAATCCACTTTTGTTTTTAATAATCTGTTCTTAATTTGTCACTTTTTCTGTTCATTTCTGTATTTCTAGCCCCATTTCACCAGTTGTTCAAATATCAAGAACAGCAAGTGAAATACAATTAAATGTAATTTATACTGATTACATAACTTTTTGCATAAGGAAAATTGGAAATATTATGTAAGAAATGGTAACTGTCTAAAACAAATCAGGTTTTTTTTAAGTCTTATTTTTCTTTTTCTGTTTTCTCGTATTGTCTAGGAAGATGGTCCTTCTCTCCATACTCTATTTTCAAAGAATGCATCATCGCTAGATTTGAAATAAATACATGAAAAACACTTCATACAATTATTCAAATATTACAGTTGGATACAGATTATGAGTTTAACAACCCGGACTCAGGCAAAACTCCCATTGGAGTCATTGGGTTACGATATAATCTCTTTTCCTGAAGTTTTATAGAAACTTGCCAAAGGCTTGAGAGAGAACTTGTCTCAGTATGGCTGGATACCATGGCCAGAGTGCTTTCAGCCACACGCAGTGGGACCAAATGACCTACCTGATTGGACCTGCAGATCTCGTTTCTCATCTCCTATCAATTTATAATTTCAGACCTTTTTTCTGCTTTAACATGTTTGAATTATTGACATTGAGATATGCCTGTGCCGCCAAAAAAAAAAAGATCCCTGATGATGATGTGGGCCAACTGCTTCCTCTCTTCATCCATCCTAACAATAGTAATACCTAGTCTTACATAGCGCTTTTCATCAGCAGATCTCAAAGCGCTTCACAATCTTTCATATATTTATCCTCACAACACTCTTGTGACTTAGGGAAGTATTATAAAGGGAGGCTTTCTTATTCTTTGATGTCCTCTTAGGATCAGAATTAGGATATATGCTCAGCAGAGACTATATTGGATATTGAGCTGACATTGCACATGATCTTGGCAACAGACCAAGAAGAACCTTGTATCATTGCTACTAATGTCATCAACTGCATGTCTGGAATGTGGACTGGCTTTTCATGTTCAGAGTGAAATCCTCTGTGTTCTTTGGGAAGTGAAAGAAATAGTTGGAAAACCAGCAGAATTTTGTTCTTTTTTCCTGATTTTTTTTTTCTGATACGACATAATTAGATAACTAGCGAATTTCCCTTGCATTTCTCTATTTGTTTTGGCCTGGCCTACGCCAAAAATTATATTGGCTTCTGTTGACATAGCTAACTTCATCTGGGTAGGTGATGTTTGTACACCAATAGAAAGACCCCTTCTGTCTGTGTAGGCTGTGTCTATAACTACCAGTGTAATGTCTGTAGTATGGACATACCATTGGGCACCAATTCAGGAAAGCATTCCTATTCAAGAAAGCTCTTAAGCATGTGTTGTAAGTCCAATTGAAGTCAATGGGATTTGTATTTAAAGTTGAGTCCTTTCTTAAATTGGGCTTTTACAAAGTGCTTACATAGCCATATGTTTTGGTATAGTAATATATGCTCAAGCATTTTTAACATCTGAGTGGCAGAACATTGTAAAGTATAAAAGATCAGGGTGAGTAAAGTGAGGTAACAGAGCATTCAGGTATATACATTCAAAAGGTCTGAACAGGGCCCAGAGTGCATTTTATTACTAGTTTGTATAGTGTTTTGTTTGAGGGTTTTATTACAGTACATCAAGTGTTTTTATTTGCTAGACCAAGCATTTCTTTTAACAAGTCAAATTATCATTGTCCTTTCAGTTGCACAGCAAAGAGAGTTTATTATTTTAAGTAACTGATTGCTTTAACAGGTGCTCAGTTAATGAGGGTTTCGCTGTATTATTTAATTGTTTTGGTTGGGTGCACTGCCTGTTTAGTAAATAAAAAAGAAGTCCAGTTTCTTTAAGTAGGCATTTCATTTAGTGTAAACCTCTTAGTGAAAACTTTGTTTTTCATTTTTGACACAACACACATTAAACCAATATGCTTGGGAAGAGGAAGGTGGAAGTTAGCTGCCTATTCTGGTTGGTAGGTGAGATTTTAATTCAGACATGGTGCTTCTTGATGATTTTTTTTCTCTACTGAGTAACTGACATAAAATATCAGTAATAAAGAAAAATGCAGCTTGATACAAATTTTCTGTGAATCTGGGTAATATTTTAAAATCTGACATGGCTTCATTTTTGAAGAAATAATATTATAGTTACAAGGTAGCTCTTGCCCTAAGCATTAAATGCAAAATGTAGAAATCCTACCCATTTGCCGAATGTTTCTGAGTGAAATTATACATAACAAATAATGCCTTTTGGAGTGCTTTGTAAGCTTACATGCTTTTAGCATACTGAACTTTGTTTCTCATACTGCTAGTATGGAATTTAATTAACAATAAGTCAGTAAAGTATTATTAAGTCACAATTTTTTCCTTCATTTTCCTTTTCCTTCTTTGGACGCAGTGCAAAGTGCACAGTGAAATGCAATATACAGTATTACCTAGACACCAGATTTGTGGTACAAAGCTGAAATTAATTTTCAGGAATTTTGTCTGGGGTCACTAGTAAAAGCCAGCAAGGTTGAGATTGTAAGGTTTGCCATTACATTTGCCTATTCAAAAAGAATTGTATTAATTAGTACGAGATTGTTGCAACAGACTTCAAAGTAGATGGCACAATAAAGGAGATTTTAATTGCTGCAAGCTAGTGCGAGTTAGTCGCTCCATTTCAAGCTGTGATTTTGTAACTCCAATCTTCTCAGTTTAGGAATCATACTTACTTTGCACTAGTCTTTATGGGCAAAGATAATTATATATTTGCCTGTGTAAGAAAACTGATACGCTTTATTACAAAGTGTATCAGACCATTTAGTTGTCAGGGCCAACGTGGCTTGTGAAGCAGGGCACTTTCCAATGGAGCATGAAAAGCTTTGAAATTTCTCAGCAACAGCAGAAAGTAGTTTTTGATGCCAGTCTAAAACAATTGTTTGTCTTCAATCCAAGTTTATAAAAATTTGGTTGTAAAGTCTTTTAATTGAATCACAGTGAATAGGGCCTGCACATGATTTCCAGTTGCATTCTGTCACCGTTGCATTGTAAAACGGGAAGAGGGAAAGATGATCTCCAAATAACATTGTGGTTATTTTGGAAGGCTGAAGATGAGGAAAAGGGTGATAGACCTGATACTCCTACCTTTAGGAGACTATCCGTAACATCAGTTACAAGAAAAAAAAAATTATTCATAGGGCGAACTGCAGCAGTGATGCAAATCGGAGTGTAAGTTGGTCAGAAAAGCCGAATGTGTGGCTAGCAATAAGTAGTGCAAATTGCACATATTTGAATTTCAGGGAGTGTGCGAAAATGAGTGTAACATACACTCTGAGGAAATAGCAGGAAAGGAGTGTAAGAAGCAGAACAACTAAGAGAAGGGCTTAAGGGAGAGAGTCTATTTTATCTGCACCCTTCTTTTAATGCTTTTTCTTCAACAATCCCCCATGCCTCCTTGGCACAAAAATGGTACCCATTTGCACACCCACTGAATGCCAAATAGAGGCAAACTACACTTGCACCTGTTTTCTGACAAACGTATACCACAGTTTAGAGCACTGCTGAACTTGGCACATAATGTCTTTGACTCTGATTTATTTTGTAGAATTGTATCTTTCGTAACATCAAAAATATGTAGCTTCTAACACTGCACCTGGTCCAGATTGTACAGAATGAACCTAATCTTTTTTTCGCTGTGATTTTTTTTTTTTTTTTCCTGAGAACAGAATTCTTGGAATTGCCTTCGGTCTCCTGCATTTCTTGACATTATACTGGTACCTGTGTGTGAAAAGTTCCCAGTGTAAGAAAGGCCATGCCTCCTAGCTGCAGTTCTGTTTCGCAGCATTTTTTCTTCATGTTTTTAAAATGAGTAAATCATATGACAATAAACAGAAATACCCTCAGTGAAGAGAGAAGGGGAAACTGTTGTTTATCTGGTCAGGTGGTTTAGATTAGCAGTGATGCTGGTCTGTATTATGTTACTTTAAATCATAGTGTCCCAACAGGATATAAATTATGAAGATTGTTACAGTATGTTTCATCCAATGTAAGATCAACAAATTGGAATAATTTTTTTATAGGAAAATCACAGTGCTTTGGCAGGGTTATTGTTAAAGAATTTAATTTAACTTCAGATTTGCTCATATTATTTCTTAATATATAAAACACTATTTGCATGATGTATGAAGTATAAACATTTGTAGAATCAAAGGCAAGAATGCCTTTTTCAAGATTACATAGAGTGGCAAACTACTTAGAATAGATCAGTGTTTGTGCTTTTGCTGTCAAAATGTTTGATATAGAGCTGGCTAGCTAGTTTCTTCACCGACATAATTGTAAACAAGTGTTGCAAGCCAGAGACAGCCTCCTTTGTGGAAAAAAGTGTAAAGGTTTTCAGATACTTTGAAAGCTTTAACATATAACTTGGGGTATAGAATTTACAGCTCTAATATTGATATCTAATTTTATTTTAGGGAGCAAAGCAAACAGGCTTCAGTTTTGCATAAATGGGATGTGATGATCAAGGATGGAAAACTTCAGCAGCCAGTCCTCATTTGATTTCTAATATGATATTCTAAATTAGGAAGAATATAGACCAATAATTGAGGTTAATATTTCTTACAAAGTCAATATTTTTTTAGATGTTCCAATAAAACATTCCATGTCCATGCATGCCTACATGTCATTCGTATTGTACCCCCACTGTTTCCCTCCATTAGTATTTTTCGTAGTTAAGCACACAATCTTCTAAAGTGCTGAGCAGCACCTGTGAGACAAGAAGAATTTAGGGTGCTCAATATATTGCACGTTCAGGCCCTTTAGGTGTCCATAGCTTTCACTAAACCTAAATGATCAGGTAGTGTTGGCAGTAGAAAAACATAAATTCACCTTGTTTGCTAGGAAGTGCTGATGTTCTGGCCCCAGTGGTCTATGCATTAGGCACCTCCAGTATGTATTAGTATAACTGCCTGGGCCTGAACATGCAAGCAATGCAAAGGCTCCAGCTTATGTTGAATGTGGTAGCCTGCCTCCATGGTTGCTGTGCATCCATCACCCCTGCACTACGGTCCTTCCACTGGCTCCTGTCTGTTTCTGTTGCCAGTTCAAAGACATAGTCCTGATTGACAGATAGGTCAGGATATCAGCAACTGCTTCTCTATCCATAGGGTGAGCAGATATCCCGATTTTGGGGTCTTTTTCTCACATAGGCACCTATTACCCCCCACCTCCTGTCCTGATTTTTGACACTTGCTATCCGGTCAGCCCATCCATCCAGGACGCCTCAAGGCAGCTGCACTTTTCTGGAGCAATGCAGCCCACAAAGTGCAGGAGAAGGTGTTTGAGAGGTGGAGATAAAGTTCTCTGGGTCAAGGAAGTTCAGTTGTGGAACTTGCTCCCAGAAGGAGTCAGACTATGCAAGAGTGTGATTATATTTAGGGCATGCTTTAGCTACCTCCTTTCCTGAGTGAGCTTTCCCACCATTCTTGCAATGACATTAAAAACCATTTTTTATGTGATGATTAATGTAAAACCCAGCCAGGGACAAGGAAGGGTAGTTCCATGAAGACAGCTTCTTAGAGCTTTGTAGCTCTAATTTACCTAGATATTATGGTGATGGACACAATAGAGAATCTTTAGATGGATAAATAGATAAAGATTTGATAACAAACACCTCACCAAATGTCTCTTTCTTCCCTTTTTTAACATTGGTGGAATTTTTAGGTTTTTAAAAACTGAATTAACTTTTTAAAAAAATACCGTAACCATGTAACAAGATGTCTCTGTTTTAACAAGGAAAAATCTTCCCTAAATGTAGTCAATAGAATTTTTAAAAATGCAGATTTCACTTGGAGCACAACAGAAAAAGTAATGAAACTAACTTAAACAAAACCAAGTGACTGACTATAAACGAAGGTATTGTACAGCATACCTTTAATTTAGCTCAGCATTAAGCAACTTCTTTTCTCTGCCTGCTGACCCACAAATAAAAGTTAGCTAGTTACAGGAATGAGTGAAGTAGGTTGCATGCATGGAAGTTTCACAATTTGGAGCTGAGGCCTAATGATGTGTAGTTCTCTTTATTGTTCTGTAACATAGGGAGTTAAACTGCATGAAGAACAAAGAGGACAAATGCAACGCATAGTGTTCAGTGAGAATATGTAATGGTACGAAGTGAAAGCAAACATGCTAAGCACTGTATATTCTAAAGTATAAATGCATTATTATGACTTGTATTATCCATTACCTACGTGTATCCCATTAATAAAGGATACAGAATGTTTTTGTTATTAAGTAGTAATGCTGCAAAGACAGGTAGCCCTTACACCACATAAGGTCAAGGTTAATACTGCCCACAGCATTATAATGACAGATTGGAAATAAAAACCTTAATGTATTTGTGATTAGCATATGTTTCTCTTGGCTGAAAGATTTAGGAGGTCCGGGGACCCTAAGTTCATAACCTTTGCATTTAAAAACAAATAAATAAAATGCTTTTAAATTGCTAGGTCTCAAAGCTATTTTTCTTGAGGAGCCCCATCTTTTGAGTAAAGAATTGTCTGAATGCTGTGTTCCGGTGATACATTATGGTACTCTATCACTGGGAACTCACCAGGCGGTGATATATTAGCACCACACATCAGCCTGCATTGCTTTGATGTATTAATCATCAGGATAATGTTGGCAAGCATTGTGCAAAAGCTGTATGTTTAAAAAGTGTTAAGATGAATTGAGTCCTTGCTTAAGACATGTGAAAAGAAGAAGAATAGCAGATTAGCAGAGAGACTCTGCAAGCCTCCCAAAGCTGTTAAATACTCCATAGTGCAAAGAGGTAGATGGAATTTCATCTTTCCATTCACTCCTGAAAGCAAGGCATATAGCACAGTTTTTTCCCTTTCTCAGGAAAAGCAAGTTGCATTAAGCCATATTTAGTGATGGCATGTTCTGTCATTTTAAAAGTATAGTTGGGCTGTCCCAGGGCACAGCTTGAGCAAGAGGTACCAGCTGAGCTTGCTTAAAACACTTTCTCAATATGATTTCTTCTTTCAGGAGTGATTTAGCAAGGAAATGTTTTCCCAAAACAGGCATGTCAAAGCTGGGAGCATCTAGAAAATGAATCTTTGTCTTTAGAAATTGTAGCTGAGCTACTGGTGCAATTTCAGTAGTTTTTTAGTTATTCCTTTCATGACTCGTAGAAGACAGAAATGGAAAAGACCCGTTGGATCATCCAGTCCATCTCCTTGCCAGAGCAGGATTGTTCCATACAGTAAAATTTCTAGTGTTGTTTCCACTCTAATTTAAGTGTTGCTTCCAATATTTCCCTGGGGAAATTTTTTCACAGGTTAAGAAATGTGTAGAAACCTATATTTCTAAACTTTATTTTAGTAAAACATTATCTAAATATAAACTAAAATTACACAGTAAAAAATCGATATAAGGTATTCCTGTGGCTCCTATTACCACAGTACCAGAGTACCTCACAATTTTTAATGTATTTATCTTCACAACACCCCTTGTGAGGTAGGGAAGTACTATTTTATCTCCATCTTATGGATGGGGAACCAAGGCACAGAAAGACTGTTGATCTCCTCTGGTATGGTATTTCCTTTATTCAAAATAGCTGCTTTTAAAACTTGATGCACAGATTTTAGAAAATGCTGCTGAGGTTCTGTGTTGTGGATGATATATATTTTCAAATTAAGATCTTAAAATGATGTCATCAGTGGTTATAGCTGCCACAAACAATCTGCTAAGGTCAAGGCCATGTAGGGACTTATCAGCATAAATAAAACACTTATCCACCTCGCAACAAGAAATGTTTTGGCTGTCTGGTAAACTGTACCCACCAATGCCAAGTGACAATACTGTCATGTGACTCATGCTTGATAATGATCTTGCACTGCAGACTGCTTAATAATTTTCATTATTTTTAATTAAAGTTGAAGAAGTGCAGACTCCAGCTCAAAATAAGGTTGGTTATGTTGCCGGAATCAGGTAATTACTTTAATTGATCACAAGATAGTTTCCTTGATCACCAATTAGACCAAATTACCGATCATGTTTCAAGACGTGAAGAAATGTCCAAACTGATTGTGTAATAGTGTTTTCATATCTAATCAAACGTAAAAATCTTTTCCTCCAGAGCCAATTGTATTTTGTAAAAGGAAGGTTATGGGCCTACAAACATAAAGGTGATCCATAAACAATAGAGTTCTAATTTATGTAATTAGAAAAGGATGTATTTAGGGGCTTAATGGAGATTGCACTGGTGAAATTACTCAGCAGAGCTGCTGCTCATTTTCTTAGTGGGAGATATGTGCTCTTTTGTGCATAATTAAAATAGGCTATAATCAAAACAGAAAAAGTAGTTTATTTTAGTAACGTGGAGCAGAGAAGATTGCTTTGGGTAAAGCAGGGTTATATGTGTGTGTATGTATGTACATACCCCTACGTGTATATAATTGCACACACACATGACGTATGTATAAAATCATAATTATGGGATCCTTTTAGCTCTGAAACCTCCAAAAGCCTCTGCTGTGGTAGTTATGTCCCACTGGAACGCTCTTACTACCTGTTCCCAGGATTGAGCTCATAGGAAAGGACAACAGGACATTCTCCATGGAGGGCCCAGTGTTTAGGAATTCATTCCCTCTTGTAGTTGATGAAAACCTGAGTTTGGCTATCTTCAGGATGAAGTGCAACTTTAAGATGACTTTCCATTTTTAGCTGTGGTGGTGGTGGGGGACATCTAGGTCAGCTAACTGCTGATTTCTGGTCAAGTCGGTGGTGCGGGGGAAGGCACAGGGAATGGTCTGGTAAAGTTTAATGGTCATATTTGGTCACCAATTAATTTGTTCTTTAATGTTTTTTCCATTTGAACTTAAGAGTGAGTGATGATGGTTATGCAATAAAATAAAAATATCCATGGAAAAATATATGTATGTACACGTGTGTGTGTGTGTGTCTGTACATAGATATAGATACTGGCAGTGCATATATGGATTTGGTCAGATTTTTCATGAATTCCCTCCCATTTTACCTGCACTGCCTGACGATAAAAAGGCAATCTAGTTTCAGATGCCTTTTAAACTACCCTTTGGAAGCAATTTTATGTATAATTTGGTATGGTCTTGTAAATAAAGATGTTAAGGCAGTGGGTATTTAAAAAAATATTTAAATAAAATGTAAATCTTAGAATTTTTAATAAAGCTGTATATTCCCTAATGTCTAGTGCTGAGTTTACTGCTTTATACTTTGAAGCATCTTGTTGCAATGCTTGAAATTTTTAAAACGTAATTGTTCACTCCAAGTAAAATTAAACCAAACTAGAGCTTCAAGGGAAGTTAGTGTTCCCAATTTTTTCGAATGTTCTTGGGTCAAAGAAAAAAGCTTTTTAATTGCTGACAGTTTGGTGGTTTCCAAATGACAAACCTCATTGGAATAATTTGCTCTGATTGTAACGTTTGCATTCATCTGACTGGCAAAGTGACTTACAAAGTCATACTTCATCCAGGCACTGATTCTTTTTCTTAAAGTGTTTGTAATTTGTGAGAGAAAAAAAGACTGAAACTATTATCAACCATTATGTTATTTATTGACCACATGTTTGTTTGAAATGGCCATTGCTTGATGGGCCATATACAGGCTAGTTTATAAATTAGTGCTAAAAATGATCTAAACAGGTAGGTCTATGTCAAGATACTAACTTATGGCAAGTATTTTAATATGAACCAGATTATGTACGTGGATAGGGGTTTTTTTGCTTTGCAGTTTTAATTTAGGCCCTGATCCTCCCGGATGTACTCCTACATCTGTGCAGAGCCCATTGACTTCCCTTGGTCTCTGGGCAGGCGTAGGGGCCTACCTACATGGGTCCTATCGTAGAGTGAGTCCTTGATTTGCATGGAGTTGTTTTTTTTTTTTTTTTTTTATAATGCAGAGATTTTCTGCAAATATTTTTGGCAAGGGCTTCCCACAACATTTTCTCCTTGAGCCTGTGATTAAATCCTTTATCATGGGGGAGTGTGAAGAGAAGAGGGTGGGGGACTGGGAAGTCTGTATTCTCTCATTTAAACCAAAACATTTTCTCATAAAGGAGCGAAGTGACCTCACGTGGCCAACCTCCCTCCTCCCTCCCTCCAAAACAAAACAAAACTGCTTACATTCAGGGAAAGTCACTGGAAATGAACTCTGTTCCTGAAAAATACACTGGGTATATCAGAGGTGGGCAAACTACGGCCCTCCATACAATTTACGAAATGTGATGCAGCCCTCAGGCCAAAAAGTTTTCCTACCCCGGTGTATATTGATAGTATAGCAGAGTGTTTAACTTGGAGGAAAGGTGGGGTGAAGATCTAGGGGCATAGGGGTATCTCCCTTGGGTGAATATTTAAAAATATCTGATACCTGTTGCACACCATAGGCAAAATAATTGTTCTTAATCGGTATCTTTGGATAAGTCATTTTGGATAGAACGATCGACCAGTATCCAAAGAGGGAGAGAACTCTATCAGCAGCAGGAAAATGACCACAATCCTTTTAGGTTGGTAGTAAATTTTTAACAAGGGGACCATGACTTGGAGCAGTATCCCACTGAGCAGAGGGGGTTGTAACCCATTGCAGGAAGAAGCCAGCTAATCAGAAAGCCATGATCTCTGGGAGTTAGGGTGACCAGATAGTAAGTGTGAAAAATGGGGATGGGGTGGGGGGTAATAGGAGCCCATATTACCCCCCCCCCCCAAAAATATCGGGACTGTCCCTATAAAATCGGGACGTTTGGTCACCCTACTGGGAGTTCATCCCTGGAGCATGTGCTGCAGAATGCCGCTTTAGTAAGGGAACAGTGATGATAGAATGGGGAGTAATCCAGGGAAGGTGGAATGCTCCAAAAGGTGATGTACTCAGAGTACTCAAAGGGATAGGGTACAAAAAAAATTATCTTTAGGTCCCAGTACACAAGGGCCATCCCTGTCATTACACATCACTGGGCTTTTGGAATATATCCTTGTAGATCCATAACACTAACCTTAACGCACGTTCCTAACAGATGAAATATTTCTCTGTATTCCTTTTATCCTAGGCTTTTGGATTTATGACACGAGTTGCTCTGCAAGCAGAAAAGATGAATCATCATCCCGAATGGTTTAATGTGTACAACAAGGTAATACATTGAATAACTTTTTAGGTACCTTTATGAACAATTTACTAGACCAGATCAGCATATAGAACATCCATTTCTGTCACTCCTTTTCACATTAGGAAGCTTCTGTACATCAAAAGAGGTAGTGACTTTACCTATCTCCTTCGTGGATTTTAAAAGAATATTTGCAAAGAAGATCCAGTCCTGCTGATGGGCAGAATAAATTAGCATTTTGTTCTTTTTTGTGTGTGTGGGTGTTTCTTTTATCTTAGACTAGGCTGATTTTCTTCCTGTTGTCATCATGGTAATGTGCTTAACATTTGACACACTGTGAAAGTGTTTAAACCTCAAATTGTTCCTACCTTTTAAACTTGTATATTAAATAGTGAAGAGATTGTCTATAGAGCCAGGACTCCATAGTTCTCTCAGATTTCTCACCACAGGCTGTGGGGCTTGGACACATCATGTAACCTCTTCAACCAAGATTTCCTAAAATCTAAGCCTAAAGTTAGGCCCCTAAATCCATGTTTAGGCCATCTAAATAAATGCTCTGATTTTTTCAAAGCTACTGAACACTCATCAGCTCCTTTTGATGCCTGTGGAAGATAATGGGAGTTCAGAACTTTGGAAGATCAAGCCACTTGTTCCGGTGCCGAAACAAGAGCCTGGAAAGCTAATTTAGGCCTGGTCTACACTGGGGGCGGGGGGATCAATCTAAGTTACGCAACTTCAGCTACATGAATAACGTAGCTGAAGTCAATGTACTTAGATCTACTTACCGTGGTGTCTTCACTGCGGTAAGTTGACGGCTGGCGCTCTCCCATCAACTCCGCCCGCGCCTCTCACCCTAGTGGAGTACCAGAGTCGACGGGAGAGTGCTCAATGGTCAATTTATCGCGACTAGACTAGACTAGACGCGATAAATCGACACCCGCTGGATCGATCACTGCCCGTCGATCCAGCGGGTAATGTAGACAAGCCCTTAGACTCATATTTTGAAAATCTTGACTCCGGTGTCTCAGTGTAGCTGCCTGTAAAGTCAGTTATAAAACGTATTTAATTCGTAGTGGTTTCATGAGAGCAAATATTAGTCAGCTGCATTGAGACCCTCCAATAAAAGGCAATACTTCAAGAGCCAATTATTACTATCATTTTATTTTCTAATAGTTCTCATTTTGTTCTATTAACTATTTTTTCTTTAGTCACTGATAAATATATACCATGCCTATCTAAAACAAAACAAGGGACAAGCAGAATGATGATGCATACACATAAAGCAATGTTTTTTATCTGACTGGCACAAAGTGCCATGTGTATTTTTTTCAAAATGGGGATTAATTGGCACTGAAACGGTCTAATTCTTTTTTTAAACAATAAGGCAAAATTAAATACATTCTAACTATTTAAAGAGAGACATTAAGTGATATTGGACAAAGTGCTTATCTCACACTCTGGAAGATTGTCTTGACTTCCCAGGGTGTTTAGATTTTCTTTTTTGCAAATCCCTGCTACACAGGAACAACTAACAAAATGTAGCACATGACTTTTCATCTGGGTAAGTCTAAACAAACTCATACAGGCAGCCTGTATCACAGCGACATGCACACCAGTCTGTTTATTTTTTCCTTTCAAAATTAATCTGCAAAGAGCTCACCAGTTTCTTCACCTTTTAAGATACTGATTTTTATGCTCCAGTCACTTTATTTGGTGTTTGCAACTTGGTCAATGACCTGAATTCTTCATGAAACCAATATGTGGAATTTAAATGTAAAGAATGAGTAATTTAATCGGATGCTGCCTCTTGGATGAAACCCAAGAACATGAAGCCAAAATTACTTTTTTACTCTGAAGTGCCTCTTTGGTTAGTCTCCAGATTCTGCTGAGCCTACTCACCTGGCAGCTGACTCCTATGATGTCTTACAATTTGAAAAAATAGTAAGATTCCTACTCTTCGTCTGCAGGCAGGATTTTTTTTTAAACCAATTCATTAAAGATCACCCTCCCCACAAAAAAATTCAAATTGAATTCTGATCAGTCTTATTGAAAGCTTGGAATGTAAATTGTAATCCACTTCCTTTCCTTTTGCTTACAGGTTCAGATAACTCTTATTTCCCATGACTGTGGAGGACTGACCCAAAGAGATGTGAAGCTGGCTCAATTTATTGACAAGGCTGCTGCTTCTGTGTAATAACTGAATGTTGAAAATAGCATTGCCTTCAGACCACTTTATATTTGAACTTTATCATTCAGTGAAGTGTTCTACATTCTAAATTGCTGCTGCCCCTTGTAGTGTAAAATGATTTGTAATAAAATTAGTTTAGCAGCAGCATTTAAAAAAAACAAAACTCATCAACCTTAGTCTGAGAACTGCCAATACCTCATACTTATCATTACTGGTCACACGTACAATACATCAGACAAAGCAACAAAGGTAATTTTGAACAATCCTTCCTTAGAAATTAACATAGACTTTTCACATTAAAAACCCAAACCAGAAATGTGATTCGCCATTATTCCACAATGGATAAAGGCCAGAATGACTGCTGGGATCCTTCCAGAGTGATAGGATTCTCCAAGCCCATAGCCTAGTAACCCTGCAGGGAGTAATAGCACTGGGGTACTGCCAAGTGAGCGTGCCTTATTCTTGATCCCAGCCAGCAGGACATTTTGGTAGCTTTCTTTCTCTGTACTCTTGTATGCAGACACCAATAGTGGTGAGGTGCTTTTCAGACCTGTCACCTTCCCAATAGCAGGATATTGAGGGCTTGATCCTGCAAGCTGCTGAGTACCCTGGCCTTTATCCGTCAAAGCACTTAAGGACATATTGAACTTTAAGCACATGAATAGTCCTGCTGAAGTCACTGGAAATACTCATGTACTTGGGTGAAGTGCTTAAATATTTTGATGGATTGGGGCCAGAGAACTCAGTATTTGAATCCTTATTTTGTGATAGCATTCTCATATTTTATTAAAGCCCATCTATAGGAAACGGGAGTGTGGACTAAGCTGGGTTTCCATCACACCCATAAGTGCTGCCAGCAGTAAAGGAAACAACGTTAGCAGGGTTCTCTTGATAATGTGGACAGGGCTAATCTAAAGTTATGGTGACCCGTTTTCTTATAGTTAAAAAAATTTGTTTGTAAATCTTGTTCTAAGAGCTACAGATCCTACAGATCCAGCTAGGTTTAAAATCCATTTCTCACAACATCCCAAAGGTCATAAAGACTATGGCCTTTATTCTCACTCAGACAAAATTCCCACTGATCGCAGTGGGAGTTCTGCTCATGTAAGTATGGAAAGAACCCTCTCTGCAGTACTAAGTGTACTCAACATGCACAATCAAGCCTTTCTAATAATTATGTTGCTGCTTAACTACCGGGTTAATTGGCATCTTACAAATGGCTAGATACATAGATAGAATGACACGAGAGGCACAATTACTAACTACAAAGAAACTAGATCTATATTGATTCATGTCATTGTCAAAGCCTTTTTGTATGTATTAGATATGTGCTCTCCCAATACTTTTTGGATGCAGTGCAGAAGCTGCCATCAATACATTTGTAAAATAATGAAGCACAAAATAATTAACATATGCCGTATCATGCACTTATGGACGACAGTTGTTGATTGGTAAGATTTTTGAACCGAGAAGTTTAAGTTAGCATCCATAGGCTACCAAGTTAAAACTAAAGGGAACCAGTCTAGGTTTTATGCTCTCAAATGCCCATCCCTTAAAATCTGTTTGTATTTGTATGAAACAAAGAATTTCTTTGACATGATTTTAAAGTGATCACTGCTGCAGGGAATTACTTGAAAAAATAACTGGTGTCTTGTGTTACCCACGGATAAATAAATCTGGTCCTGAAGGTTTGACAATGCCTCTCTAATAAGCTCTGAAAACTATTTTTGTTTTTTAGAAATGAGATATTATGGGAAAGCTTTAGATAAGAACAATAAAATCTAATTCCTCCTCTGTAATTTTGTTCCTGTATAATTATTATATACATGCACATATGTGACAAAGCTGTTTGGCATTCGCATAACTTATATCTAGTTACTGGGAGGTCTTGGGTTTAAAATATTAATATTTATTTACATTCTCTTAGAAAAAAATCCCCACAAATTCATTTAGAGCTCAGAGCAGTATTCTCTAGTGACGCCAGGCTGTGCAGTGTTGTTATTTTTTTGGTCTGCTGCTTGGTGATAGAGACTGAGCGAAATAAGTAGAAAAGGTGAGCAGCGTATTGGAAATACTCTTACTTCAGCATAGCTTTTGGGGATAATATTTGTTTGGCTTCTGCCTCCTGCTCCTCTCCTGGTTATTGCAGAGAGCTGTGAGGTGTCCTCTGTGCGTATTGCTGTGTAAACTTTATCTTGTAATGAAAATGGTAGTGAAAAACTGCTCATGTCTGTTCAAAGACTGTTGACTTCAGAGACCGAATCTAAGGGGAAAATCCTGGCTCCTTTGAAATCTGTGGGAGTTATGCCATTGGCTTCACCTTAGCCTCAGAGGCAATTTCCTTTCCTCCAGTTCCTCTTCAATATTTTTGCTAAACTGCTATTGGCTGCTTCTCTCTCCTGCACTCCATGATACCTGGAGCTCCTCGGCACAAAAAGCAATGATGTTCTCCTGGGCTTTGGTTTGCCTTGCAGATACTAGATCCTCCTTTCATTACCAAAGTCCAGTTTTTAGGTTTTGACAGAGTTCTTAGCATTTTTGAATTGCATCCAAACTGTGTTGAACCTTCATCACATCTCCCCCGCCCCCCAATCCTTAGCTTTTGTAATAAACTAGCTGCTTTCTGTGAAGCAAGTGGCAATGGAATCTTGGCACTCCACTAACTATGCTGAAAAACCTCTGGCTTCCCTTTCTGTATCTGGGAAAGATTAAGGAAGCATAAATCCGCCATCTAGCTCGAGTTCGCAGTTTGTGCATGTGTCCGTCTCTCTCAAAATACGTTCCTGTACATGAGTATATACGCTCTTGTTATACGTTGAGAGGATGTGTAGAGATATTGAGAAGTTGGGAGAATAATTGTTTCACTCAATATTGACCCCTCGGTTGGAGCTTAGCGACAGTGCATAGCAACTTTAACCAAGGAAGTGAACGGTGCCATGTCCAGTTGAAACTTTATGGGAAATTTATATAGGAAGAATTTAATTACAGGTATTGCGTTTTAGTCAGGACATTTGGGCTAATGCTTCTCTTGTGAAAAGTACCAGTGGGTTTTGGATGACCAAAAGTGGCCAAAACTTCAGCTTTTAGTCTTGTCTGAAAAACAGAACCTGTAGAGTCCTAATGCTCCATTACATCAGGCTGGTTCAATAGGTCAAAACACCCTATTGAATCACAAATACCACTTCTGCAGTGTCCTAATTTTTTTCTAGTAGCTTTCACTTTCTAGTACTGACGGGTGCTTGCTCTGCTTGGCCTTCAGAATAACAGCCCACCGCAGCATGGTGACCCTTTCTCTTACGCTGGCAATGTTTCCCTGCTCGTTGCAACCACTAGGTCAGCAACCACTAGGTTATATTTCATTGGAATGTTTTTGTTTCCAGGTTGATTGTGGTGCTGATGAGTGTTTGGATTATCTGTCATTAAACAACTGTTTCCTTGAAGGTAACTTCCCTGCATCTAGATTAATCTAGACCTGTTCCCAGTTGCCAGTGGGATCTCCAGTTTCACAGGGCAGTCTGAAACAAATTCAGTAAATTACCCCAAAAGCAGGAGTCCTCAGTGGGACGGTTCAGCAAACCATGCAAACACCACATTGCGTACTGGGTCTTGGTGAGGTAATTAAAGTAGTGATTATAATCACTGGCAGGAGTGCTGGCTTCTGCTATCACAGTGCAACCCTGATGCTATCCCGTACAGTGCTAATATCACCAAGGTCACCAAATGTTCCCCATTTCCCACTGGCCTGTGTGTTTGCTCCCACTTTGAGCCGTCATCTGATTATAATCAAAGAGAACTGACAGAGATAAAGACATTCTCCTCATCACAGAATATGTCTGAAAAGAAAAGTAACTTTTTCCTAAAAAATTCCTGTGGAATACCAGAGGCAAAATAGAAAAGAAAAAAAAATTAAAGAAAGCCTTACAAATGTAAGTAGATGTAAGTGAAAGGACACAATCATTGGACTTTACCAGATCAAGCAGGAAGATTGGAAGTAAACCCATTCACCATTGAAGCATGTCCATCTGTCTATAAAAAAACAAACTTTTCCTAATCCTCAGTTGTAGTGATGGAAAGACTTTGGGGTGGTTGCTGAAGAGAAAGATGTCTTTTTCTTTTGGTATTTCTTTTAATTAAATTTCAGTTTTTGCAAGAATAGCACAGAAGTCTGATACGCTAATAACAGAATATCCATACCCATTCCCAATAGCAGACTCCTCCAGTACTGAATCGGGAGAATAAAGGTCTTTTAATTAAATACTGTTGTATTCTCATTTCATTCTCCAAACTTGATCTGTGAAACATTTTCTGTTGTGCTGTGATGCCCAGATCTCTATATCTATTCCAGGAGATAGAGGTTAGACAGATTTATCTGTGGAGGATTAGACAGTATTCAGAATAGCTTCAAAGTATAGATTCATAGGTTTTAAGGCCAGAAGGGACCACTCTGATCAACTAGTTTGACTTCCTGTATTACACAGGCCGAGGAATTTTCCTCAAGTGATTCTTCCATCAAGCCCATAACTTCTGGTGGAGTTAGACTATACTTCTTAGAAAGTCCACTCAGTCTTGATTTTGAGAACTTCAAGTGACAGAATCCATTACATCCATAGGTAAATTGTTGCAGTGCTTCTTAACCCGCACTGTGAAAAATGTGCACCTTATTTCTAGACTGAATTTGTTTAGCTTCAGCTTCCAGCCATTGGAACTTGTTATGCCTTTGTCTGCTAAATGTAAAGCCCTCTACTGTGTGAAGAGGGATTGAATATGGCAGGAGAAGTGAGTAATGGTAGAAGACACCATTCATACCATTACCTTCTGTGCTGCAGAAGTTTGAGATTAGTGTCCCTCTCCTTGTCCTTCTGCCTTATTTTTAGAAAATATAATTAGACTGGGAGCAAGGAAAAGAAATGGCCCTCTTAAAACTTAAGCATATAAAAATAAAAATAAGTTCTAATTTCCCAACATACTTCTAATGCTTTCGGATTGAGGCTGCTGCATTTTTTTTTGAGATAAAGCAATGAAATATTGAGCAAACTCAGCCATTTGATTGGTGGAATGCTCTTGGGCACCATTCGATTCTATGGCCCTCATTCAGCAAGGTGCTCAAGCACAGGTCTAATTTTAAGCTTCAGTTGAATTACTCCTGCTTCAAGTTAGGTCCGCTCTTAACTGTCTTGCTGAATTGGGGCCTTCAGCGTATACAAAGAGATCTTTGTTTACTATTTGCCTCATTCCTGAATAATAAAAATCCTCCTCCAACAAATTGTTGCTGTAAGGCTTGTATCCAGCAGTAAAAATGTCTTTCTCCCACTGCTTTGGCTCATCACAAAGCATAAATACTAAAAATGAAAGTAATTTCACCTCATTGTGCAGATGTCTGCAGTTTTTAAAAGGATGTTGCCAGGCTGAAATATAAATTAAAACAGAACGAACAGCAAAATTGCTTGCCTGACTTGCTCTCTTTTAGAATATTAAAGCATAAAGAATTTTTTTTTAAAAACTTCATTTTCTTTCCCCTATTTATGCTGTCTGTTTGCTTTTCTCCAGGGTGAGACAGTGAAACAGGATTAGTTAATTTCACCTTTGTTTTTAATCAGTTTTATGCCCTGGTCCTCCTGCACCATGTTAAATTGGAAACATGATAGGGAAATGCAGGGCTGGATTAAGGCAATCCAGGGCCGTAGACACACTGTGACTTGTGACTCCACCCTTGTAGCCTTGCCCTTGTGCCATGGTGGTGGCAGGTGGGCCCCCTCCTCTGCAGGCAGTGGCAGTGGCATGAGGCCCCTTCTTTCCCTTCAGGGGCAGCATCAACATTCCTCCATTCAGAGAGGAAGGGGTTGCAGCAGCCCCACCTCCATGTACACACCTCAGGGATGTATCTGCTTGGATGGGTGACTGGATTCGCTGCACTTTTCTCCTTCTGCCTCACACACAGTCCTCTGCTGGGGTGGTGTTGACTGGGTCTCACCGAGTGGCACGTCTTGGAGTTAACATTCCATTGAGATGCCTGGGGAAGTTCACACCTTTCAGGCCATCTGCAGACTCAGGCAGACATCACTGAATTGGTTACATCTGGGCCACACTTTTCAAACTTTTCTTTATAACTCTGAGGATTAGAAACTTACTAATGAAAGCTGTGGTTTTGATGTAATAATCATGTGGCTCCAGGATGCAGATGACTAGGGCTACAGTGTCTATGGCTTAATCTGGCCCTAGAGAGAAATCTTTAAAATCAAACAAAAACTTACACTGAATAAAAAACATTTCTATTAATATTAGATTTGTATGTACTTTTAAACAATCCCCCTCCGATTTTGTGCCTAAGGTGCTGGGCAATGTTAATCCAATGTTGCATTATATTTTCACAGCAGTGAACGTTTATTGCCTTCTTGCCTTCCTGACTCTTCACAAGAGTTTTCATTTGTCCAGCACTTTGTTTCAAGTGCTGACGTATCATTTTTATGCCTGGAAGTGACCTCATAAAGTGATGATGTCAAATAGAAAATTCCATTCTTTTCTATATAGAGTATTTCTGTTCTCTGTGCTTGGCCTTGTGCACGCTGAGTTACTTAAGGGAATACATAATGACCACCTAGATCTCTTAAACGAAATAATCTGAAAGTGTGAGTATGGAGCCTACAGAATCTTTTCATCAGAGACGACTTGTGTCGAACTTGGTTGTTGAAAATTTTAAATCCTCGTCTGATGCTGACGTGAAACACACTCTGTTCTGGCGATTCAGGTAAGTACTTGACCAAGTCCTTTTAAATATGTATTTAGGGTTTGATCTACAAAGAAGTTACCATGAGTCAGATTCATCCTCCATATAACTCTAATGTCACTGGCTGGAGCTACCAAGTGATGAATTTGACCATTATTTCTTTATGTATTAAACTAAAGGCAAGGGATTTTTGCTTTCTGTTTGACTAAACCTCGGTGATTATATCAGTAAGAGTTTAATGAGGGAGACTGTTCATAAACATGCATTTAAATTAAATACCAAACAATTTTTGCCCTAGTGCCTTTAAATTAATTGATAATAAGACTGGGCATCTGCTCATCTGGATATCCTGGGAAAAGAATGGGAATTTCTTTGTTGTCTTGGAACTTTCTGAAAAATACTGGGAGCTTCTCAGTGATTCTGGATTAAAATAAAAAATTACCACTGAACATGCAAATCTATTTTTAACTCATTGTAGATTTCACAATGATTAATTACCCCTGAAGGGAAAGGGCTGTCTTCTTTGCTAATTCCATTTGTAATCAGTATTAGGGGATGTTTAAAGGGGAGGGGGAGAAATCCACCTTGTCCCTGACCTTGCTCTCTTTGAAGTCATTGGGAAGGAGAATCAGCCTGTTGTTTGCCAGACTCTTAATGGTCCTAGAATTTACCCTATTTTTTGTCCCTTAAATTGTTTGATAGGAGACGGGACACTGAATTTTGTGCATATATACGCAGATTACTGCAGAATCCCCTGTTCAACTCAATCATGATAAGCATCATCTCACTCAATGCAGTGTTCTTGGCCTTGGAAACTGATTATGCTATTAAGCTTAATTCTTATGCATATCTGGAGGTAAGGAGCTGGGCAATGGAATGGGTAGTAAGTTCTCCTTTCATTTCACTAGCATCTGCTGATGATGTAGCAAGTTTAAGTGTTTTTTTTTTCTATCCATGAATAATTGAGTAGTAAAGTGAAACAAACATGGGAGCCTGCATTACAGAAACCAATATGTGTCCACTTTTCCATGTGCAAAGCACACCAGTATCAGCAGACATTGGGCCAGATCCTCAGCTGATGTAAACTGATGTAGCTCCATTGACACTAGTTTGCATCAGCTGTGCATCTGGTCCAAGGTGCACTGTAAGAAAGATCGTAGAAAGATTAACTCTAAAGCAACATCACTGAGATGCTCTGATTGATGCCAGCTGGAACTGGCCCCTCCTCACTATTCCCCTACCTCAGGGTCGCTTTATTGTTCTCTGGCCTAACCCCATTCTTGTCCCTGGACTGCCCATATCTTTATGCCCATAATGGCTGGCTATGCTGGTTTTACACCACTGGGGCATTTGACTACATCAGGCAACTTTGTGTCTCCTTTGTGCTGCTGGAGTGACACCCAGGGCATTACTCAGGGCTGAGGCTCTGCCCCCAAAGGTTTAAATAAAAAAGTCAATCTTATTTTATTTTCTAAAATTAAATAAATGAATAAACACAGTGGTTGAAGCCCCGTTCCAGCGACTAACCCTACAGTAACACTTTGGTGGGTGTGACTCTGCCCTGGTGAGTACCCTAGTGTGGCTCTAATGGGGATGGGGCTAGAGCCAGAAAACCCGAGTCAGTGTCAAGTTTCACAACCATTGATTATTACTAAATTATTTTTTAAAATACCATGACAGTGTCCTTTTAGTTGTCACCAGTATTTTTTTAAACCTTAAGAAGTTAACACCACTAACTTGAGCTCATATTTTCAATATTCAGTTTTCATACAGAAAAATACTTATCTCCAAAGCACACCTTAATTTTCTTGTCTTACACAAGTCAGCTACTCTAGACAAATCTCTGAATCTTTATAATATATCCCAGTAATGTGGAAACCAAAAGACAGGCCTGGCTAATGTCAAGAAGTCCATTCCCATCTTGGAAAGTTTTAGAAAACTCCACTTCCAGAAGTAGACCCTGCTCAGGGAAAGGGAGGATGCATCATCTAGAGGTTAGAATAGGAGATGAGGTATCAGGAGACTTCAGGTTCTATCCTTGGCTCTGCCACTGACCTGGGCCAAAACACAACCTCCCCGTGCCTCAGTTTCCCCATTTGTACGATATCCTGTGAAGGGATAATACAACTCTCAATAGCAGATAAAAATGGTTTTATGATTAATGACATATTTGGCATTTGCCTGACTCCCTTAAATAAACATCCTCATTCCTCTTCAAGATCAGTTTGCATTCTTGATGACACTCATGAAGTGTGAGGTGGAGTTATATTATCAAGTTTGACTGGCTCACCCTGGCCCTCTGCATGAGGCAGTAGATAGGTCTCACTCAGGGAATTGTCTTATTTTGTTCTGTCAGTTTTAATAGTGTATTAGCAATTGTTCTCATTTCAAGTTAGTATTGCTCTGGGACCTGTTAGCCAACCCAATTGTTTAGACAAGCAAGAACTAGCCTAAGAATTAACTCAGAAGAGGAGGGAGCATAATGGTCCACAAATACATTGGGTGCCATTATAAAAGTGGTATTTACTGCCCTGTGGTATTTATGGTATTCCCTGCACTTGGAATGGTAAATTTAACTGTGGTAAATGTCCAGTTTCTAGTGTGCTCAGCGTATTTGAAGAGTGAAAACACCAAGGATGGAGAGGAATTCTGCAGAGTGGTACATGGCAATACAATTAAGACTTAGGGTATGTCTACACCCAGCCGCTAGTTTGGCGGCTGGGAATCGAAGTTCTGGGTTCGACTTATCGCGTCTTGTCTGGACGCGATAAGTCGAACCAGGAAGTGATCGCCGTTGACTGCGGTACTCCAGCTATACGAGAGGAGTACCGCGGCGTCGACGGGGGAGCCTGCCTGCCGCGTGTGGACCGAGGTAAGTTCGAACTAAGGTACTTCGACTTCAGCTACGTTATTCACGTAGCTGAAGTTGCGTACCTTAGTTCGAATTGGGGGGTAAGTGTAGACCAGGCCTTATTCTGGGTGGAACATGGCAGTGTAACTAGGAATATTGGGGTGAAATTTAAACTGTTAGGGAAAACTCCGATTGCCCAAGAATGTGGCTCCATGTTATTTTAGGACATTTAAATGAGAGTGGATGAAACACTAGCAGGTGCCCTGGAAGGAGCAGCCTTGTGATGGCAGGAAGAACTAAACGGCTTGACTTTATTTGCATCCCTGTGTATCTAAGAGTAGGATAGAGCTGTTGGTTAATCTAATTCGGGGTTTAACAGGAACAACCGAAGGCTCTTTTCTTTTGTAATCAAAGCCTTCCCTCCCCCGCCCCCGCAATGACATGTTCATGACTCATATTGTTTTCTTTTCAGCTGGCCGATCTGATTATTATATCCATCTACACCACAGAGATTTTGCTGAAGTTTTATGTGGATCCCTTGAATTACTGGAGGAGTGGCTATAACCTGTTTGATGTTCTCATACTTCTCATTGCTTGCCTCCCATATACCATTGACAAAAATGACATCAAACACTACAGAACATGGGACATAATTAATGGTTTCCAGGCACTCAAGATTCTGAAGCTTATCTCCTACAGCAGAGGCATGAGGGTAAATTGATTATCTATAATTACCGTGGAAACACACTTCTGATTTTTGTATCCAGGCCATTACAACTGCACTTGTAAGCAATCATGGGATAAGAGGGAAGGTTCTCTCATGGATTGGTAACTGGTTAAAAGACAGGAAACAAAGGGTAGGAATAAATGGTCAGTTTTCAGAATGGAGAGAGGTAAATAGTGGTGTTCCACAGGGGTCTGTGCTGGGCCCAGTCCTATTCAACATATTCATAAATGATCTGGAAAAAGGGGTCAACAGTGAGGTGGCAAAATTTGCAGATGATACAAAACTACTCAAGATAGTTAAGTCCCAGACAGACTGCGAAGAGTTACAAAAGGATCTCTCAAAACTGGGTGACTGGACAACAAAATGTCAGATGAAATTCAGTGTTGATAAATGCAAAGTAATTCACCTTGGAAAACATAATCCCAACTATACATATAAAATGATGGGGTCTAAATTAGCTGTTACCACTCAAGAAAGAGATCTTGGAGTCATTGTGGATAGTTCTCTGAAAACATCCACTCACTGTGCAGCGGCAGTCAAAAAAGCAAACAGAATGATGGGAATCATTAAGAAAGGGATAGATAATAAGACCGAAAATATCATATTGCCTCTATATAAATCGATGGTACACCCACATCCTTGAATACTGCATGCAGATGTGGTTGCCCCTGCTCAAAAAAGATATATTGGACTTGGAAAAGGTTCAGAAAGGGGCAACAAAAATGATTAGGGGCATGGAACTGCTGCCATATGAGGTGAGATTAATAAGACTGGGACTTTTGAGCTTGGAAAAGAGATGACTAAGGGGGGACACGATAGAGGTCTATAAAATCATGACTGGTGTGGAGAAAATAAATAAGGAAGTGTTATTTACTCGTCATTTTTTTCACACAACTCAGAGTCAAACTTTGGTGCCAGAGGATGTTGTGAAGGCCAAGACTATAACAGGGTTAAAAAAAGAACTAGATAAATTCATGAAGGATAGGTCCATCAATGGCTATTAGCTAGGATGGGCAGGGATGGTGGCCGTAGCCTTGGTTTGCCAGAAGCTGGGAATGGGCGACAGGGGATGGATCACTTGATGATTATGTGTTCTGTTCATTCCCTTTGGGGCACCTGGCACTGGCCACTGTCGGAAGACAGGATACTGGGCTAGATGGACCTTTGGTCTGACCCAGTATGGCCGTTCTAATGTTCACTTTCCTTTCTTTTGACTTAAGGTTTTTGTTTTCCAACATTTTTGTTGCTCTTTGGATCACATTCACCATAAATAACTGATGAGGGAACAGCATAGGAAGAGCGGTCCATCATGCAGAAGGCCTAGGTTCCGTTACCTAGCCTAGGTTGCTTTTTAATCCTAATTTCTGAAATGGCGCTGAACATGAATTATCCTGGGCGACTTGTGCAACTAAACTGTGTTCTGTATCAGTTGAGCTGCAGCCATCGCTGGTACCTGCTGTCAAAAGCAGGTAATTTTCTTAGTGTAGACAAGGCTTCATTGCCCGGAGCAGCGGGCAATGCTTAGGGAAGCATGCTCAGGGAGTGGTTGACGTTGCTCCATAAGGAGCCCAATCCAGTATTTTGGTCATTGTGATTTGTAATTATCCCCCCTCCTCTTAAATTTAGTGGAGTTTTCAGCAGAGGCTCTGCAGCCTTCTGACAGCTTTCCATAGAATGCTAAAAGGGCAATGAAAGGGTCACTGCACTCGTTATTTAACAAAGGCAGGATAAACTGATGAGAGAGCGTCCGCACACAAAGTCACACTAGTTTAAGTAAATCGATGCAACTTTAGGTGTCGAGTAGGGCTTGGTCTCTAGTTAAAATGTAAACCGGCATAGCTGTGTCAGTCAGGGGTGTGAAAAACCAAAACCCCCTGACCAACAAACACAGCTATGGTGACAGAAGTGTGCTTGTGTAAACATAACTAACATCATTTGGGAAGGTGACATTCCTATTCGCACAGAAAAACTCCTTCTGTTGGTGCATGCTGCATCTACATTAGGGGACTCTGCCGGCCTAGGCTTTTGTAGCGTAGAGCTAGCCTAGGTCTCAGTGATATGCTAATCCAATGCCTGTGACGTTGTACTGGAAGTAAATGCAGGATTATGGCACCACCAAATGAATCAGGCAGGAGTCTGAAGCGATTGTGGCTGCTTACAAAGGAGACAGCCTGTGTTTGTATAAACTTCCCAGGTTAAGATGCACTCCTCTGCTTTGCTGCCGAGGGAGTGGGATAGAAGAATGAATCAGGACCGTCAGGAGAACTTCAGTGGAGCCTGAACAGACCACCTTCTTCGGGAGCCACTTGTCTAAAGAACCCCCTCCAAAGTAGCTTGATGAGAACTGAGTACAATGCAGCCCTAACAATTAGAAAAATCACCTATGGAATGCAAGCAATTTTTGTTAGTCCCTTGAGTGATCATGGGTTTCACTGAATTTTGTTGTAATATAACTAACCCCTTTAGCGGCTATAGTTTGTGCCGCAGCATAGAGGTAGCTGTAACATTTGCAGTGTTCTCTGTATGTTAACAGTGTGTGCTGAGCCTTCTGGAATGATGTTGGTTGTTTCTTAAGTATGGTGCGGGGAGCTGAAGAAATTTAATATTTTTGAGTTTTATAAAGTCCACAGCATGAACGTTATTTGCTTTCTGCTTCTCCCATGTTCAGGAGAGATTTTCCTTTCCATTTTCATTTTACCACAGTGCTATGACTGGGAAAAAATAGCTATTAAAAAATAAGTCATACATGCTATTTTAAACCATGAGTTTTTCTCTCAAGCACACCATTTCTTACTTAGTTTTCTCCGGACAACCCTGGAGGTTTATTTTTTAGTAGGGAGTTAATGCGGGTAGTGACTGCTCAGCCTGCATCTCTGCATGTAATTAATTGGTTGGGTAGCCCACCAGAAGTGGAACATTTATGAGCATAAGGCTCTTATAATGTTCACTTCTGAGCCTTCCTTCCTCTAGTTTGGATAGTAAACTTCAGTGATTGCCAGACTTTTACATGTTAATTATTCACTGTAGCTGGAAGAGGGGACAAAATTGAGGTATGTGAAATAATGAGTGTGTCAGGTGCTGCTATTTATCCTTTCTGATAATACTAGACCAGTGGTTCTCAAACTTTTGTACTGGAGAACCCTTTCACTTAGCAAGCCTCTGAGTGCAACCCCACTTATAAATTAAAAACACAGTTTTATATATTTAACACCATTATAAATGCTGGAGGCAAAGCGGGGTTTGGGGTGGAGGCTGACAGCTCGTGACCCCCCATGTAATAACCTCACGACCCCCTGAGGGGTCCTGACCCCCAGTCTGAGAACCCCTGTACTAGAGCAAGGAGAGACACAGCAAAATGAACAGACATTTACATTTTCTAAAAGCTTTTTTTTAAACAACGGTGGATGATTAACTTGTGGAACTCATTGCCACTGGATAGGAGTGAGTCCAAGGTCTTACCAAGGTTTTAAAAAAATAAACTAAAATAATGTAAGGTAAAATTGGGCATCTAACTCACATTAGGCACCTAATCTGATTAGGCCCTTTTGAAACTCCCACTAGACACCTATTTGCAACTTTGGGAGCTTAAATATCTTTGTAAATCTTGCCCTTAGGAGCCTAAGATTTATTGAAAGTCAATGGGACTTAAGTTCCTATGTCTCTTAAGTACTTTTGAAAATTTACTCTTGGGCATTTCTATGGATAAGAACATCCAGGGAATAGGATAAAAATGGATAAGGGCTGTAAATCCTCATGCTTCAGGGTATAAGCCTGCCACTTCCTATTCCAAGGCAATTAGAAAGATCCTTAATGAGCAAGTTATCCTGTAATTATCCATCATGATGTTTCTTGCATCCTCCTCTGAAGTATTTGGTACAGGCTGATACTGGAGACAGGTTACTCAATGGACAATTGCTCTGATCCAGTCTGGCATTTCTTGTGTTCTTAGTGACCGAAACTCTCTGCTAAAAGACATTCTTTGTAAAATATGTTACAATCTGCCCCAGTGAGCTTTGCTGAAGGGGTGGGAGGTTGTTTGTATGTGTATTATAATGAATTAATTGAAGTCTATATTAGCCTTTCACTGGGGAAACTGTATTTAATGCTGAAAACTCAAACATGTACCACATTCTTGGCACACGTCCCTTTATTAATTAAAAAACTCTTTAAAACACACTGCCTTACACCTTGGGGCAATAAATTTCCACCTCGAGGAAATAATTTCCTTGCTGTATTCCATACAGAGCAGTTCTGTTAGCTGTGATCCCAGTCGTCATGTAGGCTCCATTTATCCTTATTTCAATTTGAAAATAAACTTTTTAAATGCCAGGTTGTTCCAAAAATCAACTTTTCTGCTTTTTTTAAAATGTATTTGGGATTAATTTCAGCATATTTACAGTTTAGGAAGACCATGAGCCCACAAAGCTGCGTCTTAATAGCAGAAGCACAGAGGACCTGTTATGGATTTCTGGAGGTGTACAGGAACCTCAGGATGTGCCATAGAAACTGAAAATTATTTGATGCTTCTATACAAGGGGCACTTGCTAGACTGCAATCACCAATGGCATTTTATGGCTCTCTTGTTACCTTCAGCTGTAGGTGATTGTCGTTTTTTAGGATCAAGTGCACAACCCGCATTTGCTGAACACCATGACATACCTTGGTAAAAATGTCATATGTTTTTTTGTGTAAATGGCTTTTGTTCCTACTCCCAGACACAGATACAAGAATAAAATTAGGCATTGAGTGCTTGGGACAATCAGGATTCAGGTGATGGCTAGGTTTCCGTGGACAAAAGATGAAGGTGACCAGTGTGGGTTACATTAGAAGAAGCAGTGTCTGTACCCAGATTTCTGAAATGTGTCATGCTTTATGTCTGTTGTTAGCAGCACTCTACAAAGTGTTCCTTCCTGAAAGAAAGGGCGCTCAGCGTCTATGTTCTGTAGCCACAAGATGTTGACATGATTTCACGCACCTAAGCAGCTCTGACATTCCATCCAGTAGAGGGCAGTAGTGTTTACATGCAGGCGGGAAGAATCCCAAGGAGTTGCATAAATTATAGATGGGACTGGTAGCACTGCCTATTATTCAGGTTGCCTGATACTTCCCATTATAACAGTGGTTCTCAACCTTTCCAGACTGCTGTACCCCTTTCAGGAGTCTGATTTGTCTTGCGTGTCCCCAAGTTGTACCTCACTTAAAAACTACTTGCTTACAAAATCGGACGTAAAAATACAAAAGTATCACAACACACTATTACTGAAAAATTACTTACTTTCTCTTTTTACCATATACTTATACAAATAAATCATTTGGAATATAAATATTGTACTTATATTAAAGTGTATAGTATATAGAGCAGTATAAACAAGTCATTGTATTAAATTTTAGTTTGTACTGTCTTTGCTAGTGTTTTTTATGTAGCCTGTGGTAAAACTAGGCACATATTTAGATGAGTTGATGTACCCCCTGGAAGACCTCTGCTTATCCCATGGGTATGCGTACCCCTGGTTGAGAACCACTGCATTATAAGACCCCATTTTCAGTTGATAACTGTATAACTTTGCCAAACTTCAGCCATTCAGGCTGAAATTTTGCATGTTGGCAGTCTGCCTCAGGCTAAATATTTTTGAAAACTTCAGCCAAAATATGTGTGCCATTTCCAAGAACAAGGCTAGGGAAAATATATCGTTTTGCTCATGCTAAAAAACTCTGGCAATCTCTTCTTTGAAAAGCTCTAGTGCTCCTATGCTTTTGAGCAAGGGCTGTATATTTAGTGTGATGGTGGCCTTTATGACAGAGATGAGTCTTTTGCTGTGCCCATGAAATTCTGCCCAAATTATAAGACTTTCTTTGCATATTCTCAGTAGAGATTTCATAGATTTTAGCAGCTAAAAACTCCGAATCTTCACTGAGCAAGCTCCATCCCTTCACAGGTCCTATGTGTGATTGGACTTTGCATGCCTTACCCGCACAGAGTGACTGAGTCCAGGGCGATAGGGGCTCAGAAGGACTTTCCCTGTAATGGTTGCTCCCAGCTGCTCCAGACCAGGGTGGGTCCGGGCATTGGAATTGAGATCAGGGAGCCTGTCTTTCCTGTGTTCTCAATGACCCCTCCCCCCTCTCCCCTGATAGCACACTGGCAGCGAAGAAGAGGGGACAAAACAGGACTTGGGGAGGGAAGGAGTAGATTAGACCAAGGAGTCTGGTGAGATGGGGACTGTGGGGAAGAGAAACTGGGACGGGGAATGGCTGGGCAAGGAGCCTGGATGGGGAACTGGTATCGGGGAAGGAACTTGAGGGGGAGGGTAGGCTGGAACTGGTTGGGCAAGAAGACAGGAACTGGGAGCCAGTGAAGGAAATGCGGGGAGGGACTGGGAGTCTGTTGGCTGAGGGAGGAACATTGAGATTGATGAGGCAGGGTGGGAGACTGGGACTGGCTGGTCAAGGAGACTAGGAACCATTGGAGCTATAGTCTTTAATTACATCATCACATCCTATTTTTAACCCAGGACCTCTGCCTCATTCAGTGTGCGCGGCCCTCGGCCACACTGTTCAAACCCTGCTCTGAAGACAGGTTTATTGATTTTGTCATGGGCTTTTCTGTGGTGCTCATCACTACAGTATCTTGAGTGCTTAAGAATATAAGAACGTACGAATGGTCGTACTGGGTCAGACCAAGGGTCCATCCAGCCCAGCATCCTGTCTGCCGACAGTGGCCAATGCCAGGTGCCCCAGGGGGAGCGAACCTAACAGGTAATGATCAAGTGATCTCTCTCCTGCCATCCATCTCCACCTTCTGATAAACAGAGGCTAAGGACACCATTCCTTACCCATCCTGGCTAATAGCCATTAATGGACTTAACCTCCATGAATTTGTCTAGTTCTCTTTTAAACCCTGTTATAGTCCTGGCCTTCACAACCTCCTCAGGCAAGGAGTTTCACAGGTTGACTGTGCTTCACAAACAATCCCCTGTGAGCTGACGGGGTGACGTTATCCCCATTGCGCAGACGGGGAACCGAGGCACAGACTGATTAGGTAAAAAGTTTCTACTAATTTTGGGGGTCCAAACTGAGACCCCTAGGTCCTGAAATTCCATGGTATTTAATATTATCTAGCACTTTATATGTTCAAAGCACAACATCCCATTGACCAGTTGCAACTGTGAGTGCTCAGCACTTCCGCAAATCAGATCCTAGGTATCAAGTTTGACACAGAAAATGCGGGACGCACTATAAGTAACCATCTGTGAAAAGTTTGGTTTAAGTGATTTCTCAGCATCCCACAGAAAGTCTGTGGCAGAGGCCGGGATAGAATCCAATTTTCCAGGGCAGAATTCAACTGCTTTAACTATGAGATCATCCTTTTTCTTCCTGCAATCCTTTGCCTCATTCACTTCACACCTTCCAACTTGTGCAACAGATAAATCAGGGGTTTTACAGACAACAGCCTCTTTTACTACACAGCCCTGATTCATTGCCAGAGCAGGCCCATCCTGTGCTCTGAATAAGGCAGGGGTCCTATAGAAAAAATACTTTGTGGTCATGTAGTTAAGACTGTCATAATGTGTACACACAAAGGGGCCTAATTAAGGTTATGCAGGCAATCTTAACTTTGGCTTTTCCTAACTTCTGAGTGCTTCCATTTGCAACCTTAATAAAGCTCTTTCTTTTAATATATATATATATATATATATATTTTGTAATACAGATATATCTTCAAGCATTTTTATGTTGCAGATTGCTTGAAAGTATCTTATAGCTGAATATTGTTACTTTTCTCAGATTAAAAAAACAAGGTTGTTTTAACCTTATTGGGCTTTAAATACGTTATTCTCTTCCTCTGATTCATACTCAGGAAAAAGTAAAACAGAATTATTTTTAGCTTTACATAGTGTATGGTGTATGACCAATGTTTAGGGCTTTGTAGATAATGACCAGCACTTCAATTTGCAACCAGGAGTAATTAGCAACTAGTGCAGAGACAGCAATGCAGAATATTGTTTGCTCTTCTTTACTTAAAAGGTGAAGTAGCAGCATTCTGCACTAGCTGAGGCTTTTCAGTGGCTGCAGCAGGATGGCAGGGCTCTGTCAGCAAATAGTAGAGCCCTACATGAAACAGTTGATGTTCTGCTGACTCATTGTGGTAGATGCATCCAGGTAGAACAGCGGTGGGAGTGGCTCTCTAGAAATTGGGAATTAGTGGAGATCCTGGAGGGAATCTTTAGGAAAAGCCAAGGTCAGGGAAGAAGCTCAGACTGAGGTTTATGATGTGTTCTTCTCTTTGTTACCCATAAAGCCAAACTACACAAAAGAAGTGAGTTTGGACCTTAACTCCAGGTCTGTGTAGTCTGTTGACACAGCATTTAAAACAACAGTAGCGGGTCTATGCTATCTCTCTCACCATTGCTATCGTTGTTGGAGCTGCCACAGTCAAAAATTTTAGGGAAAAAGGCTAGTGTAGATGCTGCACTCATATAAAAAAGGTTCAGCATCTTGTCACATCTGACCTGGATGGAAGCTAGCTGCGTGAAACTCAATCCATATAAAATGGAGGTGATGCCTAGTGCCAGAAGGAAACATCTGGAGGAATTAGCCAGGGTGCGACTGCTTCCTAAATTATTGATGTGAGTATATATTTCTTAGGGCAGACAAGGTTTAGGAAAACCTGGAACTATCCACCTGATTGCAGGGGAAATCCTTAATCCATCATAACAAGATTAACTATTTGGCAATCATAGGGGATTGGAAAGTACATCTTACGTTAGCTTTGCACAACCCTCTTACCCAGGAAGTGCCACCTCAACAGATCAACTGTGTAGATTATGGAGTTTTAACTTGAGATGCTTGAGACATTGTCTAAAAAGGAGTTGATAAATGGATATTCCCTGAACCAGTGCACTGCATGAGATCCTCCGGCATTAGCACATTTTTCATAATCAGGGGAAATCATCAAATCCATTCATTAGCTAGTGTCTGGAGTAATATAACGTTGGTGCAAGAGGCT
>NW_020664980.1:8643094-8737415 GCF_002925995.2 Terrapene triunguis
CCCTCATGTGGGTGCTGTGGGTGCGAACTTGAAGGTTCCTAGTTTGCATTAGTGTAGTCCTGTTTGAAGAGGACTACTTTTCCGCGAACTAGGAACCTTTTAGTTTGTGGTGTGTCCCCCGGGGGAAGTACAGTGCAGCACTCTGGTGTGCACTGCTATTCACATTCCCATAATCTGAACTATGGGGCAGTGTAGACAAGCCCTTACTCAAAATCAGCTTTCTTCCAGTTCTTTAAGTGGGAATATCATTTTCCATGTCTAACACTCTGACCATTACATTTATCTAAAGTCTGTTTTTGTGAACGTGAAATTCATGTAATGGATAATTTTGATTTTTTTACTCTGACAATTTTTGAAAATGAAGCTGATTTGATATAATTGTAAATACACCGCTACCTCGATATAATGCGACCCGATATAACACAAATTCGGATATAACGCAGTAAAGCAGTGCTCCGAGGGGAGGGCGGGGGCTGCGCACTCTGGTGGATCAAAGCAAGTTCGATATAACACGGTAAGATTTTTAGACTCCCGAGGACAGCGTTATATCGAGGTAGAGGTGTACTGCTACTTCAGTGTAGATGATTGGAATAATCTGACTGCCTGTCCCCTGCCATCCCTTCTGTTCATTCTCATTATTATCAGATATAATTTAAATGCAATGCTGACAGACCCTGGGCATCGGTGGGCGGGATCGAACCTGGGACCTCATCTCTCTCTTTCTCGTGGTCTCGGTGCTACTAGATGGGACAGAACACCACACCCAGGAGGTGTGTGGGTTACATAAACAGCTCAGTATGGCTCAGTTGCTGGTGCTCTAACCTTTTGGCTATAAAGTCATTGATTCAAGTTCTGATTCAAATGACTGATTTAAGGTTAATGATTTCAGTTCCATCCACTGGTGATGTAAACTATTATAGGAACAATCTCTTTGGATGAGACCCTGAACTGCCAGCCCCTCTGCCAGATCTGGTAGTTGTTCATGTGCAAGACAAAGATCCTATGACACTTCTGAAAAGAAGTAACTTTGGCATCCTGGCCGATGTTCTCTCTGGGTATGTCTACACGGCAGCTGGGAGCTCCGCTTGAGGCTAGCATGCTACAAATAGCTGTGTGCTTGTTGCTGCACTGGCAGAGGCTCAGACTCAGGGGGTCAGGTCAGTCTGAGCTTGGGTGGCAACATTCACACTGCTGTTTTTAGCGCGTTCACTCAAGCCGAGCTAATGCTACCCTGTCTACTTGGGCTGGGAGGCTTGCTCCAAACTGCAACTTAGACATACCCACTGTGTTTTAAAAACAAAAGTTATATGGCCAAATTTCCAGCCCCTCTTCCAGTTTTGAACACCCCTTTTCAATGCTCATGAAACCAGGCACTCCTCATGCATGTTGCCAGAGCAACTGGCTGTGTGTGCAAAGCTGGGTGTGCAAAACTGGAGGTCAGGGTTGAAAGCTCTGGGTAAGTTATTGTTGAGGCCTAAGGCTCCACCTGTCTCCATGGTCCCTGCACTGCTATCATCTTTCGTAAAGCTCCCTTAAGATACCTGGAGAACAAAAATCCCTGTATAAAACCCCCATTCTGTTTTGATAATGTGTTTCCCTGGGATATTTTTTCACATTAGAAAACCAGTGAATATAAAACCTTCAGTGAATTGGTGGAGGACTTTAAAAAGACATTACATCATTCTGATCCTATGGTCTTAGAAGATTTTTGTGCCAGTATCCCATTTATTGATCTTTATTTGACATCCCTCGATCTTCAAGATAACACAGTTTATAGGTAGGTAACGTAGGTGTAAAGAAACAGAGACCAAGATGCTAGAAATCTTAAAAATGTGCATTTGAGTTGTTGTTTTCTTTCTTTGGATTAAATACTGGCCATCCCTTTGGCATTGTTACTGGAGAGTCTGTGACCAATTAGTCTCCTTGGGTGAAAGATCTCTGAATGGACTGTGAGGGCACAGTTAAAGACATTGGATCTTACTGAAGCTGATGGTCAGTGTTTGCAGGCCAAAGCTTACAGAAAGTTTGATAGGCTGTTGCTAAAGTCCAGCAGTCTTGGATATTCCATGGATGGTTAAATCTGGGTCATGGAATGGCACTTTGGTAGCACTGACCTTCCCCTCACATTTGCAGATCTCTTGCTCTAGGTTCTGAGGTCTGCTGCAGATGATGGTGCTTCTCTGTTCTATGCACAGGGGCGGCTCCAGGCACCAGCGCAGCAAACATGTGCCTGGGGTGGCAAGCCGTGGGGGGCCGCCTGCTGGTTGCTGTGAGGGCGGCCGTCAGGCTGCCTTCGGCGGCATGCCTGCGGGAGGTTTGCCGGTCCCGTGGCTTTGGTGGTAATTCGGCGGCGGGGACGCTGAAGGCACAGCACCGGCGGACCTCCCGTAGGCATGCCGCCGAATCCACGTTACCAGCGGACCGCCCGCAGGCGTGCTGCCGAAAGCCGCCTGACTGCCGTGCTTGGGGCGGCAAAAACCATAGAGCCGCCCCTGTCTATGCAAATAGTACGTAGAGCGCTGATACTTATTTCTGGTAGTAAGTTATTACAACAGAATGCCTTCTGACCCGGGCACAATGCTTTGCCATGCTAGGGAGCTGAGTTTGGTTCCTAACCTTGGTCCTTCATATTTGAGTCTGGGAGCTCTGCAAAGGCACTCCGGTAACAAAGCCATGTCTGTACATTCAGGTATTATGGTCTTTGGCTACACACATATGGAGCATAGGGCCTGGAATTCAGGAGCTTTTGCTCCAAAACTACTTGAGCTAAAGGAGAAGCTAGGAGATGAGAGTATCATTAAGTAGCCCTCTTTATGAGACAGCCACAAAGCGATCCCAAACCCTTGAGCAGATTTGACATTCCAGTCAGTAGAGGACAGCGGTACATGTACACACTGGCCAATACATTTACAGGCTCTCCCACCAGCTCCCTGCCCTCCACCCCAGGAAAGAGTGTAAGGAAAGAGAGGAGTACCCCAGATGCCCCATGGTGAAGGCATGCAATGCTAATGATGAGATCTTGGAGGGAACTGTTGTCCTACACTACTCTTTCATTGATGGGAAAGCTATCATGATGCGGTCCTGTGTGGGATGGAAGGAGTAGGAAATGGGAATACTCAGTACCCAGCGAGTGCAGAGGCCTCTATTAGGGAGGATGAAAAGAGAATGAACACACAAAATAATGCTAAAACCCAGAAAAATTTGACTGTATAATGGGACCTGATTTGTCATCTGTTACTACAGGAAGATTTGGATTTCTTTGGCGATGGAGTAAAAAATCTTTCTTCGTTGTTATGCACGTAACCACCCTCAACTGATTATCCAGTTATCGTTCCTTGTTCTTTTTATCTTGTTAAATGAACAGTGAAAGGTCAGATTAGTTGAAGAGATGATAGTTCTACGTATACGTTTTTCACTTGGCTCTTCACATTTTCCATTACATTTGAACGCACTGAAATCATAATCTGATATTATTTCAGCCATGCGCTTGTTTTCTCCCTGTAGGTTACAAGAACTCTATTATGAACTAGTTGGCACGTTGAACAGCATCTTGGAAGATGTAAGAGAAAAATCCGTGCTGCCCCCTGAGAAAGATATGAAGAGTTAAATGTTCTAGTGTAGAAAATGTGATGCTTTGCCATTGTAAAAAACATTGTTTAAAAACCGAGCATAAATATACATAAATAAAAATAACTCAGAGGAGATTTACTTCCCCCTTTGATAACTTACTATAGAGTGTCTCCTTATAATAATACTGCACACTCATGCAGTACCTTTGATAAGAGGCAGTGTGAACTAATGGATAGAATGTTTGCCTGGGATTCAGAAGACCTGAGTTTTATTCTCAACTCTGTGACTAGCCTGCTGGGTAACCTAAGGCAAGTCACGTCACTGCTCCATGCCTCGGCTTCCCCATCTGTAAAATGGAGATTATGATACTAACCTGCTTTGTAAAGCGCTTTGAGATCTACTGATGAAAAGCACTAGATAAGAACTGAGTATTATTATTATTTATTTATTTAAGGACCTCAACATGCCTTATAAATATTGATTGATTTAGATACTATTGTGCATTTCCATTTGACAGATGGGGAAGCTGACAGGCAGAGAGATTTAAGGGCCTGAGGCTTTCGGGAAAGTTTGTGGCAAACCTGAGATTAGATCCCCATTCTCTTGACTCCTAGTCCAGTGTTTTAACTGCCAGATCATCCTTCTTGCCCTTAGAATTCAAAGTATTCGTGAGCTAACGTAGGGACTACGCTAAACAAGAGGCATTTGAAACATACTAAAGAAATTGTCCATAATCTCTCTAAATGTAGCAGTTCATTTTAGTGATAGGACTCCCGTTAGAATATTGGCTGAACCTGTTTGGATTTGGCCCTCTGGAGTTTTTTAAACAAACACACCCGCTGTGCTCTGCATTAACTCTTGACTATCTGAAGAGAGCGATGTAGCTGTTTCTCAATGCCGTGCACTTTGTACTTATACAGGTAAGTGTAAGGTGGTTGACTGAAAAGTTGGCCTTTGGCTGTGATAACATTTTTCACACTTTTGCAAAGCCACTGGTGCAGTTCCACCTGCAGCAGTGATCGTGGGAGCATGTGTGGTGATCAGCCGGTGGCGTTTTAGCACCATCTCACATAGACAGGGTTAAATGAAGTGGTCGTAAAAATGCCTGCTAGCCGTTGATCTACACTAGCTACTATAGACACAGCCATCACAACTTGCTCAAGGCTGCACAGTGGCTGAGCTAGGAACAGATCTCAGAGATTCTAGATTCTACTACTTGTGCTCTAGACGCACTTCCACTATGAAGGATTGCTAACCTGGAGCCAGTTACATTATCCTGGATCTGCACACTCTCACGTGCCCACGGTGAAGGCAGTTCATGGCCTAAGAGTACAGTTTAGTTTTCCCCATTTCTTTTGGGAAGAAGGCAGCGCCAGGCTGTGCAGGAGAAACCTGATTAGCCAAACTGCTGTAGTGACACCAAATAAGTTTGGGTAAACAAAAATTCAGATGATCAGAAACCGGTAACCTCAGAAATCGGTGTCAGAGGGAGACAAGTTGGGAGTTGATTAGAGACAGAAATGTTGTTTGGGGTGCTGCATAATTAGAATTCTACTCTACTCATATTTTATTATACTCAAATCCTGTCTGAACACAGCTTAAAACCTCAGAATAGGACATTTACAAGGAGGGATTTAAAGATCATACGCTTTCTTAGGTGTGTCTGTCGATCCTAGAAAAGAACCTTAAGACTGTCAGAAAAACTAACTGAACATCCATAACATGATATAATGCATGTGCTGGAGTCTATCCCATATTCAGCCAGGCACTTGCTGCATCCATAAAAGAAAATGACCCACACAGGTAAGTGCAAAAGAGAGAGCTGGAGGAGATGACTAATTGTTGTAATGTGGTTTCTCAGCACTCCAGAGGCAATGCTACCCTTGAAAGAGATTCAAGAAAACCTCAATGTGGCAATGCTACATTTGGCTGTTTAGTGGCTTAGAGATGGAGAAGCCTGTCCTTCCCAGATCTTGTCCATTTTCATGTAGAAGAGGTATCCAATGTTAAGCCAATACCATGCTTGATCTTTGCCAGACCGCTGAGAAGCAGCAAGAAAACACATCCGACACTGTTGACTGGAAAAGTCTTCAGCTGTTGAAGTATTTTGAGAACTAGAGTTACGTGGATTGAATCTACTACCAAAAAAAAAAAAAAAAAAAGTATAGCATTTGGTGCTGAGTTTTCTGAATCCTGTATAATTTTTATATTACAGCTGTGAAGTACTTTATGATTATATGTAGTCAATAGATGTATAATATTACTGGAAGAATCACTTGAGAAATGGCCTCTTTAATAGCAAGTGGCTATTCTGGATCACTCAATGGCTTTCAGTACTAAAATAAATTAGAAACAGACGCATACAGTATCTAATTCTAGGGTTTAGAGCTTGTGAAAAAACTGGGCTCATAAAGCAAAATTATTGACACTTTCTCACAGAGAGGGGGGGAATGATTTTTTTTTAATAGAGATCTCTCTCCAGCTGCATGCTGCACATTTATTTCTTGAGTACAATGTACCAGACTTGTTATTCTGTGCCTCTGTGTCTCCCAAGCATCTCCACTACTAGAGTCTAGATGTTCATCTGCCTAACTCTCACCAAAGCTGGCATACTACTCTTTATATGTGAGTATGTGTAACCCACACACCTCTGGGGTGTGGTGTTCTGTGCCCTCTAGTGGCACTGAGACCACTGACAGATTAATGAGTCTGCTACAGCCTTAGCTAAGGGCCATGTGGCTTTTAGTTCATGCAGTAGAGGCTCATGCATTTAGCTCCAGAGGTCCCATGTTCAATTCCGCCCGCCAACAACCAGGGTCTGTCGGGGTTACATGTGCACATATTGTCTTTTGTACATCAGCTTCCTAAATGCCCTTCATGTCAGTTATTAAGCCACATAACCAGTCTCCCTCATGTCCCTTAGAATGAGATTGATTTACTCATAAAATTATTTAGACCAGATTTGATTGTAGTATAGGAGACACTCAAGTTCAAAGTGAGCCCTGCATCTTTGTTTCTACTTCCCTAGTTTAGCTGTTCAGAATTAGCCAACTTCAGAGGCCCAAAAATGCCCTGATACACTTTGCCATCTCTACTATTTTCCTTCATGAAGATGTTTATGGCTGCTAACAGATGCCCCTTGTAAAAGAACTAGAAAGGAGACAATGACACAAGTTCCTACTACATTTGTTTTCATGTTCTCATTTGTAATAATTTCACATTTTATGAGGAACACTTCCTAAAACTTCCGCAACATGATGGAAACATATGTGGCTCTATAAGATGTTATGTGACCATTTTCATGGAGAGACTAGATCAAAACCTCCTTTTCTCTGACAGTTATATGGGCCACATTTCAGCAAGCTGGATAAATGGGAAAGAACATTGTCAAGAATTCTTTTAAGCATACTTACGCTATCCCTACTTTCATAAATATCATGGTCATTTTTCACATTCACTCTTCAGATGGATTTCTTGCGGTCTGAAATATAATTATTTAAACTTTTTATTAAAAACCCAATTTCCATCTGTGGGCTGGTAATCTTGTCACCCCACGTATTCCATAGTAAGTGTGTAAAATAAAATAGCGAATGTGATTTGGTGGTGGTGGAGGGAGAGAGAGAACTACTGGAATAACATTAACTAACTTGGACCTGATCCAGCAATGCGTTGTGCATGAGGGGATTCCCACTGACTTCAATGGGGCTCTGTGGGCACAGGGATCTTTCTGTGTGCACCGAGCTGCAAGTTGGGGTCTAAGGTGGAATTCGTCCCCGTGCACCAGTGAAGTCTGTGTCCAGTGCAAAGCAGAGCTGAGCTGAATTTCCAATGAAATTGACAATTTCAGATGTAAATTTAGAGGGGGTGGAGGTGGAGAAATGCACTCATCTAGCTGTGTCAGTTATATTAGGCACTGCAATTATTAGATCCAGGCAAGTGGACCCATGCTCTTGTGCTGAAGTTAGTGGGGTTTTATGTGGGCATACGGGTCTGTCCCCCTGGGTCAGTTGCAGGCTTAGGCTGTTAAGGTGTTCCTTAAAGACACACAGTTCAGCCGTGCCCAGGCAGATAAGAGAAAATTGGGTGAGACAAAAATGTCATCCTGACTTGAGATTGGATTCCAAGTGTACTTCTGCCCTGTGCTCACTGCTCATACGCAGTCAAATGGAGTGAGGCAAATATGGATTCTAGAAATTATGTCTTAAAAAAATCTGGGACTTTGGAGACCTGGATGCAATTCCCTGCTCTATCATGGGCTTCCTGTGTGACACTGGGTATCTCTCAGTTCCCCTCTGTACAAGTAATTGTATCTCTCAGTTCCCCTCTGTAAAATGGGGTAATGGTACTTCACGGAGGTGGTGTGTGTTAAAGATTGTGATGCCCTCAGCTATGCTACATGCCTGTTGGCCTTTTATAAGTATGATAGATAGTTAGATAGATGAGCACCATAAAATACGGACAAACTATAAAATATTCTGCTGGCACCACCTGTGACTTGATAATGAAAACAGATACCTCAGATAGGAGTTATTTATTGGCAAATCATCTATGGTTGTCACTTATTAGCTGCCCTCCAAAGTAAGTGCAGAGAGACAAGTATTTGCCTTGGCAACCAGATAGACATCTGCAGGGCCGGCTCCAGCATTTCTGCCGCCACAAGCAAAAACAAAAAACAAAACAACAACAAAAAAGCCGCGATCGGCAGCAGCAATTGGGAAAAAAAAAAAAAAGCCGCGATCGGCGGCGGCAGTTCAGCGGCAGGTCCTTCGCTCCTAGAGGGAGTGAGGGACCTGCCGCCCCCGAATTGCTGTAGGTGCCGCCCCTCTCCCTTGGCCGCCCCAAGCACCTGCTTGTTAAGCTGGTGCCTGGAGCCGGCCCTGGACATCTGTTAAAGGAGGCTGGCCTGCTGTTTTCCACCAGTTATGCTCTCGTGTGCAGCAATCTGCCTCTTTATGTGTCAGGGTATGTTGTGCGTCTGGTTTTGTGTGTATATGGGCTTGTGCACCCCACACTGAGGGGAAACAGGTTATAACCTCCTGGGATAGGCACTTTATGGAACCAGTGTTGAACTGGCCTCAACCCAGCCTGAAAGCAAAAAGGTGTTTTTGTGCATGGCAATGCTACAGTGGGGAGGCGGGAGGGAGCTAGAGGGGAGTTTAAGGGGCTGATTAGGGTGATGGTTTCAGGCTGCCTGATGAATTACAGGGAAGTAGTTGTTGGCAGGGCACTCTGTGAGCCATATGTGTGACACCCCTGTTCCTAGAGCAGAGTGCTGGATGCCCCCTGTGTAAGCTGCTGTCTAGGGGAGAAGTCTTGCCTTAACTGTGTCTGGATTTCTTTGGGGAGGACCCAGCCTTGGGGTCCTCTCAGTGCCTCCCTGCCTGATTTGCATATGCACAGCCCCCCCTCCCACTTGCAAGTGAAGTCATTCCAGGCACGGTTTTGCGTGTGCCCCGGCATGTTAGAAGTTGGGGGTTGAAAACTACGGTCTGTATTTTCAGGCTGCTGGTGCTGGGTGACTTTGAGTCAGCTAAAAACGATGCCAGCCCAGACCTTCGCCTCAGCCTTGACCCAAGCCTGCAGTGAGCTGCCGATACTTGGTTTTTCTCTCATGTTATTTTCCATTTTCATGCACCTTTGCCCTTTCTAGATGTGGCTGCGAGTGAAGCCAGAAATGCTGAAGCACAGCGAGAGAGGATCTTAATATATTGGGCCAAATCCTGGCCTTGCTGTGGCTGCTTTGGGCTGCTCTGATGATGGAAAGCAGCCAGGAGGCCAGTGTATCTGGATCCTCGCGATTCCTTTGGGGAAATCCTTGATGGTATAAAGAGAGCACAGCAGCTCCCTAAACTGCTCCACTCCTGATCCTGAGTGTAGGGCATGAGTCTGGGAGAAAGGACACCTGGATGGGGGGTTGATCCCTGGCTGCTAAAATGGCCCTTAGGGGCAACCAGCAGATGCTGCAAAGTAAAGCCATCGTTGCCTCCTACATCTCCCTGAGCTGTGCTGTGTGCAGCTCTCAGACACAGCCCAGGTTCAGAGGCCTGATCTTTCTCTGGTCAGTAACAGTTGTCAGTCAATTTTCTGAATAGTTCTGCTTTTTGGGGGGGCGGCTGCTCAGAAATTCCAGCTGTGAACATATGAGCAGTCCTTCTACGGGTGAAAAGAAAGGGGTGTTTTGTCACAGAAGGAGTAACCAGACTCACAGTTGTGCTTTTGGTTCTTTCCAAAGCTCTGCACACGTTATTAGGCAACTCCACAATACGCAGCTATTTATGGGGATTTTTAAAGTAGTCTTCAGTACATGCCCTCCTTAACCACTTCTTGAGCATATAACAAGCCGGAACACCCACACTGTGATGATGTGTGTGTCTTAATACGTCTGATCCTGTTTCCCGAGCCATGTGAATGAGGATTGTTGGACTGAGACTAGGTATATAATAAATCGTATTCTTTAAAAATAATCCATGTGTTTATATATTGGAGGAGGGTAAAGTCACACTCTCTCTACTCTCTCATTTTATTGTTATGCTGGAAAGTGTTAATGGCTGCCATCAAGCACGCCTTTGATCTATAGCTCAATCACAGACAGGATTAAAGTTGATGGGTGTACTAACTACGCTTCATGGAAGCTAAATGGAAGGAGCAATTAAATGCCACTTTGAATAGTGAGAGCTGAAACAAGAGAAGCCAATGCCCAGGGTACTGGCCAGCATGGCAAGGCCTGAGCAGAAGCTAAACCATGTGGGCTGAAGGGTTTTCCTGGGTATTGATTGGTTGCAGCTGTATTTGTGTGTGGCAGAAAGTGAGGAGAAAGCCTTCAGAGCGCAAGAGTAGTGGTGGTGGGAGGAAGCCAAGAGACAGAGCTTTTTTTAGGAACAGGATTGGCTAGAAAGGTAATAGATTTCTTGGATTTCTCAACAAGGGAGCTGCCTGTTTGTTTCTATTGAGTTCAGAGAAAGAGGATTTTGTGTACATTCTCTGTAAATAAACAGGATTGCACTAAAGAAATACCTGACTCATACAATCAACTTATTCTCTTAACGGTAACAACCTGGCAAGGCCCCAAATATTGATTTGCTGCTCTGGTCGAAAGGGGCTATGTTATCAGCCTCTTTTAAAACTGCTTTTAACCCATAATCCATGGAGTGTCAACTAATGGCATCTGTCCATGGTCTGATCTCATAGTCCTGCAATGCAGACAAAACGCTGGTGACTTCACTGGAAGTTGACAGTTTTGCTCTTCTTCTGGAACCATGTCTTGACAGCCAAAGGGAAAGAATGTCTAAATTTTAAACAAAATTATTTCTCTCAGAAGATGGACCCCAAATGAAACCCTGATGCAAGTGTTCAAAACTGGGATCCAAATGTGGGCCTGTCTCTTGCCCTAACATAGCATGATTTGTCACTCAGCTTTGAGCTAAAGAAACTTAGGCAATGATATTAAGTATACACAGTAAAAATGGGATATGCTCACTGGAGAGGTCTTTAAACGTTATCTAAATGTTAGTGATGTAAATTATTAAAAATTGTGATTTTTCCCTGCCTTAGATTGGTGTAAATTGGGAATAGCTCTATGGAAGTCAGTGGAATTGCACCATTGTAAAACCAGTCTAAGGGGGAGGAGAGTGAGGCCCCTTGTACTCAGGAGCTGACACTTAGCATTTATGTAGTGCTTTTTGCATCTTCAAAGCACAGTATAGATATTAATTGATTCCAGCTTCACTCTCTGAAGCAGGCAAGCAAGTTCCATTTTGCAGATAAAGGCACAGACCTAGTGCCTTGCCAAAGGCTACGCAATAGGTCTGTGGTAAAGCATGGATAAAAATGAGTTCCTGTGCTCTACCCACTAGACCACACTGCCTTGCTAAATATAAAACATTTCTGACGAATGTTAAAATCATCTGTGAACCTATAAACCCAGTTACATTAAACTCAGTTTAAACGAAAGCTATTTATATCTCAAACTCTCACTGAAGGTCAAAACAGAATGTAACTAACTGATACTGTTTGTGTTCAAAGTCTCTTAAACCACACATCTGATCATCTTGAGAGTGAAATATAAAGTACTCACTTAGATATGGCCCTTTTCCAGACAGTCATTTCAGGCTCTCACTCCCTCTCTGTACCTCGGATGTTTAGAAAAACATCATAGAATTTAAACAGTGATGGAAAAACCATTTTAATTCTCTTCTATTTACATAGCATTGGGAGCTTGTACAGTTCTGCTTGGCTGTTATTAATACTTAAACTGGCATGTTACAATTATTGCCCTGTCCTGTGAACATAACACTAGTTCTGGAGCACCCGGGACTGTTTAACCAACTGTTGCGTTGAGAGAGATATGGACTAATACAGTGGTTGGGTCCATTTGCTGGATGAGTGTTATATATACCTGACTTTTATATTGGCATAACACATCCTGCACCCTGCTTGCTTCATTAACACTAAGTTATTAAAAACTAAGGCCTAGATTTTCAAAACTGACTGGTGATTTTGAGGCCCTCAAGTTTTGGGCACCGGACTTGACATCTGAGCTCCCACCCTGTGAAAATCAGCCCCAAATAGGGTGTCTTAAGAAGGATGCCTGAACATAAGAATGGCCACACTGGGTCAGACCAAAGGTCCATCTAGCCCAGTATCCTGTCTTCCGAGACTGACCAATGCCAGATGCCCCAGAGGGAATGAACAGAACAGGCAATCATCAAGTGATCCATCCCCTGTCACCCATTCCCAGCTTCTGGCAAACAGAGGCTACGGACACCATCCCTGCCCATCCTGGCTAATAGCCATTGATGAACCTATCCTCCATGAACTTATCTAGTTCTTTTTTTAATCCTGTTAGTGTCTTGGCCTTCACAACATCCTCTGGCAAGGAGTTCCACAGGTTGACTGTACGTTGTGTGAATAAATACTTCCTTATGTTTGTTTTAAACCTGCTGCCTATTAATTTCATTTTCTGACCCCTAGTTTTTGTCTTATGAGAAGGAGTAAATAACACTTCCTTATCTACTTTCTCCACACCAGTCATGATTTTATAGACCTCCATCATATCCCCCCTTAGTCATCTCTTTTCCAAGCTGAAAAGTCCCAGTCTTATTAATCTCTCCTCATATGGAAACTGTTCCATACCCCTAATCATTTTTATTGACCTTTTCTGTACCTTTTCTAATTCCGATATATCTTTTTTGAGATAGGGCGACCAGATCTGCATGCAGTATTCAAGATATAGGCATACCATGGTTTATATAGAGGCAATATAATATTTGCTGTCTTATTATCGATCCCTTTCCTAATGATTCCCAACATTCTGTTCGCTTTTTTGACTGCTGCTGCACATTGGGTGGATGTTTTCAGAGAACTCTGAAGATCTCTGAAGATCACAACTCCAAGATCTCTGAAGAGCACAACTCCAAGCTCTCTTTCTTAGTGGCAGCAGCTGTTTTAGAAATCACTAGTCAGTTTTGCAAATCTTGGCCTAAGTGTTTAGGAGCCTGATGCTCCTTTTGCTTGCACTCATGTAAATACAACTTTACTTGACCAAAGCCAATGGAGTTACACTGGTGTGCATGAGAGGAGAATCGGGCCCTAGGTAATAAACAATTATACTATGAAAATGTCTTGATTTTATTTTTAACTAGAGGAGGAAGCGAAGATGAACGTATTCAAATGGCACATATTCAGCAGGTATTAACGTGCACCACCGTTGTCCGGCCAACTGCTACAAGCATCCTTGCACACCTCGATCAGAAGACTCAAACACAGTTTTACTAGTCTATTGCCCAGCAGGATCTTGTACCTATAAAACTGCTCTTAATTACTGCCTAAGTTACTAAGCCAGGTGATGGTGATTTGTCATATAATCCAATAGGGTTTTCTTCTTTTCACAGAACACCCCCCTCTCTCCAAACTTCTCTTTTATTTTATACATATACCTATACATTACATATACACCCCACCTTCCTCACCCCCCAAAAAAACTCAGCATGGGCCAGATTTTCAGAGAGGCCTCAACCTGCCCTCTGAAACAGCATCTCTCCTTTGCAGGTCCACGTTTTTGCATGTGCAGTTTTTCCCACCTAGGCTTCTGTATGCACAGAAACTCGGCTTTGCTTCTCTGCACATAAATTGGTTAGTGAGTTGCCTGCAAAAAATAATAATAACATGACCACTAAGGCACAGTGACCACTTGGGAGCCAAGTGTAAGGGACCAGATTTTTAAAAGAATTCCAGTCCTGTTTAGGCCCCTAACTGAAGTGTCCAGCTTTTCAAGTGCTTAGCACCCAGCAGCCTCACACTGTCTCTGTGTGTTCACAATATTTCTGATCCTGTGTCTCTCTGCTTGGGTAGAGGAATTTGAAGTCGTGGAGTGTGGCTGCAAGAGTTTATTAGACTATAGGTAAAATAAAATGACAGGCGATACCTGCTGAATCACCGGCACCTGTTCTTGAAGCATCCTGGGTTTTCCTTGGAGGTCTCCAATCAAAACACTAACCACGTCTAGCCTTGCTGAGCAGCTGCGATCCACTGAAATCACAGCACAAGGTGGTACAAATCTCAACACTAATATTTACAATGACCACAAACACTCAGTGTACCTGTCTACTCCGCCAGTTCAACCTGACACAGATTGTAATACAAAAAGGACTAAAATCATGTTGATGTTAGAGGATGATCAACTTTATTATTGCTATGGTTAGATCTAATTGCAGTATGGTACTAATCTGACCTGATAAAATAACACATTATATATGGACTGCAGTGATAGACAGAGAGCATTTAAAGAAGAAAATTTGCTCATGAAAAGAAAGGTCATGAGAACATTTTTCTAAAGAGACTCCAGATCCATCACCAAAATTAGCCATGGCAAAGACCTGTTAGATCATCTAGTCCAGCCTCCCTTGCAGTACAGGCTGTAATCTTTAGATCGATGACATTTAGAACTAAGAAGTGCTACAGTCTCATTAATAAAGTTCTTTATCATGTAAACAGTCTGAGACACTGAACTATTTTTGAAAGTGCTACTGATAGCGTCAGCTGCAAGCAATATGAAAAGGGAAGTTGCAGTGTCAGCAGGGAGCTTCTCTGATTTACAAGGCCTGAGCATCCTGCTGGAAGGAGATAAAAAGGGACAATAATGGTTACCAGCAGAACAAATGGAGTGTGTAAGTTAATAGGGTTGAACAGACTGGTTAAAAGACAAAGAATCTGATTCACCTTTCACTTACACCCATGTAAATCAGGAGCAAGGCCACTGGATGCAGGAAGTTGTTGGCTAAGCTGGTGGGAGAGACGAATCAGCCCCATAGTTCTGAAACCTGATCTAAAGGTTTGCAGATGTGAGTGGTTTGGTGAATGTGAAAGCTTTGCAGAGAATGGCCTTTTCCTTTGCTGCAGCAATGAAGAGAACACTATTTCCCAGCACTGGGTGTGGCCTCCTGTTGGGCACCCCGCACAGCACAGCAGGAGGAGAAGCTTTTACCTTTGGAGAGCTGGGGTTATGTACCTCTGGGTCGTCTCACCTGATGATGCTCTTATGAGCACAAGGGGAAGCTTTTAATCAAACAAACAAACCAAGCCCACGTGGTTTTAAATCCCAAAACAGAATCTGGACCAAATTCAGTCCATAGAGGCACCCAGGGTTTTTAGCAGGAATTTCATTTGCCTACCTTCGTGGGACAGAATTTGCCCCAAAAGCCTAATTTTTAAAGCTAGTCTTATTATGCTCAGAGTAGAGTCAGACCTGTCTCCATTAACAGCCACAGAAAGAATAGCTTATCACTGTCAAGATCAGCTATATGAATGTGAAGAAATGTGGACCCTGTTTCTAGATACATTTACATAAAAAATCATGGGGCTGCTCAAAGAATGCCAGACCTCTATTTCGGGTGACCAGATGTCCCGATTTTATAGGGACAGTCCCAATTTTTGGGTCTTTTTCTTATATAGGCTCCTATTACCCTCCACCCCCGTCCTGATTTTTCACATTTGCTGTCTGGTCACCCTACCTCTATTCCAGCTAACTCCCTCCTCCTTTTCCCGCCCCTCCTTGGTCCCTGCCTTCCCTTTTCTATTTATGCAGGTCTTTTCTTGTTTGATTACTGTACCCCCTCCCACCCACGCCTTGGTTTTGCATTGTCTGGTCTTGCGGCTTTGACAAGTTGTAAAATGGCATAATTCTGTTGGCGCTCCCGTGAAGTGTGCCGTACTCGGAAACAGATACAAGCTGTAAATCATTTGCCTTCTTGTATTTTGCACTATTTTAGTTGTTGTTATAAAAAGCAATAAAAATATTAATCGCGATGCCCCCATCCTGCCCCTCAAGCCTTCCATTTTATACCCCAATTTTGGCACCTGTAAATAACTGCAGGTACCATTTTGTGGGCATGATTAGCTGCCCATGCCAAGGATGCAGGTCCTGGAGATATTTAACAAGCTCGTTGCACCTGCAATCAGGGCCGGCTCCAGCATTTCTGCCGCCCCCGAATTGCCGCAGGTGCCGCCCCTCTCCCTTGGCCGCCCCAAGCACCTGCTTGTTAAGCTGGTGCCTGGAGCCGGCCCTGCCTGCAATGAGATATTTAGATTGAAGCATGCCATTGCTTGTGGGTGTAAAATGGGCGAGCCAAGCTGAAGCCCCATTAAAAATCAGGTCCTGCACATCTGTGCTTAGGCAGTACAAAGAAGTGACTGGTAAAACAAAACATTGGGAAATCTGTTTCTTATTTACTCTGTTGCCAAGTGCTGACTTCAGGATTCCGTTTTTCTTCTATGAAAACTTGGGCTTGTAACCACAAACAAAAACAAAACAAACAAAAAAAGTGGGGCGGGGAAAGCATTTTGCCTATCTTTAGGCATGTGCTAGCCATGTTATCAGCTGTGGTGGAAGAGAAAGCCAGCCTTTGACAGGTGTGTGCAAGAGGAACTGCTTTTCAGCTGTTTTAAGTGGTGCCGGGAAGAAAATCTATTTGCAAATGTCCCATATTTCTCTCCATTCTCTTTGAGATGGAAGTTTATTAAGTGTTACAAGAATACAACAATGTTATGAGGACAAACCAGAATTCTTTGAGAATGCAAATCTGAAAGAGGTTTTTGTGGTTCACCTTAAAGGCAAATACTTTCCTGGTTTTTCACTGGGTTCAGGGTTTGAGAGAAAAATCATCCTACTAGGAAAGAATTAGGGGGTTCTGGGAAGAAGCAGTGGGCACAGAATCAAATTTTGGAGGGTGATTGGGAAGCCTCTCCAGTGGTGAGGCTTGCGGGCTTTCTGCTGGTACCTTCCCACTCTCTGGGAATTGTTATATCTCAGCAGGGCTAGTTCAAAGTTCTGCCCAACTTGCCTTCTCCATGCATCATGGAGACTCATCCCACCTCAGCGAGGGATTGAGTGAAATGCAAGTGTGGGATTTATTGCTCCAGTAGCATGTGTTATGGAGTAGGAGATATTCTGAGGTAACAAAGAACTCACTTCTGTACAGCAAGAATCTTCCATCCCCAATTTGCCTAGTTCCCTCTACAAATACAGAGGTGGTAGAAAATTAACTAGCAACCTGCTGGGTAAAAACAAGAGGCTTGCCAGTGAGGAAGACAGTCTTACAGTTAATCTGTTCCCAGTAATGTCATTGGAGTTTTGCTAAGGAATAATTTGGCCCATAGAAGGGTTGATGGAAGGAAGGAGAGAAGGGGAGAGGTACTAGCTGGGAAGGGAGATGGGGTTGTATTGGGGTGAGAGGAATTTGGAATCTTTATTTGGTGGGGAGGGGTTGTCCAGGGGGAGGCAGCAGCAAGATAAGCTCTCTGGGGCAGGGTCTGTCTGTCTTGTTCGGTGTGCAGCGCCTAGCCGAGCCCAGTGCGGTCCTGATTCATGATGATGATGAAGGGTCCTAGGTGTGACAGTAATACAAATTAACAATAATAATACTAATGGGGAGCCAGGTATATCCTGGGGTCTTCTTAAATGGCTATTTCTTGAACCTTAAAGCAATATGAGTTCAGATCAAGAGGTGGAAAAGGAATGCATCTTACTTTACATGTGAAGAGTGGCACAGAAACAGAACCTGCACAGACAAAGGTCACAGCATCATCTGCCTGGGTAAGGGAGATTGTTATTTTAAGTAGATAGTCAGTGTCATTGGCGTGCGTGACACTATATAGACAAATAGCAAAATAGGACCCTGCCTGGAGGAACATACAATTCAAATTCGACATAAAACTCAGCGAAAGATGACCGTCGTAATGGGCGTGAGTGGGGGTTGAATACAGCTGTTGGGAGCGGTTGGCTTTGCAAGGCCAGGTGGAAGAGGCTGTCTTTGTTTGTCATGTATTTTGGATGACAGTGTTGTCTTTGAGAGGAATGTAGGCTTGGCTGCCAGAGCAGTGGCACCGAGTTCAAGCCCATCCAATCAGTGCATTAGCAGGTAAAAGCCACTTGAAAGGAGTGAGTCTGGGAGAAGGTGAGTGAGGTTGCTTGGACTGCAGCAGTAGGGAAGCTGTTCCAGGTGCAGAGGATGAGGCCATGAAAGGCGCGGAGTTGCATACGTCAGAGGAGATGAAGGGAGTGTTCAGAAGAGTTGGCGCTGGGGAGGGAGCACGAAGACGAATGTGCTGAGACACTGGCAGAGACAAATTTGAGTAGAGCCTGGAAGGGGAGGGCAAGAAGTCTGGACTCCATTCCAAAAAAGCCAGGAAACTGGGGAGTGGACTTCAGGAACTGCGTGAAATCCGTGCTGGACAATATGTCTAAGGTGATAGAAAACTATCTGATGGCAGTAATGTATTCTGCGGTGGGGTGGGGAAGCTTGGGATCAGAAATCACCTCTCCTTCAGATTTTGCTGGGATACATTTGATCTAGACATGGGACTGATCCAGATCCCCAAACCCAAGCATTGCCAAGCCTTGGGAAGATCCTATTGACTCCAGATTCCAAGTTCATAGAATCATAGAATATTAGGGTTGGAAGAGACCTCAGGAGGTCATCTACTCCAATCCCCTGCTCAAAGCAGGACCAACACCAACTAAATCATCCCAGTCAGGACTTTGTCAAGCCGGGTCTTAAAAACCCTCTAAGAATGGAGATTCCACCACCTCCCTAGGTAACCCATTCCAGTGCTTCACCACCCTCCTAGTGAAACAGTGTTTCCTAATATCCAGCCTAGGCCTCCCCCACTGCAACTTGAGACCATTGCTTCTTGTTCTTGTTCATGGCTCAGAGCCATCTCTTGTTTGGTCCCAGTGAATTGCAAAACCCCAGGGAGCCTACCTTTCTTAGTCTTTTGTAGGAGTTCAGGGCTCAAATGGAGCGGGAGCTTGGGGGAACTGTTTCCCTTGTTAAAATAAATGTATTAGTTTAATATGTACCAGGAGAGGATAGGGAGTTCTCCTTGTTAAATGTTTACCAGTCAAACCCTGCTGCGGACCTACTTGGAGAGCCTTCGCTCTTTCTTGCTATTCTAGAAAAAATCTCCAGCAGGATCCTAGACTGTAGAGAAACTGCCACGTCTGAGGCCTGGTCTACACTGCGGGGGGGATCGATCTAAGATACGCAACTTCAGCTACGAGAATAGTGTAGCTGAAGTCGACGTATCTTAGATCTAATTAAAATTACTTATTGGAGTTCAGCAGTCGATGGGAGAGCGATCGGGGATCGATTTATCGCGTCTACACTACATGCGATAAATTGATCCCCGATAGATCGAGGGCTACCCGCCAATCCGGCGGGTAGTGTAGACGTACCCTGAGGAAGAGCCTAAATCTAAGTGTCACCTGCCCAGCAGTAAAAACCATATCAAACCACATCATGCTATTTGAATAGAATAGGTGCCATGCTGGAGCCTAAAGAGGCTGCACTAGGAATAGAACTTTGCTCTTGGAGGGTTAAAAACTCATGCCTTCAAGGAAGACAGGGACAGGTATAACTAAACCAAAGGTAGCAGCCAGCTTAATTGTTTCTACTGGAAAATAAAATACCATGTGCTTACATGAAGTGGCATAAAAAAGATGCTCCGTGATGCATGATATTGTTCATTACTTACTAGCCACCTTTTACAATGCACTGATAGCTTTTCAAGTGCATTTTTTAGCTAATTTTAATCAGAAGACCCATATTCCACTGTGGGTAGAAAAAGTATGCACAGTATTTATAAAAATCTAAATCACAGGCTGTTTTCAGTTCAGCAAGACGTCTCTTCTACCATTTGATGGCTTATTAAGCTATGTAACAGTAAACTGCCAGAGCATAGCCTTTCTTAACATGAGTAATATCTCCATTTTTATCAAAAGGAATTCTGATTACCTGTCTATTCAATTAAACCCTTTTTGTTTTGTAACCTTGTTATTTCTTTTAAAGCCGTCTTAGAATTACGTTTAGATATCACCTGTGGGGAAAATGGGTGTGCATTTTACACAAGTACCACAGTGTACTGCACCCATTTAATAAACCTTTTAGATGAGAAACAGCTGTATCAGGTTTATACCCAACAATCTGGATACTCCAGGAGATGCTGATTGTTAGAAACTATGGCCCTGATTCAACAAAGCCCTTGAGCAGACACTTAATTTTAAGCATGTTTTTACCACTGACCTCAGTGAGGAGTCAACACATGCTTTGCTAGCTAAGAAGGAACTTAAGTATCTACTTACACTTAAGCACGTTCTTACCAGCTTTGTTGAACTGCTGCCAACATTCAACTCCCCTAATATATTTTTAATCCTAGCTGCCATCTAGTAGGTTAGGAAAGAATAAAAAGATAATTTGTTTTAATGGTGTCCCCTTCCCCTTCAGTTAATGCACACGATTGCTTCTCCTGAATCTCCATAATCTTAACATTTTAAAAATGGACATTAATCTTTTAACCTTGTTATGAGTTGACTGCTCTAATTAGTTTTTTTTGTTGCTGTATTATATTTTGATTTGGGAGCAGAAAACATTACTAATTTTTTTATTGGTCCATTGGAAACATTTTCTTTCATCCTGTTTCTTCATTTAATAGGTGCCTGTTTAGTAGAGCTTCACTGTATTTTGATTTAGCCTCCATGTTCTGCTTAATGCAAGGGAAATGTAAATTTTTAAAAGGTTCTTTTAATAAGGTTTTGTCCAAATAGGCTCTATTATGTATCCTTTCACCCAATAGTCATGCCTAATAGTAAGCAGCTATGTATAAAAAAGCATATTGACAAACTGGAGAATTGGTCTGAAATCAACAAGACGAAATTCAGCAAAGATGAGTGCAAAGTACTACACTTAGGAAGGAAAAATCAAATGGAGGTTTTTAAGAACAGGTTAGATAAATACCTGTCAGGAATGGTCTAGGCACACTTGGTCCTGCCACAGCATGGGGGGAGGGTGAATTAGATGACTTCTTCAGGTCCCTTCCAGCCCTGCATTTCTACGGTTCTATAGAGGAAAAAGCCAAGGAAACCTACTGGATTATTGGGCATCTCTCTTTCTCTTCTATCAATCCACTCTGGATATCCTCAAATGACACATGGTAACTCTGAGCCTGTTCTTCCAAGGTACTGACTACCCTCAACTCGCACGGAAGTCAAAGGGAATTAAAAGTGCTCTGTGCCTTGTATTACCAGGCCCATATACAATCAACACAGGTCCTGAAACTCCACACTCAGTAATTCTTGTTGACTGGGTTCAAATACTCTTCTCTTATTTGTTTGGGCTCTTTGGAGGAGAACTAAAATATATATTATAGGTCTTGAATCAGAATCTAAAAGCAGAAACTAAAGCTAAGAGAGAGAGGCCAAAGCAGCAATGTTGGATCCAGGACCAAACTTATACAAAGTTAAATGCTTCTGATCTATTGGTGAAATCCTTGACTTGAATGGGGCCAAGATTTCTTTCACCCTGAGGTTTTAGTTTTGAACTATTTCTAGGACAGGGGCAGGACTGAGGCACTAATTGAACAGACGCAGTCTAGTTTTACAACAAACCTGCTGTTCCATTCCCAGTGTTGCAGTTAGGTTTCTGCATGCATCTCACCCACTCCTCCTCCTTGGGAGATAGACAGATTGAGCTACTCATTGGAAAATGTATGTATTTATAGAGTAGCTATTGATTTGGAGGTCAAAAAACATGCCCAGACTACCAAATCCTGAGGTCTTTACTGAGTCCTGACTCAGGGGTGTCAGACTCCCCTGACGTCACTGGGAGTTTTGGTTGAATAAAAACTAAATAAGGGCCTCAGGAACTGGCCCTTTTGTGCTTGTTTTCTTTGCATATGGCAGAATCCAAGTTCAAGTTATTCTGTGTCTTAGAAAAAGAAAGCAAGTTTCCAGCAGAGCCCAGTACCTGGAGGACTCCAGGCGATGGTGTGCAATCCTGATTTATGGAGTACTTGTTAAAACCACTTGTTCTTGTCAAAACAAAACAGATCGAAGTGAGTTTGGTAGAAGGTCTCCTCCTAGTTGGCACTTCATCATGACTTCTTACTCTTTCTTAGGTACTGGGGGTTTACAGTTATATAAAACTTAATGAATCAGTATACTTTAGATTTCCTTCCTAATACATATGGGTTCAATTAACTGCACTGTTTGCTTATTCTGGCATTTTCATTAAATTGCTTTACTATATTTTCCCGCAGTTGAAAGAGAACATGGTGGAGCTTATGCCATCTGCCACCAGCAGTTTAGTAAGGCTTTTTTCTTTGTTCAAAACTGTTTCTTTTTTAGTATAAACGATCCTTTCCCCTATTATTTCACCGCATGCCAGGCATTTGTTTCATTCTCTTCTATTACCGGCAGAGCTATAAATAAGAGGATTGTGGCGTGGACTTAGTTTGCAGAAAAGGTTGCTTTTGCGTCATATTTTGTGAACAGCCTTTTACACGAGCAAATTGTGCTCTGCTCCCCCTCTGCCTCCACGCACAGCGTCCTCCTTGCTCCAGCTTGCGAACAATGTTTTCTGTCTTACAGTACCTAGAAACTCCTGCCGCCTGACTCTGTCGGATTACAGTCTCCTTGGCAAAGCCCCAGTTCGGGGCTGCAGACTCAAACGGGGACAGCTTGAGTGAGGCAGAGTTAAAAAAAAAAAAATCATTTAAAACGAGCTGAGTGGGATTTGACTTGTCTTGTTGAAACAGAGCAAATCCTTCCTCTTTTATAATAGCCCTTTACTCATTCTACAAGGCCTTCTCCCTGAGCTGCTCCAAGCGCTTTGAGGACATTCTGGGCTGAGACTTTGCAGTAGCCCTGTGGCTTAGGTATTCATCTCATAGCAGTGCAGTTTCCGGCTCTGACCTGGTCTTCCTTTTGCATTTATGGTGATTATTATGTTGCCACTTTACATGTTTACGACTGTGGTGTCTAAGGCCCAGCCAAAGATGGGGCTCCATTGTGCAAGGTGTTGGATCATAGAATATCAGGGTTGGAAGGGACCTCAGGAGGTTATCTAGTCTAACCCCCTGCTCAAAGCATGGACCAATCCCCAGACAGATATTTACCCCAGTACCCTAAATGGCCCCCTCAAGGATTGAACTCACAATCCTGGGTTTAGCAGACCAATGCTCAAACCACTGAGCCATCCCTCCCTCTAATAGAGTCTAGTGAGATTGAGCCCAGAACATGATGCTGCTCAACATGACTAAGGTGGCAGCATCTGGCCTCTTCTCTGGGTTTCCTGTTAAATCCAAGGGTGACGTAAACAAATGAATGATGCTAAATTATCCCCATTGTACAGAGGGGAAAACTAACCTTTCTGGAAAAGTCCTATAGAATTGAATAGGGGTGAAACTAATAGGCTATTAAGGAAATGTAGTAGGTGTATATGGAAACTACTTAAAAAACCTCTGGATTGTAATAATGAATGATATTGTACAGGAGATTTTCAGGCTGTCTGATGGAATTCTATTGCAGGGATACATCTCCTGTTGCAGCCTATAGAAATGCTCCATAAAGGGAAGGGGATCCAAAGAGAGTAGATAAGTCTGTAATAAGAGAGTCAGGTAAGTCTGTGCAAGAGTCAGTGTGCGGATTCCTTGTCTCTCAGGCCTGTGCACTCGCCAGTGCTTTCCATGGGGAAGATTTGGAGCCTGGGTAAACTTCAAGGGGAAAATAATTGTCCTGCCCTTGAGCCATGGATCGCCAGTGGAGATCTGCTCTGCCATTGCTCCAGCAGCCTAAGGACTGCAGTAGTGTCTGCAGCCTCTCTACTTCCCCTCCATGGGGGGTTCTGGCCAGTATAGCTGTGGATCCACCAGCTCCACCCACACCCTTCCTTGGCCAGCCTTCTTGGTCACCTTCCAAACCCCCTGCATGTTGACATGCAATGGACCACTGGGACGCACTGCAAGGTGTGTAGAGGAAAGTGGGATCTTCTGCTAAGACTCTCAGCTGCTGAGACCCATCCACACAGCATCCCCTTTTCAGGATTTGGCTCCATAGTAGGGAACCTTAACGTCAATGCAGAGCCTGGGCAAAACGAATCTCCTTATGAACAAGGGAGAATGATAAAGCTGCTAGCTCAGAGCTCTCTTTGGTGCCCTTTCTTCTCCAAGTGAGAGAGAGAATTAATGGAGGCTGCTAGTTATGGAAAATGATCCCTCAAAACATGCCTTCCTTGGATGCCCCCAAATGTAAAGATTCAGCTGGGGGTGAGGGAGAAGACGACCCTTCCAATACACTGTATGTAGACTGTGATCACTTACCAAATGCTAAAAGGAAAATGATTCGCTTTGAATCGTCTCCAGAAAGACTCAGCTACAGTGTCTTGTGGAGCAAAATTGAATCAGTTGAAAGTGCAGACGCCAGCCCAGCCTAATCCCTCCCAGCTGCTTTGCTTTGCCTTTTTTCCAACAAGCAGCCCCTAAAAGTCTTCTGCCTAATCCTGCACACTGAAATCCAATCTTGTATTTTTTAAAAAAAAAAATCAAGTTTCAAGCCTGGGGCTTGGGGGAAGGAGGAGGAGGGAGGGCTCCAAATTCTCTTCTCTCCCCCTCCCCAGTAAACAAAGCCTTGAATTCAAGGAAAGCCTTTAGAATACAATTCACGTGGCTTGAGCCAAGCACACAAATCTGGTGTCTTTAAAGCCCCTTTAACAGACAATAGATAGCTTTGAGATTCTCACTAAATGGCTGTCTGATGGCTGACTTTTTGTTGTTGTTGATTGAAGGGCCCTAGTAGACTTTGTCTCTGGGGGTTTTTTTTGGTCTCCTTTTATCAGTAAATTTAGGTTGGGCATTTACCTAATACAAAGACCAAGACAAACAATTTCTAACACACGCTTGTGATTGTGAACCCAAAGAGAAACGCACATACAAGATCTGCTATCTTGGGGAATACCAAGAGGAATTTATGACACTTTCCTAAGAGTTTCCTGAATGATTACTCCCCCTCCCCCCCAATGCCCTGCCCACTCTCCACCCTTGATTTGCAAGTTACAAGGACTCAGCAAACATTCTTTGGTCTCTTTGTTCCTTGTTCTCTCTCTGCTGTATGTTGCAAATGAACCACAAAGGTAATGTGATGTGCTTATCTGAGTTGCTTTGTCAGTTGCTCTTTGCCTCTTGATAATTTGTTGATCCAAAGGTTTCTAAGATCTAGATGCACTCTTCTGATATTTTTCTTTTGGGGATTATTAAAAATAGACAAAATAATAGAGAGGGGCCCAAACTAGAACCCCAGATCTGACCTTCATTATAATGGGGTGCCCAAACCCTGGATATGAACACCCCCACACTTAGGTGTTCAAATCCAGAGTTGAGGCTGGACTTTCCAGAACTTCAGAACCCTCAGATTTACCCCATTTGGGTTCAAGGTGCAAACCCTGATTTGAACCCTGGTCAGGATCCAGAGTTTTAGCTGAGAAAACAGATGACTACGAGTTGGCAGGCCAGTAACTTGGAATCTGTTGCAGGAAGCCTTAGTACTGTCTAGTTGTGGAAGGATTTTGGAGCACTAGCAAAAAGAAGAGGCCAGTAGCGTTAAGGGAGAATGAAAAATGTATATCACTTTTTTTGAATACTCAGTATATTATCTCTTCTATTTTGAAAGATACTGTGACAAAGGACACATGTATACAAAGTTTGTGCAAGTACCCCATGTAAGTAAAGATCTATTGTTAGTGAAATAAGCCCCACCACGCCATTAAAAATCATGCATTTCAGAGTATGCTCAGAGAAAATTTTTGTTTGCAGTTGACTATTGTTGCTGCCCTGGGATTCATTGATTTAAATTAAGTTTTAAAGAAATCATAGCTAACCACACATCTCAACTAAGGTAACTTAATGGCATTAATTGAGGCTAGGAAAAACAAGGAAAAGGGAAGCTGTATTGCTCACTTTCTCTTGAAAGATGAAATACAAAGCAAATCTCACATATTTTGAATGTGCAGAGTGGTACCATTATTTTCGTTTTTTTACCTCCCCACATAAAGCTTATTTTTCATTAATTTATCCACAGTAAGAATATCAGGTCCTGACTTTCCTCTCTCTGATGGAGGCCTGTGGTAAGAGAGCTTTGCAGGACTTTAATAGTGACGTCACTTCGGGATGAAACCGGAGCTGTTACTCCCAGTGGCTGGGGGAAAGGATGCTGATTCTAGACACTCCCATGTTCCATCAGGGTGAGAGGCTTTACAGGTCAGATTTCAGCCTTGTGTGATATCGCTCGCTATTGAGGTCCTGCAGAGTCCTCTGGCAAAGGGAGAGAGTCAGGACCTGATACTCCTAATGTAATAAAACTAAAAAAAAAACCATTTTGGGTTGTTTTTTTAAGGGAAAAACTGAACCTTGATGAATCCAGTTCTTTATAAACAATAAAGGGCACAAGCATAATTTCATTAATTTTGTATCTCACCCTTAGTCTTCTTGGTCAGGTCTTACAGCGGCTTCAGAATGTGAAGCCCTATGTACTGCAAGATTTAAGCATCACAGGGAGCAGCAAAGATACAGCTGCTTCCTTGACTGAATGTCCTTGCTTTGTTGCTCTCAGTCAGAGCCTTGATAGAAGGCCTTCCGCACGCATGAATTTGCACCAGTTTAATTAAAAACGTAAGAACAGCCATACTGGATCAGACCAAAGGTCCATCTAGCCCAGTATCCTGTCTTCTGACAGTGGTCAATGCCAGGTGCCCCAGGGGGAATGAACAGAACAGGCAACCATCAAGTGATCCATCCCCTGTCGCCCATTCCCAGCTTCTGGCAAACAGAGGCTAGGGACACCATCCCTGCCCATCCTGGCTAATAGCCATTGATGGAGCTATCCTCCATGAACTTATCTAGTTCTTTTTTATTTTGTTTTAACTTGTTTTATTATTTCAATGTGTTTATATTGAAGTGTTTGGGAAACTCCACTTGGGAAACAGGATTTGTGCATATCATGTTCTAATAAAAAAATTACAGAGTTTGTATGAGTTTGTATTGTCCAAGAGAGTGCTGGTCAGTACAAGACGCACATTTCTGGGGGAAAGTCTGGGACTGGGAATTTGCTGGTGTTGCTCTGCAGTGTTTTTCAAGGGTGGCTGGCTGTAGCTATCCTGCAGTGTGACCGGGAATAATTTACATGCTGGAGGCTGTGAGAGAGCAGATCAGGAGTGGTAGCTCTCATAGCAAAGCAGTGTAAAAGGCACCCCAGGATGGAGAACTGAGGGGGTGCAGCTGTTCATCGGTTCAGATTGATTCCCCTGGGTATTGTCACAAACACACTGAGTTAGATGCAATTATAAAACAAGTTTAACTATAAAGAATAGATTTTTAAGTGATTACATGTAATGATGTACAAAAGGGGGGTGGAGGGATAGCTCAGTGGTTTGAGCATTGGCCTGCTAAGCCTAGGGCTGTAAATTCAATCCTCTAGGGGGCCATTTAGGGATCTGGGGCAAAAATCTGTCTGGGGGTTGGACTAGAGGTCCCTTCTAACCCTGATATTCTACAATTCTAAGTCAGAATTGGATAGAAGAAAATAAAAGTAAATCATACCTAATGCCTAATTTAACCAAGTTAGAGTAAATTCAAAGGGAAGGTCTCTCTCACCATATTTTAGTAGTCTTAATGGCTGAATCCTTCAATCAGGATCCTTCCCCTAGTCCAAAGCTGTTTCCTCTGTTCTTCAGGTGTTGTGGATGCTTTGTGGCACCTCCTCTCTTCTCTTATAGTCCTTGCTTTTCTTTGAAAATCATCTCCAGCTGAGGTTCCGGAGACAAAGCCTGTGTGGATGGGGACCCCCAAGATGTAGATTTTCACCCACATCCTCTTTTCTGACAAAGAATAGCCACTTATCCAGGTTCTAGTCCGTTTGATTTTGTTGACACCTGGCTGAGGCATCAGCCTATGTTTTGTCTCTGGGGATCTGGTTTGGGACTGCTCTCCCAAGACTTGGAAAATGTCTAGTAATACCATACAGAGGAATCCCATAACTTTACATATAATGTTGCCACACATATTTTACTAGGACAATAATGATCAGTACATTATGAGTTTTTCAATGATACTGCACAAGGCATACTTTGTATGAAATTTATCATAGTCTTGTAAAAGGGATGAACATAGGGCTACAGGCTGACTCAGAGTTTTAAAACTGTTAGTTAAACTGGAGAAAACCCCCTACTTGTAAAGCAATTCAGACCTGGTTTATGTTGACTTATCTTAATTTGGTTTCTTGCTGCATTGAGCTAAATTGATGTCAGTTTTCTATAGATTTGAGAGGTTTGCACCCATTTAACTAAGCTAACTAAAAATATTTAAGTTAGGGCTGCCTCTCACACACTTGCACTGAAATCACTTTTATTCTTCAGACCTATAGATATTTCCTATTCAACAACAAAAGGGGGTGAATTAAAACTGAAACTTAATTTCAGAGCAGTAATGGCCGTGTTCTTCTGGCAGGAACATATGATCAACAAAGGCAAACTGGCTGAGGAGTGGAAATAGATGGCTTTATTCCACATGTTTTATAATGACAATTACATCCTGATAGGTCAGTGCTTCTTCACCTCTGTTCATTCAATATGCTGTAAACATTTTTCATGTCATGTTCTCACACTCTTGCTGAAATAATGGATACAAATGTGTGGGTCTCAAGAAGGGTCTTACATGGGAACTTTTCAAGAACAATAATACCTTGCACCTTTATAACAACTTCCACTAGAGGATCACAAAATACTTTGCACACATGAAGCCTGACTGCATCCTTGTAAAGTATGTACTACAATCCCCTATTTTACAGATGGGTAAAATCTGTGCATAGAGGAGATTAAAGGACTTACCCACGATCACAAAGGAAGTCAGTTTGTGTCAGAAGCAGGAAAAGAACCTTGTTCTCCTTTCTTCTAGCGCCAAATCCAAAGCCCATTGATGTCGATGGAAGGACTCCCATTGACTTCAGTTGGCTTTGGATTGGAGTCATAGTCCTGTGTGTCAGCCAAAAAAAACATGTGGCTAGAACTTGACGGCCTAGGCACTTCAGCAAATATGAGCTTTTCTCTGAAAGGTCCCAATACACCAGGAAATGACACCTTCGGTGGTGAATGGCATAATTATTTAGGGATAATTGGATGCCATTTAACATGTCTGTTTGTTTCCACAACCTTGTGTTGTTGTTTCATGTGGAATCAACTCAGAGTAGCATGGTCCATTATGTTCTTGTCAGTAGAAACACTGGGTGAACTGTTGTGCAGCATTTCTATGTGCTGGTGCAACTCTAAGCCCTGTGGCCTGAAAGCCCTAGAGCAGTGGTGAGCAACCTGCGATCCGTGGGCTGCACGCGGCCCGTCAGGGTAATCCGCTGGCAGGCCGCAGGACAGTTTGTTTACATTGATCGTCTGCAGGCACTGCCGCCCATAGCTCCCAGTGGCTGCAGTTCGCCGTTCCCAGCCAATGGGAGCTGTAGAAAGCCGCGGCCAGCACGTCCCTGTGGCCTGCGCCGCTTCCCGCAGCTCCCATTGGCTAGGAATGGCAAACCAGTCTATGTAAACAAACTGTCTCGTGGCCCACCAGCAGATTACTCTGGAGTGGGCTGCAGGTTGCCCACCACTGTCTTAAAGAGGGAGCTCACTATTGACACCTGTTGGTAAAATGGGAGAAAAGCAGCCCAAGGCTGCTTGAGAACTCCAGCTGGACAGAGTTGGTGAACAAGGGGAAATGGCTGAATTGGCTGGCCTCATTTGCATTTCATTTATGTGACAGTTTGGGGCACTTCGGTTAAAATACAGGTAAGTTTTAAGTTTGGGGCCAGTGAAGTGCAGTTATCCCTGTTGGGAAATTAAAGAACAAGAGAACAGCATCAATGTGATGGGGCTGACAAGTCACCCTGACCAATACTGCACTCAGGGACCGTTGGGTAAGGATGCCTATCTGCAGCTATGGGGATGTGCTTGGTTTCTTATGGGTGTGATTACTCTGCAATAATGATTCTGATAAGGGTCCCATATGCTACTGATCTCTCGCTCTAGAGCTGAGCTGTGGCAGTTACAAAGCAGCAGATGACGCAGAGCTGAAGCAGCTTTGAGGAGATACACAGCACAGAGCTGAGGTGGTTCTGATGCAAGTGACGTTGTTGAGGCAGTTTGGGCTGAAGATACGGAGAGCAGCAGTCTATTTGAGGGACTTGGGTGTGGGCCTCCCTATCCAGCAATCAAAGCTGAAATCACCTCAGCTAGGTCGGTGGTAGAACCCCTGGAGCAGCTCAAAGAGAACTGAACTGCCAGAATTTTTGGACTTCTCCAGTCCTGGACAACAAAGCGTGAGTGGGGAGCCTGGAAGGAGGGAAGTGTGTAGAGTGCATCAGCCACTCACAATTTTGCAAGAGGAGGACTGAGGCTGGGACTCTTATTAAGGCACCTTGAAGGGTGGGCTAATGGATATGGTTAATGTAATAATTTTTGGCTTTTCCTAGCTTATTCTATTTTCTCTCCTTTGCCTCCTGGCAAAGTTTTTTTTTTTTTTTTTTTAACCCCTGGACTCAGTGCTTGTGAGTGGGGAAATATTGCCTATCCAGGGTGACCAGGATGGTACATATAGTTCCCCAGGTTTCTGGGTGGGGCTTGAGCCAGTGTTTTTAAATCTTCAGAAGGAACCCCTAGATAATTGACCCTGGCTCTTTTTGCTGCCAATAATAGCTGGCAGGAAGGTTACACTAATGAAGTGATCCTCAAATTTGTAGGGCCATATCCTACCCTCTGCTAATGTGAGTGGAGGAAACAGATCCAGTAAAGCCTGTTTGGAGAGTAAGGAAGATGGGAATGTCAAGGCTCAAGATTTGGGTACAGGGAGAGAATGGGTAGGGACAGGAGGGGGTGGGGCAAGGCCTGGGGGACAAATTCCCATGCCTTTTGTAGGTAGGTTAATGCTTTTAGGTGTTGCATGGCCAAACAGCTGGAGCAGTCTGGGAGTCAGCTGGACTCAGTAGAGGGAAACAGGGCCCTGGAAGGCTGTTATTCCCTGGATCTTGGGGGTTCTACCAGTTTGGAGGGAAGAACTTGGAATCCCCGGACTAGTTCTATGAAGTGAGACTAACCCAGCCAAGGAAAATTCCAGGGAAAACCTGCACATCACATCTCATGGTGTGAAATCCTGCCTCTACTGTAGTCAATGGACTTTGATAGGGTCAGTATTTCATCTCATGGAGTCCCCATGCCTGGGGGGGCACAATCTGGCTGATAGTCTGCAGGGGTGGTGTAGTGAGGCTTGTGAAGGATGCTGAGTAAATCAATTTATAACAACACACTAATACAATATGCTGGAAAGATATTAACTCATACAGCATAGTTTTATCAATACCATCAAGAGTTGTGAGTCCTATAGGACACAACAGGCATGTGCTTGATATGAGTAAAGAGAGTGGGGATGGACTGGGAAGATCCCTGGGTTTATTAGTATATGCCTTGACTTCTGAGTTACATTAACATTCTCTTCAGTTTCATTTGCGGAGACATTTTTGGGAATAGCTGGGTTAATTTCATTCACGTTGCTTTGCTTTCATCTTGGCACTGTAAGGAGACATTGTGCTGTTCTATTGGCATTGCTTTGCCAATGTCATTTATATGGATTGTTTCCCTCTCATAAATTGTCATCTTTTTGAAAATTGACCATGTGACAAGCCTTCATAGAATTCCATGGGAACTATTACGCTAGAGAAATCTCACTTCTTAGCATAAAAATGGCCTTGCCTTGAAAAAGTTTCTCCAAGATAACAGCATGCTAAGGGGATCTCCATGGGCTTGTATAGCAATTGCCAATGAAATTATGTCCCCCTTAAATTAACAGGGTGTTAGGTAATTTTCACATCAGTACTCATATTTCAGTTTCTTTTCTAACTCAGTCTCTCTCCCCATGCCTTCCAAGTATGAGAAGGTTAAGAACATGTTATCCTGCACCTTGTGTGGTCATCTACACCTGTAGAAACCAGGTGGAAAATGCTACTGATCTAGTAGCATTTGTACTCTCTCTGCTCTCAGGTTGCACTGTTATACATGACTAACCCAGGAGAATCGGGCCCATTGACTTAAATGGGACTACTTGTGCGAGTAAAGGTTTCAGGAACTGCTCGAAACTACCTTCACATTCTTCTGGCTACAGCCTTGGTTAAAACAGTTGGAAGTGCCTTCGAAATACCTAAGATGTGTAACTTGGTGAATGTGACGAAGTGGGACTGTTCTTAATGTTTCCTTTGAATACTGCGTGGGTGCCTCAGTTTCCCCTATGCATTTCTTAAGTCTCCAGTGTGCATAAATGGCCGACACTCCGTATCCTGGCAACAAATGGCTGGAGCCCTTCCCCCCCTGCAAGGGAATAACTAAAGGTGAACAAAGAGATCAGGTGACCTCCCGGCCCCGGGAAAGAGACAAAGGCCAGAAAGGAGGGGCTGCAGGGGGTTTCAGTTGGGAGCTGGCTGGGGACGGAGAGTGAGTGCAGATGGGGTTGTCTGGCTCACTGGGCCCCAAAATGGACCCGGCTGAGGGGTCCTGTTCTCTGTACCTACAAGCTCTGTTTTAGACCATGTTCCTGTCATCTAATAAACCTCTGTTTTACTGGCTGGCTGAGAGTCACGTCTGACTGCGAAGTGGGGGTGCGTGCAGGACCCTCTGGCTTCCCCAGGACCCCGTCTGGGCGGACTTGCCGTGGGAAGCGCACGGAGGGGCATATGCTGAATGCTCCAAGGTCAGACCCAGGAAGGTGAAGCCGTGTGAGCTTCTTGCCCTGAAGACAGTCTGCTCCAAGGGAGAGGAGGCTCCCCAAAGTCCTGACTGGCTTTGTGGGGAGCAGTTCCAGAGCATCGCCCGGGGACTCTGTGACCGTGAAACAGAGTCAAAATCCTGGTCCTGATCTAATACTAATATCCATGTGTGCTGACTGCTCAAATGCTCTGTTTAATGTTGATACAATATGAAGTTATTTACAGCTGCTAATACACTAAATCAAAATAACTGAATTTATTGGTATTGATTCAACATGACTGGGTAAGGTACATCCTGGCAGTGGAGTGAAATTAGTGAGAAAACAGATTTTAACACCACACCCATCTGTGGCTTAGATACCACAAAAATAAGCACCTTGAAAATACCTGAGACCACTGTGTGATGGGTTGGATCACAGAAACCCCCTTGGGAACTGCCACCCCATGTGCAAAGACTACCCCTGCTCCTGTTTTCCCTGCCAGCTCAGGACTCCAGCACCCTGTCTTGCTGAGCCAGACACTCCTGTCTGCTCCAACACAGACCCAGGGTCTGAATCACTTGCCCCAAAGCTGCAAGTTTACCTGAAAACAGCTCACAGAAGTGTGCTTGTCTTTAGCACTCAGATGCCCAACTCCCAATGGGGTCTAAACCCAAATAAATCCGTTTTACCCTGCATAAAGCTTATGCAGGGCAAACTCATAAATTGTTCGCCCTCTATAACACTGATAGAGAGATATGCACAGTTGTTTGCTCCCCCAGGTATTAATACATACTCTGAATAAATTACTAAATAAAAAGTGATTTTATTAAATACAGAAAATAGGATTTAAGTGGTTCCAAGTAGTAACAGACAGAACAAAGTAAGTCACCAAGCAAAATAAAATAAAATGCGCAAATCTATGTCTAATCAAGCTAAATACAGATAATCTCACCCTCAGAGATGCTTCAGTAAGTTTTTCTCAGACTGGACACGTTCCAGGCCTGGGCACAATTCTTTCCTCTGGTACAGCTCTTGTTCCAGCTCAGGTGATAGCTAGGGGATTCTTCATGATGGCTCCTCTCTCTCCTTTGTTCTCTTCCACCCCTTTATATAGCTTTTGCATAAGGCGGGAACCCTTTGTCCCTCTGGGTTTCCACCCCCCCCTCACTGGAAAAGCACCAGGTTAAAGATGGATTCCAGTTCAGGTGACATGATCACATGTCACTGCAAGACTTCATTGCCCACTTGCCAGCACACACACATACAGGAAGACTCACAGGTAAACACAGCCATCTGCGGATAATGGTCCTTGTTAATGGGAGTCATCAAGATTCCAAACCATCATTAATGGCCTACACTTTACATAATTACAATAGGCCCTCAGAGTTATATTTTATATTTCTAGTTTTAGATACAAGAGTGGTACATTTATACAAATCGGATGATCATACTCAGTAGATTATAAGCTTTGTAATGATACCTTACAAGAGACCTTTTGCATGAAGCATATCCCAGTTACATTATATTCACTTATTATCATGTTTTTATAAAACCATATAGACTGCACAACGTCACACCCTGTATGACCTATTTTGTGCATGCAGAACAAATTCAGATGAATATAGATGATCACACTAGATAAAATATAACACCCCCAAAACTTTTCTGGTAATTAGTTGGTACATGTTCAGACAGTGGATAGTAAAATTGGCCTTGCTTGAAGCTCTGGAAGGACTTGTGTACTGAATAGGCAGAAGATAAATATTAGTGGAAGGGCGTTATGCTTCAAATTCTGCCATCCTCAGGTAATGGGCAGATATTGCTAAGTGCTAATGCAACGTATTGTACCTGCTTTTCTGCCAGTTGCATATAGTTATGTACGGAAAAGCAATCGTAATCTACCAAGTCTTCTTCGTTTCATAAAAGATTTAAGGTTCTGCACTGTTAAATATTCTCCATGATGCTTTCTATTAGTTTTCCTCGGCTTTGTTCTATCTGAGGGTTTAGAAGTCAAGATGGAAAAGCAAAGTAAAACAGTCCTCAGAAATCACACAGCTGAAAAAACTCTCAAAAGAAAAGCTTGCTTTTATTGGAAAAGGTTCTGACGATACTAGAGTGAATTTATATAAGACCTGGAATTCAAAGGGAAGATAATTTCTGCTGTTGGTCAATAGCATCGGCAGCATGTTTAATCTTGCCATCTTGATGTCACTTTAAAGGTTTTGATTTCATCTTAGTAGGGTTTGCCCTTTTATGCAGCTAATTTCATTTGCATCACAAAGGGAAATGTTGATTGATTTTATAAACATATTAATTATGATATAATTACAAGAATGACTGCCATAGTTTGTACTAATGTGACTGCGTGTGAGGAGCAGCCGATGTAGCTATTAGAGTCATGACCTAGTAACACTAGGTAAGCTTTTTAACAATAGGAGCTGCATATTAGACTCCAAAGGTCATATTTAGACTTTTAAATACGTGACCTGATTTTCGAAAGTTCTGAGTAATCTACAGCTTCTTTAGCTTCCAGAGGAGCTGCAGAGAATTCAGCGCTTAATGAAAATCAGGTTATTCAGGCTCCGATCCTGCAGCTAACTCCAGGAAGGTGCATAGGGCTGCCCATGTAAAGCCAGATGCAGGATTAGGCCCCTTTTTTAAAAGCCTTACTTCAGGGTCCTTTTTAGTGTTTTTATCTTGGTCTTAATTTTTTCTCATTATATGAAGTCCAGAAGCCTGTTGTTGCAAGAATAAAATCTTTCAAAGGACACACACAAAAAGTCACCTCTTAGTTGAGACTGGCTGTAGTGTGAGGTCTCATATCACCGGTACTTCTTTATCCTGACAAAACATACTACAGAACCTTTATAAGGATGCTCTGAAGCAGAATTGTAACTAAAACTGCTCCTGTAAAAGCAAATGTTGCTTAATTTATGATGCATAACAAAAATTGCCCTGTATTTCTCCTTTTTCTTTTTGTGTTTCTCCTGGTTGTAGGATGTGGCCCTACAGTGAAAGCCAGCTCCCAAGGAGGTCAATGGAAGTTGGATTCGGGCCCTCATGCATAATGTTACAAAACTCAGTGACACGTGATGGGTATTTCAGTCCTTATTGTGATGCAAGGATTTCCCAATGAATATTTAAAAACACAAGTTTTAAAATAGAATATAACCATAAACACTCATATCTCAGTATTTTGAAGTACTTGAGGGCAGACTCCCCTCTGATAAAACAAACGGATCCAGAAGAAGTTAGTCAAAATACCAATTTTATCATACTATAGAACTACAATACTCTGGTATTTATCATCAGATTTGACAAGCTAAGCCCCTCTTTTATAATTGTAGTGTCAGTTTAGCTACTCTAATAATTTGGTTTGGATTTATTGGCTGATTTTTCTTTGTGGTTAGTGGTAACCAAAAGAAAATAAGTTGGGACAAATACCTTTTCTGAAGAATCTCCATCCATTCTGAAGACAGCACTGGCCCACTGCCCAGCCCCTACTTCTACCCTCTTAATTTGATGGACCAAAACAAAGATCTCAAGCTCTGAGGCGCTATATGTGAATTTTCTTGCTGTATATTAACGACTTGTAGAGCTGGTCAGAAATTTTTCAGTAGATACCTTTTTCCATTGAAAATGCTGATCTATTGAAATGAAAATGCTCCATCCTTTCTCCACTGAAGAAGCACCAGTAAATTGTACCCCTCAATTAGTGGCTCAGTCCCTGATCTTTGCCTATTGCTTCTCCTTCGCTCTGTGGAGTCATTTTACCTTATATCGTATTTTCATTAGCTCCCTTCCCTTGGCAAGCCATTCCCCTCTTTGTACTCATAGACTCATAGACTTTAAGGTCAGAAGGGACCATTATGGTCATCTAGTCTGACCTCCCGCATGATGCAGGCCACAAAAGCTGACCCACCCAATTTCCCTGATCTCAGCTGTTGAAGTCTCCAGATCGTGATTTAAAGACTTCAAGTCGCAGAGAATCCTCCAGCTTGTGACCCCTGCCCTATGCTGCGGAGGAAGGCAAAAAACCTCCAGGGCCTCTGCCAATCTACCCTGGAGGAAAATTCCTTCCCGACCCCAAATATGGCGATCAGTAGAACCCCGAGCATACAGGCAAGATTCTCCAGCCGGACCCACATTTTACCAGCGATGGCACGTTATTGCCTAATTGACTAAAATCACGTTATCCCATCAAACCATTCCCTCCATAAACTTATCTAGCCTAATCTTGAAGCCAGAGAGGTCTTTCGCCCCCACCGTTTCCCTCGGAAGGCTGTTCCAAAATTTCACCCCTCTGTGGCATCATTCTCACCCTCAAAGCCGGTACAATATTTCAACAGGAACGTTTTGTGAATTTACTTCTGTGTGTAAAGCATTCTTGTTCCAATGGTCCCTAGGTACATGTACAGTGTTACTATGTCAATCAATATCCGCATCAATAGATTGACTCCAGAAATTATGGAAGCCCTTAGGCAAAAGAATGAGCAAATGGGTGGGCCTGGGATTGTACCCGTTAGGCCAAACTCTGACTCTGCTGGGTTAGTAGAAGGAAAGGAACTACAAAGTGGAGGGTCTCCTTTGAGAAAGTTCAGCCTCCAGCTCCCAGATGTTCAGATGTAGAGACTGTGTTAACAAAGGAGCTGATCTCAGCTGGCACAACAGAATGTAGGGAGAGCTGTGAGCACACATTTCCCTGTCAGAGATGAAAAGGTTTCTTGCCCCGTCAAATATCTGAGCTGACAGTGGTTTTTGTTGTTGTTTTCACACTTGCAATGCATTTCACCGGGGAAATATCCTGTTCGGTTAAATCACACTATACAAGATGCTGTCTGTCAAGTTCATTGTAGGGCATCACTGATTAGATAATAAGATCCTCTGAAAAAGATCCTAGTGACAAACTCTGAGCCGTTGGCCGTCTGCATACGGAAAGGTCTGGAGAGAAGCATACTTTTAAAAAATGAGTGTGGAGAATGTCCTTTATGTGAGTAGCAGAAGGCTTTGTGGGCCCTAGTGGCGTTCTCTGCTGACCTTCAGATATTTATAACCTAACCTTTTAGTTGTATAAAAACTTGGGGCTCGTCTGTGATCTCCTATACACACTTTAGTATTTGACTTCAGCTATTAAACTCCCCACTTCAGCAAAGCACTTAAAACTTGCTCAACTTTAAGTACATGCTTAAGTACCAATGAAATCAATAGTACTTCAGCACATGCATGTTAAGCATGGGGTGAAATGCTACTACAGCTGAAGTCCATGGCAAAACTTCCATGGAGTTCGGTGGGGCAAGGTTTTCTCTTCATGTGTTTAAGGGCTGTGCTGGGATGGGTATGCTCATGTAGAAGTGCTTTGTTGAGTTAGGACCTTAATACTGTCTGGAACTGATTTTCTTTTTAAATAAGTAAAATTGAAGGGGATCGGTTCTAGAGTGAGATTTTAAAAGGTGACTAAGTGAGTTAGGCACCTGGGGCCAGATTTTTAAAGCAATTTAGGTGTCTTAAGATGATGATTGGAGTCTAGTGGGATTTTTAAGAGTGCCTAGGCACCTATATCCCAATAGAGTTAGGCATCCAGGTGCTTTCAAAAATTCCTCTAGGCTGGCACCTATCTGTGTCTTAAGGTGCCTAAATTCCTTTAAAATTCTGGCCCCTAATCCACTTAGGCACTTTAGGAAATCCCACCCCAATCTCCTACACCCAGGCATGTATCATTTTGACACCTGTAAATTACTTTGCACTTCTAGGGAATAGTTCCTGCTTTGTCCCTCTTAGTTGGATGTTAGACTTCTCGTTTTTTAGATGTGAACATGTAGATTCTGCAGAAGCAATCAGACTTCAAGCTGCCATGTGAGAGTTGAGCTGTCAGTTCAGTTTCTTTGTTTGTTTGTTTAAAGAATAAAAATTAGTTGGCAGTTAAGACTGAGAACTGATTTACATGTTATTGAGTCACATTCTGCCCTCAGTTGCACCTCTACATCCACAGTGCTGTTAGGGGAAGCTAGCTCTGAGCTTGTTTTAAATAAATAGGGCTAGGTTGTGCAACCTTCACTCATGTGGGTGAGCAGTTGATCTCTTGAGTAGCAATACTGGTCTCAAAGGAAAGATTTGTGGGGTAAGGTACTATTCAGCAGAGCCAACAGGGTCACTTGCTTTTTTGTCGAACATTTTTTGGGGAAAAATCTGTTATGTTTCCCATGGAAATGTTTTTTTATTTTTTAAATGAAAAATTGTAGAAAATGATTCCCCCCCCCTCCCCCGGTTTTGGTTTTTCACAAAATTCTCTAGTTTTTCAAATGAAAGATGAAGATTTTCTTTAAAAAATTTCACTTAGGAAAGAAAGCCCTTTTCAAGTGAAAGAAGCAGATTGATGGAAAATATTCAGCCAGCCCTGCCAGCCAGCCAGTTCAAAGTGAATTAAAGAATCATTATGTGGCCCTTAGTTTGCTAATAAACAGTGCAGCTCTCTCAAGCCATTTTCACACTACTTAGCTGCAAAAGCGGATTTTATTTGTAGCTACAGGTGTTTTTATTTTGCAGCTGCATTAGTGGTTTATTGAAAAATATTAAATTTGAGGGAGTTCTTGAAAGTCAAGTGTGAAAAGAAAAATGGTTTCAAGCAACCAAGTTAAGAGATGCTTAAACTGAAACAAAGATGTCAAGCGTATACAAGCCGTGCTAGTCTCAAAGTTGTTTGCTAAATGAATTCTCACTTTGCAAAATCACTGTGTAATGTTTTCCCGATTCCTGTATAAACCCTGCTTTGTGAGGCATCTCAGATGTTTTGGTGGTGTGGAACTAAATTTGCACATACTAGTTGCTGGTTGAATCAAAAATGCTGTTGCAAATCCTGTTTTAATCAGTAAAGTGGCTTTTGATTTATACAAGGGTAAAATAAAATAATAGGGCATGAATCTGTGCCTATTGAAGTTAACAGTGAATACTGATTGACTTTAGAGCAGACCTGTATATTTATTATCCCAGTTCCAGAGGCTTTTGCTGCAAGTTTGCTACAAAATATTAGGGCATTTTACTATGCAAAGTCCCATTTAAAATTAGTATTGAAGCATCCCATTAATTTAAAGGGGTTTTGACTTAGTTTGCTGAGTTCCAGACAACAAATAAAGACCAAGTTTGGAGTTAAACTGACCACAGCTTCTATGAGCAGACCCTTAAACCCAAACAAGCAACTCATTCTGAGGCAGGAAGTCTTTATAGACCAGATTTGGACCGGTGTGCCGTGGACACCTCCACTGTCATGGGAACCACATATGCTGATCTGCTGGAACCAGCCCCATGGGGTGAGCTGAACAAGGCCAATTACCCAGTCAGGTATGCAAAGCCAAGGTCCCCCATCCATTGTAAACAATTGGCCTTACCTTGAAGACACTAATAGGGTTAAACTATAAACCCAGCACAGCTGGGAGTCTTGAGCCAGCTACAATCCTGGATGAAACTTTGTTAGTTTGCCGGGGTAAATGCAAATTGTCAGTCAAACTGTGCCATGGAAGGCAAAACTACACCATGATGGAGCCAAATTAGGATAGAACAAAACAAAGAGAAGTTCCTTCCTGATTCTAGGTGCAACCAGAGCTAATCAAAGGAGTGTACAAGATGAAGACATAATTCATCACCTCCTCATGAAGGGAGCCAAATTCTGTGCTCATTGACCTCCATGACCTGGAACTCTCAGGAGCTGTGCAGCTCACCTTATCTTGGTAGTCTTGGTCCATGTGCCAAGGGGAAAGGTCCCCTCCTTGCGGTGGATGTGTATGTAGCCACCCAGCCACTTCCCCTTCTCTGGCTTGTAGTTCCTGGGCCTGTTTCCGCTTTCACTTATGCTGATCTGATCCCACTGGCTTCAGTGGAGAGTTACTCTTGATTTATGTGGATGCAAGTGGGAGCAGAATCAGGCCCACAGACTCTGCCCAGCCTGACTTCAGTAGATGACACTAAGGTCATGGGGGTGACATTAGGGGAGCTGCTGAGTATGTGCAAGGCTTCCCCCGCTCCCATTAAAAAATAACCCTGGGGTCTGAATAGCAGTGAGAATGCATGAGATCTGCAGCCTGGTTAAGGGGGATTGTGACAGAGTTTGGGAAGCTAACAGGTGGGCCAGTGCTCTGACAACTTAGGCACCCACCAGTTCCTCTAGAGCAGTGGTTCCCAAACTTGTTCCGCCGCTTGTGCAGGGAAAGCCCCTGGCGGGCCGGGACGGTTTGTTTACCTGCTGCGTCCGCAGGTTCGGCGATCGCGGCTCCCAGTGGCCGCGGTTCGCTGCTCCAGGCCAATGTGGGCTGCTGGACATGGTGCGGGCCGAGGGACGTACTGGCCGCCGCTTCCTGCAGCCCCCATTGGCCTGGAGCAGTGAACCGCGGCCACTGGGAGCCGCGATTGGCCAGACCTGCGGACGCGGCAGGTAAACAAACCGGCCCGGCCCACCAGGGGCTTTCCCTGCACAAGCGGCGGAACAAGTTTGGGAACCATTGCCCTAGAGAAGGCTGATTGGGGAGTAGAGCAGCTAATTAGCTGGTCATTCTGGGAGTTCTGATGAACCAATTAACCCATCAGCTGAGTCTTATAAAAGAAGAAACAGGAAGAAAGTGTGTGGGTGTGTAGGTGGGAGCGGGGGATCAGGGCTAACTGAGCCTGCTACGTGGTGATATCTGTTTATGGATATTGATCTCCAAGGCCCAAAAAGTTAAAAGGTGTTTATAAACTTTAACTTTCCTACACTAAACAATGATAGGTTTGGTATTATTTTAAACAGAGGCCTTGGTCTCACCCCATTACTTGGCAATCACCCAAAAGCATTCATTCACATTAAAAGTTTGTTAATTAAACACAAGAAAGAACAAGAAATCAATCCAGGCCTTTATATTGAAACTGTGCTTGAGTGATTGTGCAAAACAAAGCCTTTAAAGCCTTTCTCCTTTTGGAGACAAAATGTCAGTGTCTGCTATTTGCAGAGCAAGCTCTCTTTGATGAAAAGGAAAGGGTTAATTTTACTCAGTCCTGATGGGCATTTACTTATCCTGTTGTTAATAAACAGACAGACACAAGGTGGAGGAGAGACAGGCTAGAAAAGATCGGTGAAATACAGCTTTTGTTGATGTTTTTGGAACACTGGATCGCTGATTAGTTACGAGTGGATGCTTTTGGTTGACAAGTAGACCACCACACCTGCTGCTTGGATCCTGGTTTACCGTCTGGTCATGGACGTCATCTGATTGAATCTTTTCTTGTTAGACAAGGCAGGCTTGGATGAATGCAGCATAGTTGACTTCTGAATTCACTGAAAAGCTGAGAGAGAAAGAGGGAGGCAGGGCAACAAAGGAAGGGAAAATAATACAAGATTCTCCCTGCCTCTGCAGTGCTGACTATTGGCTGATGGGCTGAAGACTGGATATCATGATCATGTGATGATTTTCAGCATTCACAGGCGAAAACAAAGTTCCTTGAACAAGATTTCTTCCTTCAAGAAGAAAGTCCTTTAGCTGAGCAGAGCTGAGTTATAGTGCTGGCAGTTTGGGGGATGAGCTGGGATGTAAGGTGAGATGGGAGAGCTCATCTGATCATGTTTTTTCCCCCCAAAAGGGAAAAGTGGGTGTCGTAGTTCATCTCCTTCGTTATTTTGTCCACTAATTAGGTCTAATATCCATCACACCAATTCTAGTCCATTAACTTCTGATTCCACATCTTCTGTTTTTATCAGGCATAATTTGAACAGTCCTTGGATTTTTGATTGAGTCTAATCCAGCTTCTTTGACTAGTTCTTTTGCACTTGTTACAACCCTCAACGTCATTAAACCATTTGACCTATTTTTTCCATGGTTATTGTAACATCTTAGGAACTGTCACATACTTTTCTATGTTGGAGTTTACAAGAGGGGTACACCTTGTAGGCTCAATAGTGACAACATAATCCCTCTCTTTTATGAACCAGTTCCACCTGGAATAGGACATTTCTTCATAAAAATACAATTATAAACAAAACAAACTTAACGTGTTCTTAACTTAACATTGCATGAACTTAAAGTGGCTTGTCACTTCTTGTCAAATATGAAAAATCATATTAGTACAACTAGTTGCATTTGAGCTAAATCAATAAATCAAACACTGATGTACTACATGCCTTTAGTCAAAGACAGGTACCTTGATCTTATGTGCATTAGGGTGGTACAGTTTAACACTGTTTATCATATCAAACTTATTCGTTATATTTCAAAAATAAAATTCCATTTTGTTTCAGACATTTTTACTTCTAGGGTTGCTAGATACACACACACACACACACACAAACACAGCCCTTTAAGGCCAGGTTGTAACACACCCATTTTGTTTTGCCATCTCATTAAATAGTTGTTTCAAAGATGGTTTTCTTGCAGGGGCAGGTTGAGAACATGAGCCCTGGGGATCTGCAGGTCCTGGCCTACTCTTATCAGTCCTTGTTTCCCTGCATTTCTTAGGCTGTTTAGGGTCTCAATAATTAAAGGAGAAAGCCCTAGAGTGATTGAAAGTGCTGGAATTCCTTCTGGGGTGCATAGGCTCAAAAAGATCTAAGGCATGTGGCTGGGGTCCAAGACCTCCAAAAATAAAAATGGTGGAAGATATGGAGGAGTCAGGGGCATTAGATGCCTCGCGGGGGGTGGTGGTGGTGGTGGTGCATGCACTGGATAAATTACAGCGACTGGACATGACCTACCTAATCTAGGATGTCTAAAAGTGAAGGTAGAATTGATGGGATTGAAGAAAGTGACAGAGGGGGTGGAAGTGGCAAAGGATATGGTGGGGGAGGGGGAGGGGGAGGGGGAGGGGAAGGGAATGGTGGGTATCTCCATTAATGTGTTGGATAATTTCTTAGCTCATGTATTGCTGTCTTAAAATAGATCCAAAATACAATAATCAATCCCAAAATCATAACGGTGTTGATCACTGTTGAAATAGCAGCTGTTGCCCAATAATAAAAAGTTATTACTTAGGGTCTGTAAATCCTGTACTCCAAAATTGGGAACCACAGATTTAATCTGATCAGATTCCATAAACAAATTAATTTGATGGGAATCTTTCAAACCCAGCAAAGTATGCAACTCAGAACTTATTGGTACCTTTTGTCCTTTAACAATATCAACAAGTTGCATTTTAACTTTCATTGAGTCAAACTCCAAAGAATACAAAACCTTTGAACGTGAACACAAATTGAGCATTTAAAACTTATTACACTCAGAAAAGAATTATTTGCCAATGGAAGTTACAGTTCGTTTATAAACATGGAAGTCCTTATATTTGCCCTGGCAGAAGGCCCAGAATTAATTAACTCTCTTTCTTTTTTTGCAACAACAACATGAAGGAAGAAAGGGAAACAAAGTGTGGTTTTTCTTGAGCTAATTTTTGGTTTCCAAAAATGGTTTTATTTGGTTGACTTGCCCATCATTTGTTTCAATAGGTTACAGGAGATATTTTTCTGTAATTTCAAACGGACCAATCCAGCTAACTGTGACCTTCCTGGGTTCCTTCTTTTTCTTTTTGATAGTTAAAGTAAAACACTTGTTGCCTACCTGGTATTCTTTAGGAACACCCTTCCTATCATAGTATGAGTTTGCTCCCTTAGCACATTCTTCCATACTTTGTTGCACAAAGGAAAAAGTTTTTTGCAAATGTCATTTTGATTGTTATATGCTCTTCTGGACTTAAGGCAGGGGAAGGATCATTTTCTGCCAGATCCTGGTATAGACAATGAGTTGCTAGTACCATGGATCTTCCTGACATAAGTTCAAGGAGTACGTCCAGTCATTTTGCTAGGTGTCGAATGCATAGCCCAAAAAATTAAACGTAACTTAATATCCCAATCTTGTGGATTGTCCTGCAAGCTTTTATGCAACATGGTAACGAGCCAGTTGATGGCATTTTCAACTAATCCTGAAGATTCAGGGTGATAGGAAATATGCAATTTCCTTTTAATTCCAAGTATTTTTTATAGGTGGAACATTACTTCAGAAGTAAAATTAAAGCCTCTGTCAGACTCAGTTCTCAAGGGCAATCCCCATCTGGTAAAAACGTTATTTTCCGAAAGACATGCTGTGGTGACATCATTGTCATGGGGGGCTGCAAAACATTCCACCCATTTGGTAAAGACACAAGTCACAATTAGTAAATATTTGTTTCATTGTTTTGATGTTGGTACAGGTCCAATCCAGTCCACTTGTAGGTCTGTCCAAGGCTGACAACCCTCCTTTAATTCGAGTGGAGCCCTAAACTGAGGTTTGGTGGGTTGGAACTTATGACTTGCAATACTGGTTTTTACATAGTTTTGAAAATCCTTATACAGATTTGCCCAGTAAGCAAATTGTTTTCAAGTTTCATAGGTGGCTTTAATACCAGGATGTCCTTTCCATACCTCATCATGATTATGCAGTAGCATAATTGTTTGATAAGATGTTGGAACCACCATTCTATAGTGTTGGTCACCTTTGTTTTTAAAAATGTACAATTTATTTTGAATACTAAGTTTGGATTTCAAATTAAACCTTGTTCACAGTTCTGGATTTTGTTCAAAGTCCTTGTCTGCAATGGGGGACTTAACAGGATCCTGGACATAATGGTAGAGTTTGGACACATTTGGATCATTTAGTTGAGCTTGGATCAAATCCTGTTCCGGATCATCCTTGACAAAGATCACATCACCTTTGTCTAACTGATACTCATCTGCAGAAGTAGGAGCGGTGGCTTCATCAGTAGACGAAGCTTGTGCTTTCTTTGCCTGTCTGGGAGTTAATATTCCCACTTGGGATTTTACAGGAGGTGCCTGGTCAAGTGATGTAAATTTCCATGGCGCTCCATTTAGTGCACCTTCCTAGGCAAGCTCTCTCGTTGCCCAGATGACCTTGCCCATTTGCATATGAGTGGCCTCTCACCTTTTTTCCAATAAATGGTCAATTTATATTCCTGAACTAGTTGATGTTGCTTTAATCAGTTCAAAGTGTCTGATCTGTTTACCTTTAGCATTTTGGAATCCGTTGTTATGCCAAGTATGAAGATAAAACAGGAAACTACTCCTCACATAGCTTGAATCTGTACATAAAACCAAAGTTGACACATTCGTGTCCACAGCTGATTTTAAGGCCCATAATACAGCAGCAATCTCAGCATACTGATTGGTAACTGAACCTCGTTTAAATTTCTCTGCAATTTCTCCCTTTTCCCAACATTCCTGCACCAACAGACTTGACCCCATCTTGATGGAATGAATGACCCTCTATGTATGCAATGGATAAATTGACCCAAATATCTTCATAAGATTGGTATTTTGAATCCTGAGGGCAAACATCAGTCACTTCTTTAATTATTGTCTCAGGCTCAGTATCTTGACACTGGTGTAGTTGGGCTAACCTTTTTACCCTTAAAACCATTTATTTTTTAACATATTTAATTTCTACAACTTTTCCTTCCATAACTAGCCTCCAGGAGTTTAGTCAGGCTCTTGACACTTTACCTTCTCTAATTTGATTGGGTGTCAGGTATTTTAAAGAGTCGTGGTTAATTTCAGTGATGACCATTGTTACCAGCATTGCCTTTTCACAGTCGGAGTATTTCTCCTCTACAGCACGTAGTCCTTTGCAATAAGTAATAGCTCGGTGTTCTGAGTCCATTTTCTGATGTAACGCAGCACTCATGCTATGTTCTGTCCATGCAATCTCCAGGTAAAACTCTTTTCCTTTTTGAGGGTAAATCAAGCAAGGGGCTTGGCTTAACTTTGTATTTCACTCTTTCATGGCTTGATCTTACGCAGGTCCCCAGTCTCAATCCTGATGTTTTCAGAATAGTTTACTGAGTGGTCTGGCAATTCTGGCATATTCTGCAATGAAACAAACTGCCTACAGTAATTGCAGATTCCCAGAAAACTACGTACCTCTGATACATTAGGAGGGGTTTTCAAATTAATCGGAACTTGTTCTCTGTGAGCTTGGGGTTGTAGACCCTCAGAGCAAATTTCAATTCCTAAATTATTTACCCTTTTTCTGGCCCGTGGATTTTTTGCTAAGGACAGTTTTGCCCCAGCATTCTTTAGTTGTCCCAGCACATATCTGATGGCCTCCAAGTGCTCTTCCCAAGTTGTATTAGAAATTAAAGCATCCTCAACATAAACAGTTATGCCTTTTTCTTCTGTGTCAGGTAAAGCCTTGTGGATAAAATAGTTAAACTCACTTGGAGAAAATTTTAACCCCTGTGGCATTATTTTCCAAGCACATTGCCCTCTTGCAAAAGTAAAAGCCAATTTATGTTGGTCCTCTGGAACTACTTTAGAGCCAAAATCTGCTCTTGAGTCAGGATGGTTTCCATTGAACTGGCTGCAATGATGCATTATATGGAGAAGGAAGTTCTTTTCTAATTCCCCTCTCTGTTAGGGAGTCCAAAATTTTTGCATGGATTCTTGCTCATGGAATATAATACTGTTTTTAGGGTGACCAGATGTCCTGATTTTATAGGGACAGTCCTGATTTTTGGGTGTTTTTCTTATATAGGCTCCTATTACCCCCTAACCTCTGTCCCGATTTTTCACATTTGCTGTCTGGTCACCCTAACTCTGTTACATACACTGGGTCTGATCCTGGAGAGGTCTCAATCCTCACTTTGTGGAGGTGTCTTCCCACAGTCTAGGCTGTCTCTAGAGAACAAAGATTAATATCTTTGAATTAGTTCCTTTAATTCTGTTTTCACTTCTAAGGTTAAGCCATCACCAAGTTCTGTCTAGTTCTCCACCTGTTTTGGAAAATCATATGCAGGTTCTGGGGGAGGAATTTCAATCTTATCTTCAACTTTGGTCAGTATATCAGATTGTTGAACTGATATTGTACCAGAATTAAGTAGGACCTCATTAGTTATTTCTTCCTTCAACACCAATTCTTGCCCTTCAATTAGCCAGGTGTAGGGAGAATTTTGTAACCTTCTCGGATAAATCCCAAACTGAAAGGAAGGCACAGTATAACACATACCCTCTCTATCAAAATATTTAGGGTTTAGTTCTGGGACTTCACCGGTCATGCTGACTGATGGGATAAACTAAAAGTCTTGTCCTTTCCACTTGGAAGATAACAGGACACTTAAATCAAACTTTGCAGTAATTGTAATTGTTTCAGACAATGGATTATGTACGAAAACAAAGGCATTACCCTCTTTAAAATCCAAGAGATGAACTCCATCTTCAGCTAACATCAGGCCAATTTCCTGGAAATTTCAAATAGGATGGAAGTAACCAATAGGGTAATTCCACACTTGTCCTTGCTAATTACCATGTTTAAGGGAAATTCTCTGCAAAGGGTGGGACCTGTACAGAATATTCATTAATCACGTGTGATACCTCTGGAATTGTTTGACCAGATTTTAACAGGCCTTGGTGGGTTTCAGGGGCACAGATTTGCCCTCCAAATTGTTGAAAGCCTGGTTGTGTTCAAAATCTCAAATTGTAGCCATTTGTACACTGGGCATGGGAGGTCTCCGACCATACTTGGGCAGTGGGGGAATTTCATATTCCCTACCTGGATAGGGAGAGAAATCACTCCCCAAACCTGAAAATTTTGAGTATTCCCAAACAGGTTTAAGGAAGAAAACTCTTTTCTACCCAGGCCATATTTTAGATTGTTTCTGTATAACTGTTTAGACATTTTCTCCATTGTTAAAGACTTTGCAGAAGGCAGAGAAAGACCTTAATCAAGACACTGATTTCTTGTTTTCAGTGGTAAAAACACTTCTGGTCAAAGAACACAAGAATGGCAAGTTACACATGTTTTCACTCTGCGCAGATTTGTCCTTGAACTGACTGAAGGCTGGGAGAAAATAGGGGGGGAGAAAATGGGGGTCACTTGGGAGAGTAGGTTGGTTAAGGGAGGGGGGAGAGAGGTGAAATAGGGGAGCAGTTAGATAAGGAGGGAGGGGAAAGAGGGGCAGAGGAAAGATAGGCAAGTTTGTATAAGAAAATTCAGTTTTTTCTTTTACTTTTTAGATACACTTTTCCATGGGGGGAGGGGGCAGGTAAAATTCCTCCTTTCTTGACCGTTACTTTTCAAACCTTCATGACCAGCTGACCAAACAGATTTCAAAACACTTTCCTTTCCATAGGAAGGAGGGTTTACTTTTAATTGCAAAACCCCCATCTTCTCAATCCACTTGTGCTTTAAAGTGGGTAAGGAAACTTGCCCCCACAACAACGCTGTCTCTAGAACCTTTAAAGACATAAAAGGGGTGTGAGCCCACCCCCACCCCCTTCGTCGGGACAAGCTCGAATAGCAAACAAACTCAATCTTGAAAGCGTGGTTTCATCAAAATTGTGCAAATCAACTGTGCATTTCCTTTCTCAGCCTGGTTTATCTGAGGCAGGAACTCATGACGAATAGTGCTTGTAGGAGGTTCTCACTCTGGACTGTTAAACAAAGGAACTCATGACGAATAGTGCTTGTAGGAGGTTCTCACTCTGGACTGTTAAATCAAAGTAGCTTCTTCTATTACCTGGTATTTTCTTTCATTTTTCATGTACCGCTGTTTCCCCACATAGCCATTTCTTTCTTGGGACTCAAGGTTGGGAGACAAAATTAGTTTGGTTGGGCAAATTGGTATGGTCCTAGGTTCTACTGTGGGTAGAAGTAAAGGGGGAAAAGAAGGGGCTGGGATAGGAAAAGGGTCAGGTCCCTTTGTTTCCAGGGCAGAAATATTTTCATGCATTTCACCTATTTTAGTTAAACTTGATCCATTTTCTACTGGAATTTTTCACAGTGAAGATGGGCAATTTAGGTTCTTCCTTCTCTTATTCTTTGGTTGGTTTACTTGGGTCTTTCCCACTGTTCTCTAGCCTGCTTCAGGAGTTCACTTATTGAGTCCGTTTAAACCCCTGAAAACCAGGCTCCTCACACTGAGGATGCTCCTGTCCTGGAAAACGGATTTGCCTTATAATACTCCAATACTTTGTCATTCCTGGTTAATATTATAGGCCACTTGTCGGGCTCTGAGAGAGTCTTTCTGTTCTTTTCTCAACCCAAGCATCACCAGTCTGTGAGAGGTAGTGCTCTCTGGCTTAAATTCTTCTGGTGGTTTTCCACAACCGTTAACTGCGAGCAAACATTAGCATCTGCATTAGCTGAATAAAATTGAATTTTCTCATCATTTGACTTAAATACCAAATCTCTTTCCTAATCACCTCAGCGTTGCTTTTGTTCACTGCCTGTCTTGTCCTTACAGGAGTGCTTGCTTCAAGTTCTCTGCTAGTTAATTCAAGGCAGAGTAGAATTCTTGCTGATTTTCAGCAATGTTACCTTGTTCCTGTAACGCCGCACGTTTGAAACCGTCTAACTCCCCTGGATTTCTCCTTTCAACGTCACTTCAGCTTTCAAAGTAGCTTGCAATTTCTTCCTAGTACCAATCAATTGTTCTTTTCCTCCACTCTTCCAATTTTTGCATCCTTCTCTTTAGTAATTTAACATAGGCGTGCGCATGGGGTGTGCCATGTGTGCCCGGGCACAACCTAATGCAGGGGTGGGCAAATGGCCCCACTCTCCCAGCGCGGCAAGCCACGGGGTCTGCGCTCCTGGGCCGGAGTGCCCGGCCGAGCACAGCAAGCCGCCGGCACCTCCCCTGCCTTCCCCACTCCCCTGGAGCCATGCAGCCGCGCGCGCAGTGCTCTGGGGGCCGGGGCTGCACACTCCCGCGGGGCAATGTTTGGCTCCACGGGGAGGCAGACATGCTCCCCGCTCATCCGGAGCCATGCCGCCGCGCGCGCAGCATTCTGAGGGTCGGGGCTGCCTGCTCCCGTGGGACAGCGGGTCTGGTTCTGCACAGAGCCAAACATGCTGCTAGGAGCCTCACGGTAAGGGGTCCGGGGCCGGGGAGGTTGGATAAGGGGTGGGGGGCAGTCAGGGGACAGGGAGCAGGGTGGATTGGATAGGGGGTGGAATCCCGGGGAGGGGTCTCTGGAGGGGGCAGTCAGGGAGCAGGGGGGGTTGGATGGGGCATGGGAGTCCTGGGGTTTGTCAGGGGGCAGGGGGTGGATAGGGGTTAGGGGAGTCAGGGGACAGGGAGCAAGGAGGGTCCTGGGGGAGCAGTTAGGGTGGGGGGACTCTGGAGGGGGTGGTCAGGGGACAAGGAGCTGGGGGGGTGTTGGATGAGTCAGGAGTTCTGGGGGGGGGGCTGTCGAGAGGGGTTGGGGCAGGCAGGGAACAGAGGGAGTCCCGGGGGAGTCCCGGGGGTCTGTCTGGGGGCAGGGGTGTGGATAAGGGTCGGGGCAGTCAGGGGACAGGTAGGGGGTAGAGTCCTAGGGGGGCAGTCAGGGGACAAGGAGCAGGGAGGCTTAGATAGGGGGTGGGGTCTGGGGGGCAGTTAGGGGCAGGGGTCCCAGGAGGGGGTAGTCAGGGGACAAGGAGCAGGGGGGTTGGGGGTTCTGATGGGGGTAGCCAGGGGGTGGGAAGTAGGAGGGAGTGGATGGGGGCAGCGCGGGGCTCCCTGGGTGCACACCCTAATGAAATGTGCTGCGCACGCCTATGTAATTTAATCAATCATAACAACTTTATTTTGCACTTCTAACTGCAGTAACACTAATTGTTTTGTCTCTTTTCTTTATCCAGTTTAAACAGCCTGATTCCAAAGCCTCCTTTTCCTTCCTTAACCCTGCCGTGTCTTGTAGCAACTCTTTATGTTCCTGAATTGCAGTTTGATACTCAATTCCTTTCCCCCCAAACACAGTCTGAACTCTCTCTCCCTTTTTAACATACTCATCTGAGATTGTTATAGGCAGAGTTTCTTCTAACTAAACCATCCTGTGGCTCAGAATTTGTCTTATAGAAGCCAATTCTTTTTCTCTTAACATCCTTTCTAAATCTGTTTGCAAGGTTACTTACGTCTCCTCTTAATCTCCAGTTTTCTCCCAGTACACTATCGAACTCTTGTGACACAGACTGTAACTGATTTCTGTGCTTCAGATTAATAAACCAGTTATTAGCAGCCAATCTTGTTAAAACAGCAATTAAATGTTTCTCTTTTTTACACAACTGGTACTTTTCCAAGTATGCAATGTTTCTCTCAATTAACTCCACTCCAAGCCCCCTTTTATTCTCAATGGATACTTCAAAAGAATCAGCATCTTTTGGAACAATTTCTCACATCCAAGATAGAATTTTCTTTGCTTTTTCTAACAAATCCCTATTCATCCCTTCATTCCTTATGATAGTTAAATCCTGGGGAACAGCTTCAGCAGAGCTAAAATGGCTACAATTAGCTAAAGGAGTAGCTGCATAGGAGGAGTAGAAGTGATAGCCTCTAGGGCAACAGATCAGGTACCATTCCTAACATTGTTCTTTGAAGTCTTTTTGAAAAAAACATATTTTTAACTTAAAAGTACTTACAGATTTTAAGAAAAACAACCAGGATATAACCGTGGCCAAAATGCAAAATACAAATCACAGATCATAATGGAGAGAGGAGAAAGAGGAAATGCAAGTCATAACTCAGTTTAAATCAGGCAATCCATCAAAATATGTGAAACAACGCCAAGATAAAATCCTGTAACGTTAATGAAAGTGAAACAGGTATATACCTCTACCCCGATATAATGCTGTCCTCGGGAGCCAAAAAATCTTACTGTGTTATAGGTGAAACCGCATTATAGCGAACTTGCTTTGATCCACCGGAGTGCGCAGCCCCACCCCCCCCCGGAGCTCTGCTTTACTGCGTTATATACGAATTCGTGTTATATTGGGTCGCGTTATATCGGGGTAGAGGTGTAGTTACTCCCACTTTAAACTCCTAATTCTTTTCCTCAAGAACCAAACTTCCCAAACCCAATTATGGAGGCATTCTGTTGTTTGCCAAGCAATTTGTTTGCCAACTTTGTACGGTCAACCCTTTAAGATCTTTCTTGAAATCCCAGCACCACCTATGTGGTATAGGTATTGATCTCGAAGGCCCGAAGAGTCACAGTTGTTTATAAACTTTTTCACTTTTCACCACTGAACAGTGATGGGTAGGTACCAGGTTATTTTAAACAGAGGCCTTGGTTTCACTCCCTTACTTGGCAATCACCTAAAAGCATTCATTCACATTAAAAGTCTATTGATTAAACACAAGAAAGAACAAGAAATCAAACCAGGCCTTTTTATTGAAACTGTGGTTGAGTGATTGTGCAAAGCAAACTTAGTCAAAACCTTTAAAGCCTTTCTCCTTTTGACAGCAAACTATCAAAGTCCCTTACTTTCAGAACAAGCTTTCTTTGATGAAACAGAAAAGGTTAATTGTACTCTCAGTCCTGATGTGTAGAGGGCATTTACTTATTCTCTTCTTAACAAACAAACAGACCAACTCAAGGTGGAGGAGAGACAGGATAGAAAAGATGCGTGAAATACAGCTTTTGTTGATGTTTTTGGAACACTGATTAGTCATGAGTGGATGCTTTTGCTTGGCAAGTTGGCCATGACACTTGCTGCTTGGATCCTGGTTTACCGTCTGCTCATGGACGTCATCTGATTGGATGTTTTCTACTTAGGGCTGGTCTATACTTAGCCGCTAGTTCGGCGGCTGGGGATCGAACTTCCGGGTTCGATTTATCGCGTCTGGTCTGGACGCGATAAATCGAACCAGGAAGTGCTCGCCGTCGACTGCGGTACTCCATCTCAACGAGAGGAGTACCGCGGAGTCGACGGGAGAGCCTGCCTGCCCCGTGTGGACCGCGTCTGAACCGCGGTAAGTTCGAAGTAAGGTATGTCGACTTCAGCTACGTTATTCACGTAGCTGAAGTTGCGTACCTTACTTCGACTTGGGGGGTTAGTGTAGACCAGGCCTTAGACAAGGCAGGCCTGGACGAATACAGCAGTTGGCTTTGGAATTTGATGAAAAGCCAAGAGAGAGATGATTGAAGGAAAGAGGGTGGAAGGGCAGCAAATAACACAAGGGAAGGGAAAATAATACAGGATCTTTTGTGCCTCTGCAGTACTGGCCATTGGCTATCCCCACTGATGGGCTGAGGATTGGATGTCATGATCATGTGATGACTTTCAGCACTCACGGGTGAAAACAAAGTTCCTTGAGCAAGATTGAGGCCAGCCAGCCTTCCTCCCAGGAAGAAAGTCCTAGATGAGTTGAGCTGAGTTGCAGTGCTGGCAGTTTGGGGGATGAGCTGGGATGCAAGTAGGATGGGAGATAAGGGAGAGCTGATCTGATCATGTTTTTTCCCCAGTCTCTTTTTAAGGAACCCGAAAAGGGGAAAAGTGGGTGTCGTAGTTCATCTCCTCCATTATTTTGTATTAGGCCTAATAACCTATGTTTCATGGCTACTGTCTTGTGAACTTTCACATATTTTTTACATTTGAGTTTACAATAGGGTTACACCTTGTAGGCCCCAATAGTCACAAGAAATCTCAAGGGAAAGGAGAGGTCCATTCTTTCCTGCCCCTGTGGGTAAGGGCTAAAGGGCAGGAGACACTGTAAAATACTTTTCTTCATGAGACTGTATTGGTGTTGATCATGGGAATATAACTACATTCACATGAAGTTGCCACCTACTGACAGAGTCTGAGAGGTTTCTGAGGAATCTGCGACTGGGGATGGAGTGTGCCTTGTTACAGAGACATAAAGAGTAAAAGTTTAGGGTTTGATGGTGGGGAAATATCCTTTACCCCGCCCCTTCTCTGCTGAGGGTTTTTTTTGGGGCGGGGAGGGGTGTCTCTTTTTCCTGGAACATGAATGGGTCGTGCTGCTCAATCAGCTGAAATAGAGATGGCGGGAGCCAGGGAGCTGAGATTATAGCTCATTATTCTGAGGAGGAAGAGAGAGGAGTGATATGCCCAGCGATTCCATTCCTACACCCCTTTTTGGGTACAAAACCAGATGTGACTAAGCACGACCCATCTCTCCTCCCTGGTGGGAGTCAGAGCTTCCTGCAGCCCCAAGCTTCCCAGCAGCTTTGAGAGAAAGAGTTGGAAGTTTCCATTAATTTGCCCCCTTCCCCCAGCAGTTCTGTGCCTCTCAACTGGAGGGTGGGTGAAGGTCTCGCCCCTTTCCTTTGAGCCCTGGTCCAGTGTTGCCTTCCAAAGACTGAGCCACTCAGGCCCCATGGTGATGAGTGCAGTGCCAAAACATAAGTGGATAGACAGAATCTATCCCTGGTGCACAGCTGGTTTATGCAATTTATTGGGGTTTACAAGCCCTTTACAAAAATTTAAAACAGCCTCAGGATTTGGCTGAGCGATATAGTGGTTGCTGTGTCTGAGATGGTAACAACAGGGCGCTGTGCTTGGATACAAGAAAATTGACTTTGAAAAATCATGTTAAAGAAACATTTGACTTAAAAAAACCTTGCATTAGGAAGGACACTGATGCTTATATATGAATAGCTACATCATCGTCATTAGTAGCAGAGGAGCCTCTCACCTTTTCTGAATTTAATTAGATGCTCTCAGCCCTGTCCTACAGGCCCCAACTGTGTGCACAAGAACAATTAAAAAAAAATCTTCACAAAACTTAAAATAATCAAATATTACCCTAAAGAACAAACCCATGAAAAGTTTGGGATTGAAATACTTCCCTGCAGTGTTTGCACCGCGGTGATCATGCATGAGAACCAGGAACCTGAAATTGACTATAAACAAAAATGAAAACCGACAAGTCTTCATTCTGGGCACCGAGTGAAGAGCAAGAGGGTAAATGGAAGTGAAATATCCTTTCCGCAATAACGTAGGAAGGCATTAGCAATGCAGGATTGCACTAACATCTGGGGTGAAATCCTGGCCAATGGCAAAACGTCCATTGATCTCAACGGGGCCAGTATTTCAGCCATGATTTTCAATCTGCCAGTATCCCTTCAACTCACTTCTTTACGCTATTGTCGTTTATATCCAGTGCAAGGTGAGTGCAGGATGAAATGATATGACCACCCAGTCGTATTATTTAGTGTTACCGTTTCGTGCCAATGAATAGCCCGTGAAAGGGAGCATTGGGAACCCTTCAGGAGTTGCGCTTGCGGAGATATTAAATTCAGAGTGGGAAGAAAAGTGGTTTAAAAATGAGGAAAGAAATCGGACCTTCAATCCTAGCTCGGCACTTTGGAAGGAGGTTCCCGATTCTTTCCAGGGACACCTGAGTCTAATGGGCAGGAGGATCGCTAGCCAGCCCGGCGCTTTGGAGAGGGCTGCCAAAGGGGTTTGACACAGGTGGGACACACATCTGCGGACGGGCGAGCAGCCCTCGCCCCTCTTCTCGTCCCTGGCTGTGCAAGCCCAGCAAGCGCTGCTTGTTAAAGCAGCCTGCGCTTGGCCAGCAGAAGGGGAGGCAGACCAGGGGGCTCCAAGCCGCTGGGACCCAGCGCTAGGTATCCATTTCACCCCGCAGCTGGAGGAGGCGTGGGGGCCTGGATCCAGCGGGGCTTGGGGCTTTCGTGGTGCCTGAGACAGAAACGCTGCGGGCATCAATAAGCGCCAACACCGTGGCTATGGGCCTGACCCTGCAGTCCATGGAAAGCCTCCCGTTGGCTCTAGCTGAGAGTTGGATCCTGTCCCGCAAGGGGCGTCGATCGCCATTGACACCAATGGGAGCAGGATGAAACCCAAGGGGAGAAATCACCTTTGCTCACAATTCGGTGTGGGATCAGGAGAGAGAACTCTGCAGCCCTCTGGAAGAGGGACTGGGTCAGAGGGGATGAATGCTCGAGACAGGCAACGGAGCGACGGGTATAAATGTAGCAATTCCAGCCGGTCGAGTTTATTTTTATTTTTCGAAAATGTCAAATTTCGACTTTTTTTTTCTCGAGGAATTTCCCCTCGAATGTTAGGAGGTTTTTTCCGCCCACGGGAAATACTCCTCGTTTTCTGACCAGCTCTAATTGCAAGATATTCCTACCCCTGGTTAGCTAGCTAGATCTGGATAATAGATACCTTCGTTTTAATCAGTCGTAACCAAACGCGGATGTGGGCTGTCCTGTAAAAAAAAATCAACACTCTGCAGTTTTACAAACACTTTAGGACTCGTTTTAATGATCTTACATTTGTCTATAGGTATATTATGTTCAGTTGCCACCAGGGCTGCTGGAAGCAGCATGGAGTAAACATGTGTGCAAACGTTTTCATAGACCTTAATTTCTACAATCGATTTAGTTTAACACGTTTGGATTTTGTGGATAAAAATTTACAAGGGAAAAATGCTGTGCCTGACCCCTCTAAAACAGCTTACATGAGTGTGACTGCATGCTGGAGCCTACTTTCATAGCAGATAATTTATTGATCAGCTGATGGAATCATATAATTTTCAACAAACTTGATACAAAAACTCAAAATATGAATGTCCTTGGTTTGACATGACTGTGTTTGCAATCTTGAAATACAAAATATTGGGTCGAAACCGTTTGGATAATATAGAAGAGCTATGAAAAAACGTAAGCGTTAGGACATGCAAAACAACACACACAATGATTTGATTCCAAACTTTTAACACATAACGGGAGTATTTTTGGATGCAAAGATTAGCTCTTGTAAAGTCGTTTTTTGGGGGAAAAAACGATGATAAATAAATAAACAAACAAAAATGTTATTCAAAGCATAAAGCCATGCAATTAGGAAAGCCGGATGTATAAAGGCTGTTGTGTCATTGAACTGGTAGTGGTAAAGTGTGTCAGAAAATTAGAAGTGGGAGGATCTCCAGTGGATGGAGCTGCCAATCAGGATTACCGGACCTTAGTTGTGAACTTTTCCCCCTTCCAAAAAGAATGAAACTTTAATAATAGATTAACTTTAATGACTGATTCCCCTCCCCCATCGAGTAATTAATCGGGCCCTTAAATCTTATCTTTCTAAGAGGGCCAACGGTATGTATGTTAAATATCTGCATAGTCTATTGCACTTCAAACAAATAAGCCAAACAAATGCGGTTTACATTTCTCGAAAATTTAATGATTCTTAATAAAAGCCAACTCCCCGGAATGGTAATGTTGGATGTTGAATTTCGAATAAACTATAAGGTTTTTTATTATTATTATAAGTTGAGATATATCATAAATATAGCCAGAAAAGAACATTAAAAGCATTGCTAGAGTTTGTTTTTTATTCCCATGCTTTTAATTTTGAAAAAAAAAATCACAAAACATAACTTATAAAACAATATATACTGCATCCTTATCCACAACAGCATTATTGAAACATCCAGCGTTACGTTTACCACAGATGTGAAATACACTGGGAAAGGACATACCTTGTGCATTTTATATTATGTTTCTTTGTCATCTACAGGTAATAAGTATCGACAAAAATAAGCAACAAATATGCCTGCAATTAAACTTCATATGCGTTTTGTATGCGTATTAATATTTAAAAGATCATATTTATCATTTCCATTTTTTTTTGCCAACAAGCATCTACATTTACATCATAACACCTTAAGATTATTTTTGGTTCCTTGTTCTTCCTTCACATCTAGAAAAACAAGTAACTTTTCAGAATTGCTAAGCAACCTTTCATCATTCGAGACTCGCTCCGTGTCTTTAGTAGAGATGCAGTATCAGGATTCACTTAATGACAGTCCATTTTTTGTCCTTAGTGTTTTTTTTCTAGACTCTCTAGAATTTTTTTTTTTTTTTTTTAGAAAAACACTTTTTAAGTAAAGATGACTGATAATTTCATTATCAGGCTAAGATTTTGGATGGAGAAAAGGCTGCCCAGTTTCTTTTTTGTGCTCTTCTCAGAAAAGGCGATACTGCAGTCCTTTGGAAAGGCTAGAGAGGTAGGAACCTGTAGCTTGCTTAGTCCTAGGAATGACTGGATCGTAGCTTTCAACTAAAGAAAAAACATCAAGAATCATGCATTTTAAAAACATTTTATTCAACGGCCAAGCACAATGATCTGGCACAATGTAACGGCAGATATAAATAGAACCTTATTTAAGTGGTTGAACCTTGTCTTTAAGTTTTTTTTTAATAGTTTCATACCTAATATTTTAACCATATTCCCGCAGAATTTATTCTGCACGTAACTTTTTTTTGTTGTCAGTGGTAAACATTAACCAAACCTCTTCCCCTACCACAAACTGGGCAGCACAGCCCCAACCTTTACCACCATCCATCCACCCCCGGCTTCCCCTTCCACTCTTCAGCTCTATAATAAAGTGGACGCTTTAGAAACTCCTGTGCAAGTTCAAGTAAACACATACAACCCGCATAATCCAGAGGAAAATTGCAACTCATCCGTGTATTAGATTTTGGCGTCTCTTGCAAAAGATTTCTGGTCCGTGTTTGTTTGGTTTGTTACCAAGCCCCCAGAGCTTCCTCTCTCACGCTGCTTGGGCCCTTGTTAGTCCGTCAGCTGTTATACTGGCAGGCGTTTAGACTAGATCCTGGGCTTTGCAAACTGCTGTACCCGAAAGTGGAGTGCTGCTTGGATTTCAGTCTGAGACTGGCCAAGCTGGAGTTGCAAGTGTCTCTGTACACGCTGTAGGGCGAGCCCGGCGGCCCGTAGGGGCAGGCGGGGGAGGACATGGCAGAGTTGAGGGAGGAGCCGCTGATGTTGCTGAGGTTGTTGATGTTGTTGAGGTTGGCGTTGGCCATGCCGGGCACGGCCGAGTGGCCCATGCTGGAGGGCATGCTCATGGAGGAGATGGTGCTGGGGGCGGAGAACATGGACTGCGAGGACAGGGGGCTCATGGAGTTGAAGAAGGTGAAGCTCTTGGTGGAGAGCGGCGCCGGGGTCAGGCTCTTGGTGGCCCAGTTGTTGTAGGGGTAGCCGGGGTACATGTCATCGTAGGGCTGCATGAGGCCGCTGAACTGGGGCACGTAGCCGTTCTTGCACAGGTCCATCTGCTGGTTGCGCTCCCGCTTTCTCCACTTGGCTCGGCGGTTTTTGAACCAGACCTAGGGGGGAAGGTCAGAGTAAAGGGTAAGTGCGGGAGGCTCCTGCAGGGACCCGGGGAACGCAGCCCAGGGGGTAGCTCCGGTTTGGATTCTCAGAGCCTCCGCCAGGAGCGGCTTCAGCTCCCCACACCAGGGAGGATTTGCAGAGGAAAAGCCAAAGATTTGCAGTGGACAGTCCCTGGCTCACCCTCCCTGCCCTGGGTGTTGCTTCTCCTGCCCGCTGCCCCAGCCTGCCCTGCTGTCCTCTCCCTAAATCCCATGGCTTGTTCCCCCTGGCCCAGAGAGAGGAGTCACCTCCCCAGCCCAGCCCCACGCCGCGGCTCTGGATGTGTGCGCAGCGCCTCGCTCTGCTTTTAATTTACCCCTGCTTGTCGCTGCGCTTCTTTACAGAGAGCATTAATTGGCCAGGCTGCAGCGCCTCGCCCCGGCCCTGTTCTGATTAGTGCCGGCTAGCCCGGCTCGGCGGTGTTTCCGAATGCTAAAGCCGGACAATAAAAGTCCTCTGTTACAGATCATAAAATGGGGATTGGATTAGTGTGTTTAGGTTTTTTTTTTTAAAAAAAAGGCCTCGCCCTTTGGGTGGAGGCAGCCTGGGCCTTTATGTCTAATGAGAATGTACAGCCCTGAGTCGGGAACGGAGGAGCGAGGGGCGCTCATGGGTGTTTGAGGCCCAAACCTCATCCAGGCTTTATCTCGAGGGCAGTGCTGGAGACCCCCGGCACCCAACCCAATGCATTGCCCAGAGAGCAGGAAAAGCCGGAGCTAACTCAGACCAAAGCAGCGCTCCAGCATTGCGTGGCAAACTTTACTGCAGGGTCCTGTTGGGGTGGGGTGGGGGGTTGGGGGGCGTGCAGATTTGATGGGATAATGCCCTCCAAAGATCGGGCTGGCCAGGTTGGGGAAAAAATCCTCTTCCTGCCTTGCTGGGTGAGATCAGCCGGTGAACTGTCGTCTCCTTAACTCTTTGATAAAGATAGGGCCGTTAGAGCCACTGAGGTTTGGATCAGGCCCCTCAAGAGACATTCCCCACGGCAGCGCTTGCAAAATCCCCACTAACCCCAACGCCGCGGATTTTAACCCCCCCTCTAAAGTAGGTGACTCTTGTGGCGGTGAGGCTCTGCTCTTTGAGCCTGTCCTCCCAGCGTTTTTAATGGCAGGGCTTTAGTTTTAAATAGCGATAACAAGGATCGCGGGGTCTATTTGAAAAAAAAAAATCCCGTATAAATATGAAGAGGAAACGAAAGCCAGAATGTTCAAAACCTGTAATTCACTCCTCAGAAGGTGCTTCCAGACAGGAATTTCCTGAAAACGAGGGGTAATCGTTTTAATTATGGCTTCTAGACATTTTAAAGGAAGGCCCTCGTAGCAAATGAAAGTTGGGTTTGCAAAACTGCAATCTCAGAACATCAAACCAAAACATCTCCCCATACAGAGGGGAGAAAGAGATGCAGTTAATGGCAACTCATATTAGTTTTATTTGCTTCCTGAAATATTCCAGCAACATAAATGCACATTTTAGTCCTTGAGTTGTGGTGGTTTTTTTTTTTTTAACGAAAACTGCAGTTAATACAATGCTTTCAAATCCAGCGAATATTTAGCCCTGAAAAGCCTTAAGAGCTAACCTTACAGATAGTCTCATTTGGTCAGCTAACCGGTTACTCATCTAGACAAAAGTGGCTTTTCTGAACTGTAGGGGTTTGATTTGTTACCAGGCCCTGAGACCCAGAAGTGAAGTGACTTGGTTAAATCTACCTCCATTTTCTCCTTTATTTATTATTCGCTGTGCTGGTGAATTTCCAGAGAACGGTTTAATTCCCCCGTCCCAACCTACTAGTTGCTTTCTTGCTAAGGTCTCAGTTCAAACCGCCCCCCCTCCGCCTTGGGGCCCTATCGTGCTACGAACGTGTAAAGCGTATTTCAGTGCTGGAAAATCCAGACCCCCTTTAAGGACTTTCCAAGATGCAGGATTGTGTATGCCTTTCATTTTATGGTGTATTGTGTCACACTGTGGGTCTGCAATTGGTGAGGGACTGTGTAGACAGGACACCGTGAGTAAGCAATACACAGCAGACACTAATACCCCTGCCCAGAGCGGAGTATAACCCGGTCAGCAAATCCGCTCTCGAAACAAACCGGGATAATATCCCGGGATGAAAAACAAATTGGAGGCGGGAGGAAAAATACCCCCAAACAAAAAGAGCAACACACAGACCAACCCAGCACAAACGAACCATCCGAATCAATAAAATCCGAATCCCAGAAGGAGCCGTTCTGATTTGACATTTGATTGCAACAAGTTAATATATTAAAAATAAATAAATAAACGACCTAACTAGATATTCTGAAGTCGCATTGGCTAGAGACCTATAAAGCAGGGACAGCTCAGTCCTACAAGTATGTGTGTCTACAATGGTTATTGACTTTGGAGTTTAATCTAGCCCAGACCCTTGTCCTTTCGTTTGTCTATTGACAGTTTGTACAGTTTACTAGTACAAATAACTTATCTGCCTCATCATAGAAGTTTAATTGTGTAGAGGAACATTTGCTATATGCTTGGGTGTGTACATTGCTCCGAATGGGGCCGTTACACACTCCCTAGTGATGTACAGTAGTCACTTTCCATTAGAGAGATGTTCTATATAGTATACAGACATCTGCTCCGCGGTGCGAAGCAGATTCTTTTAACCGCCTTCCCGTCACTCTGTGAGATAGCATCATGTTTGAATCGCATCACTTATTGTATATATTTTATCAGCAGACGCCATATGTTTCCTTGTCACTTTGCTGACTGGGTCCAGGAGAGTATAAACTTGCCTGTATTTCTATGCTGGACTATTCCTCCGTTTTAATGGAATTTATCCATTCAAAACCCTGTCTAATCTAGCCCCTAGTGAGGCTTGTAGGGACAGGAATACCCCCAGTTAAACCCTGTACCTGGGACACCCACGTGAGTCTCCTTTACATGGGGGGAACAGACGTGCCTTGGGGTTGAGCCATTGGCCTCTGCGGCAGCTCCTCTCCGGATCTGCTGGCAATGCTAACCATTGATTGTTTACATTAAAAATACCGACCCCCTGAAAAGATCCGACTTCATAACGTGTGTTAGGAGGATGTCTCTGTCCCTCACTCTCCCAATCAGGGGAAGAGAATTGCAAAAATATTCCCTGTTTAGAGTTAAATTACTGTCTTTAATTAATCCAGGAGAGAACAGTAAATCCAGCAAGATGGCTTTTATGGGCTAGATTCTGCCCTTTCCAGACACAGGGGGGGGTTTAAAAATGGGCTTCTCTGAAATGGTGGCGGAGCTTTCTCTCTGGCTCTCCGTATTATTGGAGTTGTATATTATGTATGCTCCTTAAAACGGGGTTAATTTAAAAAAAAACAACGTGCGCGAGGATCCTAGAGCCTTTCCCTGGTCAGTTACACTAGCGGAGTTTCCTGCATTCAGCTGTTGATTCCTGGTGGCATCCTTTACCTTCTAATCCCTTCTCCCTGCCTCAGCCTAGCTGTCTTCTCCGAGTTATTACGGCACACTTTCCCAGCTGAGCTTTAGATGAAGTCCCTCTGTGACCCGCTGTTGCCTTTGATTTCTCTATGCTCTCCCGAGAGATCCCGAATCTTAAGAATGGGGAAATCTTGGAAAGGAAAGACCGGGTTTAAAGGAGACGGCAACTTTCCCGAGCTTCTGACAACTGCTTGCCTGGTGTTGCTGCCTGCAAGACATCAGGTCCTCTCAGCCAAAGATTTCCTTCTCTCCCTGACGCCAATGAAAGTTGACCAAACGAAATGAAGGCCTGGGTGTTCATATATTAGGGATTCTCTATGTATTGCGTGCCTCCCATATGTATGGGGTATGTTCCATAATATAATTATACCCAGGTATTATCTAAGGAGCACAGTACGTCCTGGGTAAGTATTGGCAATGAAAATGAAATTGACAGATGATGTTACGCTACAATCAGTTTTAAAAGGCCAACCAGCTAGCAGCTGTTAACAAAGTAATTTTTCCCTTTCACTCCTCACCGCCAGGCGCCTGTTCACCTTGATAAGTTTGTATTTTCGCTTGCGATGCATCCTACCAAATAACTGGAAGTTTTTCAACTTCAGAAAAGACTGCGGGCCGGAGCCCCAGCCAGTGGGCGCTGGATCGGGCCCTACAAGGACAAGGCTGATGTCTCTGGATTGCTCAGAAATGAATCGCCGGTTGCCCCTAGTGTGGCTGGGCCCCCCCTTACCCTGACTCTGGGCTCGGTGAGATTGGTCCACACAGCGATCTCCTCTCTCATGCTCATGTCCGGGTAGCGGTTCCTCTGGAAAGTGGCTTCCAACTCCTGCAACTGCTGGCTGGTGAAATGAGTTCTTTGCCGCCTCTGTTTCTTCTTCTTCGCCGGATCGTCAGGGTTTCCATCTTCGCTCTTCTGTTCGCCGCTCCGGTCTTTTTCTGTTAAAAACAACAAGGCACCGAGACCCGAGCGGTGACACACACGGACTTGGCCTCCTGGCCCCTAGATCTCCCTCCTCCCCCAGCCATTTGGAGAAGGTACAAAACAAAATCCTCTTTTTAAAAATCTCCTTCATACGTGCCTCTGCCGTACAAGGCTGTTTCCTACCACAGGCCCGGCGCGTTTTCTGTTTCAACCAGCGCCGCGTGATTCAGAAAGGTTTCCTGAAAAAATGTCCCCCTGAAATTTATTTCCCAACCAATAGAGTTTTCAGTTATCCTCTCCTCTAGGCCTGTCCTTTTATCCAGGGGGCTCTGAAACTTACAGAGGGGAAGAAACTTATTTCTAATTGGCTCGGCTTTTAGATTGGAAGCTTCTTGGCAAAATAATAATAATTAGTAATAAATCTATTTAAAAATCGTTTCTCTGCTTTGTGGGTGTTTTTTTTTCTCTCTCTCTCTCTAAAGAGAAACTTCTGCTCGAGTGCATTATTGTTGTATATGGTCATTTCCCCACCGTATTAATCTCCGAAAACGTCAGAGTGTGTAAAATAAAACATGAATAAATCGAAAAGGTGAACTCTCCTTCCCCTCGGGAATATTAGAATTTATTTAAGCAGAGAATGATCCATTAAAGGCTTTATCCAAAAATCGAGTAAAAGGTAAGAAACGCTGGTAGCTGTCTGCAACATTCCCCTTTGGTGAATTGTGTTTGTCCAAATTTGTAGAAGGAATTCAACACAATCGCTTGATATAACTAGGGAAAAATAGAAAATCTACCTAAAATCAAGGGGGAAACGCGCTGATCTTTTTATATTTTTGAATACATTTTTGGATTTACACACATGGAATGAGGAATTCGATACATTATTTGAACGGATTTAAATTATAAATGTGTCGAGATAAAATCTCCCTCCCTGCATATATCTATAAAACACTTCTGTAGATGTATATACATAGATATATAATATGTTTAATACATATGTATGCCAATGTAAGGATTTAAACTATACCAATAAAATATACTAATAATTTTATTAATGTATAGAGATAAAATCTCCCTCCCTACATATATCTATAAAACACGTCTGTAGATGTATATACATAGATATATAATATGTATAATACATATGTATGTCAGTGTACAATTTTGATCTATTTATTTTCACAATAGCCACACATTACTTTAAATAACTGCGTGCATATATGCCACACGTGTATGTTGTTTCTCTCTCGCGCTCTCTCTCTAATTTTGATGTATTTATTTTAATATATATACATACAAATATTAGTGTATAATATACATATATATACAAATGTAATACTAATCTATATTACACACAATAACTAAATCAAAATTAGAGAGAGAGAAATACACACACGTGTATATTCAAACGCATCCCTTTGTACTCATACACATGAGTTTGACTTGATTTTGGAGGGTCTTTTTGAGAGGAATTCACATGGAGGGATAGCTAAATCATGAGACTATTCTGCGGTGTTGTTCATCATAAAGGTAGGAGGAATGTAAAGATAATGCTAACGTATTGAAATCGAGACTTCCTTTCAGAGCCTGCTAATAATAATATTTTAAAATGAATTAACAATAATCCTTGCAAAACAATTGATTCCTCATACTTGAAAAGACTCTGAACCTAGGCTTCCCTGGGAACTCTTGGAATAAAAATGCAGGACCTCAAACGGTTAAATGGAAACCCAAGGGTGGTAAATGGGCTTATTGCAGCCCGGATGGCCACTATTTCCAGTAAGTGGTTTGCAGAGCAAACAAGGCCTCGAACAGAAACCCCATTTAAATATCCTTGGTGGCCAGTCAATTTCCCCCTCCCTCGCTGCCTTTGCAACTAATTGTGTTCCCAAAAATTCGCGGCTGCTGTAAATGTGTGTCTCTGCGAACCGAGTCTACATGACCTAACTGTAAAGGCTGCATGTAAAAATGATTTCATTTTTGAACACACAAATCTTTCTGGCAGACAGTTTTTTCCACCCCTCGGTGTCTGGGGCCGCTTCTCGTGCAGGCAGGAGAGCAAACAAGTAAGGAAAAATCAGTGTCCTCAAAGAAACCATCCATCAAAGTGATTGCAATCTTTGCATTTGATTTATCCCTCCTATGATTTCCATGAAAAATGCTGTCTGGTCATAAGGCGGTGATACCATTTCAAATCATAATAACACACATTAGTCTTAATTGGCATTAGCACACTTTTCCATTCAAAAGTGAAAGGTATTTTGTGAATTCTCTTAAGACTAAATGGAACCTGCTATTTAGTTTCCTTCGAATGTATGGGTCAGCTTTTAGGGGTAGAGCAAAATGGAGCAATTATCCCCTACAGTATTTCAAGAGGGGGGGGAACCCACACACCTCTAAGCACCCCCCTCTCCAGACTACACTCAAAGCCTTGTTTTCAAATCAGATTTGGAGGCAGAAACGAACATGTTTGCTGCCATGTCAGCATTCGGATTTGTTTTGGTTGCAGGCACAAGACCCGTTTAAATTTAAAATAACCATCAATTAAAAAAAAAACAACTACCCTCTATGCAGGGAAATTTTGAAGAAGGAACCACGCGCTGTTTTCCGTAGTCCATATTTTCCAGGCCTTTTTGCTTCCTTTATACGGTGTTTCTTGTCATTAGAGGGACGACTACTGTTTTAATTAAATACAAACTAGGAAACCACAGCTTTCCCTACAATAATTGCACATGTTCAACAGGCGGATATAAAAGCGGAGACCAAACGACTCCTGTTTAGATCCAACTCAGTTCTTGTAAAATGCAATGGATTATTCCCCATCTATACATAAAATTAAAAATTAGGCTTTGTAACGCTTACCCCATATAATAATAAATCTGAGCTGCCTGGTCTCTCTCCAGTCCCCTCCTCATCCCCCCTCCTAATGCTTTGCAGTTTCCCCCCCTCCTCTGACGGAGAGATCCTTTTACATGTCTGTACAGCCAGAGCTGGAAAATAAACCCCGGCAGAGCTGACATTATTTCAGAAATATTCTGCAAAACCGCACTCCCCGTGGTAACCCCCCTGATAAATTAATATCTGTAAAAAAAAAACCCCTGCTTCTCAGCTTGAAGTTGGTAGCAATATTCTTCCATTCCCTAGACTGTCAGAGCCGGGGCATGGAAGAGGGTCAGTTCGGTATCTGTGGTCGCCCCCATCCACCTTCCCGGTTTGGCTCTAATTAATTCTAGGGATTACACCCACCCACCCACCACCACCACCTGGCATTTCAATCTCTCTGGTGCATCCCGCCTGGGAAGGACAGTCTCTTGTGCAGCGAGCATTAGAATTAATCAAGCAGGGAAAGAAAGAAAGGAAGGAAGGAAGAAGAGGAAGTGAAAGGCTTTTACCTGGGATTTCTGTATCTGACGATTCACTGGCTGAATTCTCCATCGGATCTCTGGATTCAGAAGATCTTTGCAAATGGAAGCTGGAAGCCATGTCATGGGAAGGCTGGGGTCTTAAACTCTCTGGCAGTCTTTCCAAATTCATCCCACCTTTAAAGGAATCCATGGCAAGGAGGCTGGGTTGATTTTGGTTTATGCAGGTGTTTATTCCACAATATATATATATATATATATCAAGGTCTGAAAATCCACTTAGTACTAGTTATGGATTGCTTTACTTTATTGTTATTTTCAAAGAGTCAGAAGAAGAGCTTTGAGAAATGCCTAGAAGCCCGATTGTCTTTGCTTTGCAATAGCTGCACCGGTCCAACCGCGTATGCATGAAAGTGGTAAAGATCCCTGGTAGAAAAATGCGGGTTGCGAGTTGGATAGTTTCAAACTAAAGAGATTAAAGCGACCTGCCCTAGAACAAATGCCTGTAGTTAAAGCGAGCTCCTCCCACTTAAGGTTAAAACCTCCCAGTCTCGCTAATATATCACCCCATCTAGCGCTCACTCAGCCTAATCGAGTTGGAAGAACCTCCTGCAAACTCCCCATAGATGTGAGCTGTCTCTAAGGCGCCCTGGAATACTAGCTGCACGTTTCTTAAAGCCACAGCGCTCTCCCTCTGCCCCGGGATCCCGGCGGAGTGTCTCTCCACTGTTAGGAGCCTCGTTGGTCTCTTGCCCTCTCTGCTCCTCTTGCTGGAGGAAGAAACGTCTTTTTGTCCCCGCGCTGGCTCTTACCATCGCAAGCCCTAAACCAATCAGCGCCCCCCCCCCTCCCCAAACTTTCCCCCAAAGCCAGTGATTTATTCCGCGCGCAGCATTAGCTCTTTGACCATCTACGCGATCTGTTAAGCCCCAAATATTTAAAAAACACATTTCAGAGACTAATCTAAATAGATCAAATTCTTTCCAGTCTTCTGCAAAGCAGATCTAGGCATCTTCCCCCCCCCCTTCCCCCAAGCAGGGCAGGCGCAGAATTGCATTTTGCACGGGAATGGTTACTCCCGCTGGGTACACTCGCTGTACAATTAAGCACAAGGAAGAAGTTGCTCCTTTCAACTTGCTTATCTATTGGGAGAAATAAACGTGCGTTCCCATTTCGCTGCGAGACTACACTTTTAAGCCTGCGGACAAGCAGTTTTATTGTGGACGTTTCTGAGGCACGTTTTAAGGGGGAAAATCTGCTTGGGGGGGTGGGGTATTTCCTAGGAAGTCAAAGAATATTTGGTAACAAAAATGAAACCTTCCTCGTACGCTCCCCTTTCGTGCTGCAAGAGGCAGCCCACCTCCCTGGCTCGCCGTGGCCTGTGTTATCACTTTCACAAGGGTTTGTACAGAGATTGAGAGATGTGACCTCGATTTGAGTTAATCAGGCAGCAGAGCTCGGGGACAGCGGATAAATATTGGGCGCTAACTGGCTTTTGTTGTTGTTGTTTTTCCCTCCGCACTTCGAAGCGGAAATAATCAAGGGCCGATTTCTCCTCTGATTTACACGCCTGGATTTGGGGCTCGTCAGGTAGAGCAGGCTGCGGCCCAAACGTGTTTCCTATTTGTTGGCGTGCAAGAAACACAGCACAAGCGCCTAAGGTTTCATCCCCAGCCTCCCGGGTCGGGCTGGGGTGCTGGGAAAGCAGGCGAGGAGTGAATTCCGGATTCCGGGGTGGTGGAGAATTTCCTATGGCCCTGTGGTTTGAAAGCTACAAATAGGAAGCGAGTCCCTTTGCTTTGGGGCTTATAACATGGACTCGTAGTAGCCTGGCACCCATTTTTGAGCAGCCCTCACTAAAGCGCTGCACGATGCGTTTGGCTGGAGACAGGCAGGTCTCGGGTTCTCTGGCTCTGCCTGTTGGTCCTAACATCTCTGGCAGGAGGGTGTGGTGTCACTTTAGTGACTAAATAATGAGTTGTTTACAGATCTAGTAAACAATCCGATCCCCCTGAACTTCCCCCCCACAGAGGCCTTCTTGTTAGGAGCCCCTGCTAAAGCTAGTTAAACAGCCCCACTCTCTCTGGGTTGGCACAAACCAGTCCCATTGGGGTCTCTCTCTGTCTTTTTCTGGCTGTTTCTTAAAAGGGGAACAACTGTCCCCCCCCCCCCATGCTCGGTGTATGAGCCTTCCATCTAAGGCATCCACAGGGAGAATTTAAATCCCTAACCTACCGATGGAAACCAAGTCTGCACACACAACCCTAAACTATTTTCCCACCGAAGTTTTTATTTCCAGTGAAGGTTTAATAGATTCGTTGTGGTTTGATCGCTCCCTAACTATAATCTAATAAATATAACATTGCTTCGTGTTGCAATAAAACGGCCTGTTTTACTTTTCTGGAAAACTCCATTATTGCAGCGTATTTACAATCCCTTCATGTGGCTATAATAACTCCTTCAACTTTATAAATTCCACACTCATCTTTTCTTCCTTTCGAAAGAGCATTTAACCTCCCCTTTTGGGGGACAAACCTTGATTTAAGAAAGAACAGCATAAAGTACTCTTGAAAAACACTTCCGTCTCAGTGGACCTTTCCAGTCCCTTTCCAAAGCCCACGAGAGTCCAGGCTCTCCAAAGCCCAGGGTCTGGAAGTCGATGGGAGTTTTGCCTGAGTGAGGACTGCTGCAAAGTCCTTCCTCGAGGCAAGACTGATTTCCCCATCTTTCAGCACTTTATCCTTGGCAGTGAACTCTCTGTGACCCATAGAAAGTGGCTGGTTGTTCTAGGGATGGATTTCAGGCTTGGAGATCTGGGCAATTTTTAAAGGGAGAAAACAGTGTCCAAAAATGTAATAAGAGAAGGATCCTGTCCAGCAAGTGTCAATATCAGGTTTGGAAGTGCCATCCAAACGCAGGGCCGCTTCGCAATTGTCCTCTGCGCCTGTGCTGTTGTATCTTCGTGAATGTCAGCTTTCTAATGCCTCCCAAGGTCAATCGCCAGCCACCGGCCCTCTGAGGGTGTGGCCGCCACTTCTACACTAGTCTCATGCTGTTCAGCACCGAGAGTTATTTTTCGTATGAGTAGGGACCCGGGCTTCACGTGGCTGATACCAGGGCAGGTGAATCACCTGGTTACAAGCCACGGTGTCTGCGTAAACAAATGTGGGGGTTTCTCTCTCTCTTTTTTTAAATTTTTTTTTTTAAAAAACCCTTTGATTAAAAATATCAGTTTCACTGTAACTTTAAAAAAATGTTTAAAATCTCCAACAGATCTTTGGCATCCCCGTTCAATGTGTTCGGCGCATTCTCAGAATTGCCTGCCCTCTTGACAAAGCGCATTTCATTATCTAGGTCGCAGCAGGCACCATTTTTTTTTTTGCATCAGTTTGCTCCCTCCGTCCACTCCCCAGCCTGTGACCTTTGGGCTGTTTTACAGCATAGGGGAGGGGGATGTTTATGGTGATTTCAGACACTAAAGAAACCCAGTGTTGCCGTGGGGGCAATCAATCCCTTGCTTTGGAGCTTCCCAAATACCCCAGCAGGCCAGTGAAAAATACCCCGGCAAGCCACTTTTCCTGAAGGACACCTCGAAAGCACAAGGGAGAGCCTGGACTTGTGGCAACGTCTCGTTGGGCCCGATCCTGCATTACTGCTCCCTTAACCCCACGGGGGAGTTTTGGGTGTGCGCGGAATGCAGGATGGGGCCCGGTCCCCGGGCCCGCACCTGTTCGCAGCGCAGTAACCCGGTCTATTAGCACTCCACAGGTCTGTCATCTTCCCCAGCCCACCCGTGGGGCAGACGCGTCTGATCTGCGGAACATCCTGCCCCGCAGAGCTGCAAGGCCCCTCCGGTATTGTCCATATTACATCAAAGTAATACCAAGGTCCTATTCCCTTTTCCTTTCTAGCTGACTTCGCTGAACTCACCCTGGAACTGTGGGTACACATGCTTGACACGCTTGGAAAAGTGCAGGTCTAGTAATAGGCAGGGGAGGGTTTTTTGGCCGCAAAGTGCCAGATGACAGCCTTCCAGGGCTCCTGCTTTGCCAGCCAGTGAATCACTGGCAGGCAGGTAGTGGGGACGATTTAAAAAGCAAACTCGTGGAAACGGGATCTTCACTAGGGAAGGGGGTAGGGGGCAAGGGACCCAGGGCACAGATCTGGTTCTTTCTCTAGAAAAATAACGGTCTCCTCTTTATCTTCTCTGCTCAGTTTAACTGATCCATCCTGACACTCGATTTTGCTTTCAAATCAAGCAAAGATGTGGAAAGGAACTTTCTGAACTGTTTCACGGACGGGGGATGGAAGCATGTTCCCATTCTTCAGTTTTTCCTCCCTGAGATTTATTTTGGGCTTCCTCTACCATTCTCTCTGTGCTTGCCCAGTGTATTTCTTTTTAAAAGCTATAGTGGGGATTTGGAGGAGGAGACACTCAGGCCCAAGAGAGCCATGTAGTGTCAGTATGTAACATTAAAAACGGGAAGGGGAGCTGAATGAGGGATACCCCAAACGCTTAGCAGGTACAACTTCTCTCGCAACAGTTTTGATCCGGGAGGGTTTGTTTTTGCAGTTCAGCACAGCAACAGATAGCTTGAAAATGACAGTGGATAACTTCTCTGAATTGCATATGAATTATATCTATAGGTACAAAGCTCTTAAACCGATTTCATACCAGAGTCGGTCAAGTTTGAATTAAAATACATTTAAGAATTATGTGCACACAGGGCTAATCGTGCGATTTTTAGGTTATTTAAAAGGGACACCCTTTAAAAATGCATCTTGTATTTGATTTATACACCTCCTTGACTTAAAATGAATTGAGTCCTTCTGAAAAGAATAATGGAAATGGGAGATAATGATTCATATATTTTCTCTTTCTAGCTCAAAAATTTGATCTGATCTGGAGTATGTTGTTGTTTTTTTTTAATTCCTTTATAGTTTCCCTTCTTTGCAGCCCAAAACAGGTTTGGACAAATAGCAAACCATGAGCACAGGATCTCCTGGCGCTTTTGCTGAGTTCTCTCACAGGTCTGAACCAGAAGCGTTTTGTCTCTGTCCCAATCTGTAGTGATGCGAGACTACACAGGAACTTCTGAAAGGAAAGTGTGAACAGGAGGGCTGATATAATCTGACCCTTAAAGCGGTATGAAAATTAGAGGATTTTTAAAATTGTTTTTTGTTGTTGGGGTTTTGTTTACATGCCTACCCTAAGGTTTCTTTTACCTTTTATAACAGAGTTTTAAAAGGTTGCGTGTTTTAGATTCAAAACTTCCCCAAACTTTCTTCCGCTACGGAAAGGCACAGCGTTGCCCTCAGCATCGGACATATCCCCTACCCATGGGTAGGGGATATGTATTTATTATCGCGCTCGATCTCAGGGGTGCTATGCTTTGGGCTTGAGAAAATGAGTTCTCTATGGCTAATGTTTCTCTAAATGGCTATTAGAGCGCCAGAGCTGGGCTCGGTATTCCTTAGCCAAGCAGGGCTCCCAGAGACGTTAATTGGGCTAGAGGGGCCCGGGCATGACCCCCTCTGCTCTCAAAAGAAAATGGAGTTTATTCCTTCTCTAAGGGAGTCTTTGCATTCATTTCAAGCAGCTCTGGGTCATGTCCTTGGTCCTTTTAATTACCTTGTTCAGGTCTGATCTCTGTGGGCTCTCGGTATGGTTAGAACGGGCTGTATTGTCTATAGTGACTGGAACAGGAGGGAGGAACCAAGCACAGACCCAGGAACTGGCGGAGGAGCAGATGTTAGGGGCGTCCACTCTGGGTCTTCCGAAATGCCCCTTCGCCTGGCGTTTGCCTGCTTTGTGCCAGCCACCGTTTATTTGCATTTGAGACCGAAGGCAAACGGGGGCGCTCCTAGGTTTCCAACGCAAAGCAAAGCGCAAATGCAGAGCAAAGCCGCCCGCCACCCTTGGGGCTTTATTTCGAATTGTAATTAACGCCGGGACGCAATGGAAACGAGGAGTGACCTGCAGTCCTCTCCTCGGTCCGTGAGGAAGTCACCCAGGATCGGCACCTGCTGAAGTGCTTTGCTGGCGTTTAGCACCTTGCGGGATCGAGCCCCACAGCAAAGGCTCCTTGAGTGGCGACACGACCGCTGCTGGGCAAGCTCCCGTTGGTGCCAACGGGCGCTCTGCCTGCGGGACCAGCTCCCCAAGTAAAAGTCTTGCTCCAGTTCCCTTAGAGGCTTCTATTGCCCAAGCCATCTGTTAATGTCGGAGTGAGACCGGAAGTCCTCACTCAGGCAAAACTCCCCAGTGCCGTCTGAGGGACTCTGGCCTGGGGAAGGCTAGGGGGGCTGCGCCCTCAGACTGCCTCAATTTCCATCCTGTAGGAGAATACCCCTTGTGTCTAACAAATGTAACTGAGCCACAAATGATCCCATTTATTGATTTATAAACGACCTATTAATGACCTGAACGGTTGATTTATACATGGTTTATTAATATATTGATTTATAAATTGCTTATTAATGAATGATAGAATCGATTGATTTATAAGTGGTTTATTGCTCTATTAATGAGTCGGTCTTTTGGTTTTCTAAATGGTCTCTTAGTGATTTATACATTATTTACACACATGGACTACCGAGCTATAGATTCCACTGATCTATACATACTAGTACATTTGCCAGTATATAATTCCCAGATCCAGTCTATTGGGTAAATGATCCCTATAGTATTTTAAAACAAAATGCTGCAGATTTTCCATCTATCCACTAACTTGGGAAACTGAAAACAAAACCTGCAAGAAATTAAATGATAACAATGCCAACCTTAAGCGACCCTGAGGCTGTGTCACAGAGCCCTGCTTTGAATTCCCCTGGGGCAGGGGACCCACGGTTAGATCTATAGGGGCAGGCACTTAATTTTGTTGTTTTGTCTAAATTGGGATAGTTTCTCTCCCACCCCTTTAACCACCTTTACATGAGATTTTAGTGTGGCGGCACGTCTAAATGAAATGCTATCGGGACCTCCCGAAGAGTGGCACAAAAAGATCCGACTGTACCACGAGTCCATACAATACAGCAGAAGTGTCAGAAACCGGTGATCGCCTCCAGTTTTAATGCTGGCGCCTATAAAATTGATCGGTGTCAGCATGTCATATTTTCCATGCACAGGAGAGATGGTGCCAGGGCTCACTTTCCCTTCCATTATAGCTGTCAAAAGCTACACGTCCTTTTCCATTTTAGGGATGCCATGACTTTAACTGATTATCTCAACAGATCGTTTCTCAGCTGATACTCCACGCTTGTGGCTTTGCGAGATTTTCCAAACTAAACAACAAAAACAACTGCAGCCTGGCTAGCATCTCCCAACCTCAAAGTGTAAAACACACTGGCTTCAGCAGGCTAACATTATGTCAGCCTAGCAACACTCGCCCCCTGTTTTTTTTTAATTTTATTTTATAAATGCAGCCGCCAAGTCCCAATGCCACTTTAATTGGAAGGGAGTAGATTAAGAAGTGGAGGGAGAGGAGGGATTTTTTTGGGGGGGGGGCGAAGAGGGAAGGGCAATAGTTTGAACAATCTATGGCCATTTTAAAACAATGTTGCTTCCAATTCCCCCTCCCTCATCCGTGGATATAGCCACCAATCTTTTGTCCCAGACGTCACTGCATTAAACTAGAAAGGTTCCCTGCAGTGCTTGTGCAGAGGACTGCTCTCAGCGCTGGTTCCTAAAGTGGAATGACTTCCCCTACCCAGGCATCGATAAACGTGTGGGACATGTTTGACCAGCCTAGGCACTTAGAAAGGGTGGGATAACACGCTCCCACCCCACCCCTGAATCTGGCATATAGAAGCGGCTGCAAGGGAGCAGGCTGGGGTGTGACGTCCCTAGGTGTGACGTCACTAGCGCCTGACACGGCATGGGTGTGACGTCACACGCTCTTTTACAGTGAACTCCCCCCACTTAGGGCAATGGCAGGCCTTTCAGAGGGCGTGGCTGGTGGCAGGTTGTATCTAAAATAGCTGAGCGGAGGGTGTTGAGCGCAGCTTTATTATCATTATTTGTTAAATGCCAAGTGAAAAGCTGCAGGCTCCATACTAAGCGAAAAGGAGCCAGGGGAGCCCCAAAGAGGGGGTTTCCCACTCTCTTGGAAGAAGAGAAAGGGTGTTAGGCAGCTGGATGGAGGAAGAAAAAGAGAGTCCCAAGGCAGGGGGATGCTGGATGTGGAAAATCTATATAGCTGAGCAGGACAAGAGGGGTAGACTGATGGTGAAAGAGGAAAGTGGGGCCAGGTGGCTTTTGGGGCCTGAGCCTGCAGGGAGGGACTCATGGGGGACTCACTGGAGAGCATTGCCTGAGTAAGGACTGCAGAATCGGGTCCTGTCGTCCAAGGGCCTGATCCAGGATCATGGGAATCTTTATTGACTTCAAGGAACTTCGGAGCAGGTCCTGTAGGGACATTCCGCACTTACTTTCCTCCCTTGCAGTAAGTGGGATAGAATTTGGTTCGGTGCATGAAGTAGAGAGAGAGAGGGAGAAAATGGTTAAAAGGGAAATGAATTTACTCCAAACATTGGAGTTCCCCCCACTCCTAGAGCCCTTTATATCCCGCATCAAGCACAGTAAGATTGCGGGTCGGGTCCTGATTTATTATTCTGTTGTATTTTGCAGAGCCAGCTGTGTCAGACGATTCATTAGAAACCACCGTTTCCAGGAGCTATTATGTCGGGAATAAACAAAAATCACCCTAGTTGGCCGGAATGTGGCATTTAAAAACAAAGAAACAAACTCCACCCGGTAGGCTTTGAGGGTGTTAAAAATAGAACAACATCTAGTTTGGAGTTTTGCAGGTAATAGAGACACACCGAGAACAGTTAAAAATGCTTTTATTTTACCCTTCTAGCCATAAGAGGGTTGGCTTTGATAAATAAATCTCTGCTGGCCATTTTAAGTTCAAACACCTCATGAAGAAAGAGAGAGAAAAGAAATGATAAAGGCTTCGAGTGTTTTCAAAACAGCTGATTGTTCCCCGGCAAATCACCAATTGCCCAAATATTTGCTAACGCTCTAACTAGCAGGCAGCGGCACCCACTCCTTGTTCAGACAAAACTCCGATTGACTCCCAGGTGGCTTTTTGCGGGGGAAAGGACTGCAGGATCGGGGCTACAAGACAGAGAGCTAATTCGTGCCATCGGTTAAGGAGCAGAAATTCTCCATTGATACCAAGACGGATTTTCTACTCAAAACAAAACAAAAAGCCCGGAACGGGCCATATATTTTAGTTCCATTCAGACACAAAAAAAGCTAATTGGGCCGCATATCAGGCAGAAAAGTAAGTTTCTGCCAGATTTTCCTCTTTGGATTTATTACCATGGTGTAGACTCCACTGTGTCTATAAATTATTAAGAACTGTTCCCAAAAAATCAGCAGTCCCCAAATTCAAGGGCAAATACCATTCCAATACACGTATGCAGTGTTTTTGTAGCTGCCTGGGTTCCAGGATATTTCAGAGATAAGGCGGGTGTCATTTCTTTTATTGGACCAACTTCTGTTGGAGGGCGAGTCAGACTTTGGATCTTACACAGAGCTCTTCCTCAGGTCCAATACACGATTAAAAGTAAATGAAAACCAAGGGAAGGAGCCAAAAATCACAGCCCTCTCCAAACAAAGACCATCCATGTATAGCCAGGACTCCTCAGTGATTTCAACTGAGACTTCTATTTAGCAACTCATAATATGATATGGACCGGAGTGAGCAAGGAGGAGGCCTGTACTGATTTTGTCCATGGGGTTTCTTTTGTCTAGAAGGCTGCTTCTGGTGATTTGGGGTTGAACATATAAACAATATGGGGCTTGATCAGGCAGTTCTTGTTCAAGCAAAACCCCCCACTGGCTTGATTGGGAGCTCAGTCCAGATTGCAGAGTCTGGTCCATAAAATAAATAAGGAGGGAGAGAAAGCGCTTTTGATCCTTATCACAAAATAAGAGGTGCAATCAACAAGCCCCAGCCCTCTTGGCTCGGACTCATTGTGTCAAGCTAACCTAACAAGAAAGCTTTACATTTCCAAGTGAAATGCGTAACTGTTTTATCGGAGGACAATAAAACTTTGTGTGTTGCGCTGAGATGCATGCAAGGATTCCTCCATTTACCTCCCCAGACAACAAAGCGAAGCCCCTGGCCACTTCTCTCCAGTATAAAGATAATTTCTAGCTGATGTGTCAGCAATATACTATCGCAGGGCATTGATTTCAATGGGCGGGGGGGAGAGGAGGCGGGTTAAAACTGATGGCAAGATATGACTCCCTCAAGAGTACAGTTCATACAGAAAAAACTCCTAAGAACAAAACTCACCAGGGTTTAAAAACCAGTCCAACCCCCTGAGTTCACCGATATGCGCCGCTCATCAGCTGTGAATCTGTATTTTAAACCCCATTTATTTCTCACCAGAAGGGCTGGAAAATATTAGTTTGGGTTTTAAATGAGGAGAAAGGCGATCGTAGCAGATAATTTTGTCTATTCCCCCGCTTGCTAAGATCCCAGAAAGTCGGTGGATAATATTTTACCGTTGAATATAAAAACAGATCCCTCGAATCTCTGAAAACCTCCCTCATTCATTTTTTTGTCTCCAGCGTCTGCTCTCCTCGCCTTTGCTTGGTATTTAGTCACTTTCTATACTCCCCGTCACTCTGCGTGATTTCCACAGCGTTGTGTCTTTTTTAAACACAGACACACAAATCATACAAAACACAAGCAAGACGCATACGCACGTACACAAACATAAATCAACCCCACATACATACCCCTACGCTCAGGGTATGGGGTGCGTTTGTATGTGTTTTGTGTTTGTGTATGTCGTTTTTGCGCGCATGAAAATGTGAAATACACACAAAAATAAAATCCTACAGGCACGCAACACAAAACAAACGTACATGCGTATATGATGCAAACACACACTAAACACAACCCCGCCAGAACACGCATACGCGCTTAGATGCACAACACAAAACAAACGCAGAAACACACACACATAATAGAAACAACAAACACAAAGCACACATTTATACCCGGGCAACAACACCGACATACAGACAACCAACACGCAGCCAGCCACAAGAGACACATACAACCCCAAACCAAAGCTCCCGGACCCACGTGCACAAACCCACACAAACAGACCCACAAACAGACAAGGGAAGCAAAGCGTCAAGTTTTTGCAAGCCCGGTTGTTCTCTGTCTCCGGGCTCGCTGGAATCTCCCACCGGCTCCTCGCCCCAGTCTCAGACCTGACCCCCACAGCTGCAAACCCCACCCGGGCTGGCTTTCTCACCGCGCCCGCTCTCAGCTGCCTTCACTGGTCCATAAAGGACAGAGAGATGCCAGGGCTGGCCCGCCCTTGGAAGCGACTTCATGCCTTTTGCACCTGCAGCCGGTTGCTTTCGGAGGAGGTTGGCGTGCCGGGGAGGCGAACGGCAGAGGGGGCCCCCCGCTGCAGAGCCGGGAGCGGGCGCAGTACGGCGCGAGTCCGCCCGGAGAGGCCGGGGTTTATAGAGCGTTTTATTTTTTACGCGAGACAATAAAACCGCTCCCGAGCCGTTGGTGAAAAAAACCCGAGTGAAATGCAATTGAGGGGCAGAGCTGGGGCTACGCTGCGTCCCTGGGCTTGTGTCAGCGCCTGGAGCGGCTCACAAGTGAATTAAGTAATGCCCACTTGGCATTACTGCTGCAGCAAAGATGACAGTCCCCTGGCCTTAGACTGCCGGCCAGGGCCGCAGACCTCACTCCAAATTGCAGCCAGGAAAGGCTAAACTGCCCGCAAGGAGGGTTTTGTTTGTACAAAAATAACCTGGTAAGATCCAATATAAACAACTAATTACTCTGGTCAGTTTCCTTCACAGGCTACAGGGCTTGGGCCTGGCTTGAAGGCACTAATGGTGTTTTCTTGTCCATTTAGTCCTTCCAGTTTGGGGGGGGGGGGGGGGGGGGAGACAGACAAGCGGACCTGTGCAGTCACCTGAAGGCGGATAGGGGGCGATCTGGAGTGCAGACAGGCAGAAAACTCATGTTCAACCTGGCAGAGGATGGTGGGAAATTACACTGGCTCCTACCCACATGTCCCCTCTGTGCAGCAGTGAAAACCATTTCCGCACGGGATGAGCGAAAATAAATCAGCACGACAAGCAGCCATATAGCGGAGCCTCTCCCTGTACTAAGGCGGTCCCGATGCTGCGGCTAGTTCCCTGTCTCAGAACCAACCTGGCCATTCGGCATCACACTCCTCCCAAGGCACTAGGCAGCACCGATGCGCCTTACATCTTGCTGGGTTCCCCTCCAGCTTTCCCCTCGGCATTTGCCGTGTGCTCTTAGCATTCCTATCGAGTTTTCTGTCGAGGAGTCCCCATTAGACGAGAGCATCCCGTTACCTCTCCAAACTAGAATTGTAAAGTTATTTAAATGAGACGACCCCAAATTCGTCCCTGGCTTCAGTGAATTCGTCCCACTGGTGTGTTCTGGCATTAGCCCACTTCCCCCAATTAAAACCCAAAGGGAAAAAATGGAATTTGCTTAGAGGGTTTTGTCTGTAAAACTGCCTCTGGGCAATCTATTTATTCAAGTGACATTCCAGTTCTAAGCCTCACAACTGGATAAGTTCAAACTAGAAAACCCAGTTTAGTTAAATAAATGCGCAGGGACCACCTACCTTCTCTCAGCACCGTACTAAACAATCCCACCCAATATTAAAAGGTTAGAGGCATTCAGATATGGTAAACACACACCATATCACGTTCATCCATTTTACATATATATATATATATATATAATATGCTGGACTGTAATAGGAAAAGGTATAGAGCGCCTTGTGGATGCAAAATTATTAATATATACTGTCTAAACAGATGATGGGACTTTTATAGTAAAGCCGCACACTGAATTTAACCTTGGGAGAGTTTACAAAAAACTTGGCATAAAAAGTTGATGGCTTAATTTTTCTGACCGATACAAATGATACCCCCAGGCTTTCTTGAAACACAGCAACTGACTGCAGGAAAAGTGCTTTTCCTATCACTGCAGCTGGAAAGAGCGGGGTTTTCCTCCTTCTCCCCAAAAGCATCTAGTTGTATGTCAGCATCCCATGACAACTGTCTCACCAAAATACATCTAGTTCATTTGAGACTGTACTTAATCGCAAACCCAAACCAGAACGGCGAGCCGAAATGGATCCCGTATGGCCCTGTCAAGGCCCTCCAGACCTGATTTCCTATTTGTAGTGTCTTGCCTTTTAGCCTTGTATTTAGCACTAACAGTTCCCAATGTGACCTGGGAGAGATACAGGTACAAAGATGTATAATTTAGAAGTAATTTTTGGGTGGGAAAACTATAATATAGTTCCATAGCCCTCTCCCTCCACAGAGTAAAAATGCTTTTCTGATTAACTGATTGAGGAAAGGGCACAGGAATTTGTTAGCCAGCCAGCTCATGTTACTCAGTGCATCTTTAGATCTAAAATGTGTGTCTTTTTGTGGATTTAAAAAGATGTCTCTGATCCAGCATAATCAAAGACCCAAGGTCTAAGTGTCTATCATTCGCTAGGAACCTTTTTAGTTTTTGAGGAACTAAAACCTGTAGTTTAAGCAGAAAAGAGGCTGCAATTGGAGCCACTCGATATTATGTTTCCTTTTATTCCCCCCCCCCCACCTTGTTTCATTCGAGCAGCCTTTTAATTGCTGGCAGTGTTTTGATGGGGGAAACACATCCCCCCTAAACAGGACATATCCTGAAAGGTTGAAATACTCCAATAATGCACTGTGCTCTTTAATGTTCTCAGAACAACACTGACATGGAGAGCCAGGATATTTCCTGTTTTAAAATACAAAATCGGAGAGACGATTAACTTTTGTGTGGATTCAACTTCTTAAAATCAGAAAAAAATCCCCAAAATGTTGACTTTATAGGTTAGAAACCAAGGAATATAGTGTCCAGTTTTGCTCTCTTCTTCACCAGTGTAAATCTGGATTTACCACACCGAAGTCATTGCAGTTACTCCACATTTACACCGACAGCAGAGTTTGGTCCATTGGGATTTATTTTACACCTCTCGCTGTCTCGTTTGTGTATTTTTCCTTTAGAAATTATGCAGAGAACAAACACAATAGAGAAATCTCAAAGATAAGAACTTGACACTTTCCTTCCAGTTTTATTGTAAGAACTGTACCTTAACTAACAACTTGGTAAGAGATAGGAAAATACTGCCTTCAAGAAAGCTGTGTTAATCAGCACACCGGGTTAGATATAAAAGTTCAGAGCAAACAAAACGAATTAGTCTCTATTAGCACGTTTAGGAGGCAGTCCAGCTAAAGAATTATGCTTTACTAGAGTGTGGTTTTTCTCCTTTGTTACTTAAAAGTAACACAAATCTGATATTTATCACCAAGAAAGAAAACAACAAACCTTTCAATCCATGTTCAATTTCTCTATTGTCTTACCTAAATCCACATAGGAAGGTATATTCTTGGAAAGACTCAATTCCATAATAAAATCTGTGTGAACAATAAAATAAACTGTAAACGAAAGTCTGTGGGGTTCGCCAGATTATTATCTAACTTTTTGTTTAATTAACTATACTATGGCTAAGGCAAATTTTTATTAAAAACAATTAACTTTTCACACTGGATGTTGCCATTTTTTGAATAACCCGGCGGGACTTCTATAGGGACTTTGACAGTCTTCCAAGCCAATAAGAAACTCTTAATGAACTATATTTGAGTTAGTTTTTTTTAAAGCAAACAGCACTCCTCACAATATGGAAGTCCAATGTAAAATCAATAGGTAGAAACGGGGGCAATGAGCCACCATGAGAACATTTAAACTAACTTGTGTGGTAAGTAGCAATATGATTTATTTTGTATAAATAAGCAGAAAACACCCTAAAGAGCCAATTCATGTACCAAAAGATAGTTCATGATGTTCTATTTTAATGTGAGTTTTGTATTAACCATTTAAATATGCTTGTGTTGTTGGAAATATTCAAGAAGAAGACAATAATATCCTGGGTTGTTTTTTTTTAAGTCAAGATTTAGAAAAACTTCCTAATCACATAATTCTGTATGAAACCACAATATACATTTTAGCCTAGTTAAGAGATGGAAAAAGATTACTTAACTACAGAGCTATGAGAATGTTATGCCTCATTTCTCCTTATCACTGTTTTGGTAACAGTTATTTCTTAAAGTTTCAGGAGTTTTAGGATATATACATGCCCTCTTTACTACTGACTGAGATGGTGTCTATTTTAAAAATGAGATAGGAACCGATTTAGGAAGGATCTAAAATATTATTTCTCTAAAAATGGAAATTAACATTGAACAGACTTTTTTCTTCCTCTGCATAATGCTAATCAATATGTCGTCACCTGTTACCTATTTGCATACTTGTGATACTTTTTTTCAGACATTAGTATGAATCCAATGCTCCTTTCCATCTCTGAGTAAGAGGAATTTAAATAAAGCATTTTTAAATGCCATTTTCTAACCTTTACTACAATAAATTCTTACGGCTTAAAATCACACTGTTAAAACCAACTTGTTTGGGTCATAAATGATTGTCACATGAATTTTTACACCTGTGAAATATTATTATGGTCCTGTGAGCTGTAAGAAAGTTACCCGTAATAGCGCTGCCTCGCAAGGTTATTTTTTAATACCAAAGATCAAGTAGCTTCAGCCCGTAAAAAAGAAATCTCACGAACCCTTTCCATAAAAGTATAACATTTATTAGCGATGTTAAAATTTGTTCCTTGACACGTTTATCGAGGAGTTTCTCTTCGCCAGCCTTGATACTGTACAGCCCTGGCCACGTAAAAAAACCACCCTTCGCTGAAACTGGTTTTGCTTAAATCTTCCCGTATGTAAAATGAGGTAACCCCCTTGGAATTATATTTTCGAACGTATTTGTCAGTTTTGACGAAGTGCAGAGACCCTGAAGAATTTATACAAGGTATAAAGATGTCAAGGACTGCAACTTCAAGGCGAAGGCCAGCAGTCAGGAGACCAGCGGGAGTGGGCGAGTTTGCCTGGGAAAAAGCAGCGCGGCTGGAATTGGCTTCCCCAGCCCGTCCCCTCTCAGCTCCCGGCTGCTTCGGGGCCGAGCAGACCGAATTGTCGCCAAGTTCACCCCCGCCGTGGAAGGGCTGTTTGGGAAGCGCTTTCCCCGGGGCAAGCTGACTCGCTGATGGGGGAATTCCCTTCCCAGGGGCAGGCTGGCTGCTTCGTTCGAGGGAACGGCCGGCTGGCTTCTCGTTGAACGTCTCTGCTAAACCCGGTCCTGAAACGGGGCAGGGGGCCACCCGCCTAATAGCAAGAGCAACTGTACCGGTCACGCTCCCCTAGAGCAAACCCGGGGAGAGGGCCCTGCCCCATGGGAGGAGGGATGCAGGGCTAGGGCTTAGGGGGAGAGCTGGGGATTGGGGAGTTATGATTTCAGAGTTTGGCGCTAGACACTTGCAACCCAGGCAAACGCCGCCCGGCGCCCCCGGGCCTGCAGGGCAGAAGGCGCCGGGATCCAGGCTTTGCCACCTGCAAAGGTGAAGGAAGTAAGAGGGGCACTTACCTGTGAGCCGCTCCCGGGCGACGCGGCTGGGATCGCTCCTTAGGCACCCGGTACAATCCCAGGGAGAAGGGCTAGGGGCCGCCTCGGCTCGGGACGGGTATCCTGGGCTGAGCTTTGCTTCTGCTCCGGGGCAGCGTCAGCTCAGCGCGCTCCGGGGCGAGGGTCCATGTGCCCGAGCTCTGAGCGCTCCTGTCCTGCCCCCGGTGCACTCCGGTGCCGAGGGGGCCGCAGAGAGGGTCTGGCTTCGGGTCTCCGCCTCCTGCCCGGGGCTCCGGTGCAGAGCTGGCGCGCGCCGAGCTGGGAGCTGCCCGGGGCTCCCGTGGAGAGCTGGTAGCCTCGGCTCGCCGCGCTCCTGCCCCGGGGCCCTGCACCGAGCTGTGAGCTCCCCGGCCGGGGGCTTTGGGGTTTTCTCCAGGAGATTCCCCCGGCTCCTTCTGACGTCACCAGCGTCCCAGGGTGCCACACACTCGGGAGAGGGGAGTGCGCCGCGGAGACCCTTGCGCGGGGCTCCCCTGCCACGGGCCCGTGGGGGAAACACGTTCCTCTTGGTAGCTCCTGGCGATTAACCCTTGCAGCCGACCCGCCTCTGCCCCTCGCAGCCAAAGCACATGGCCGGGACTCCTTTGCAGGGGGGTGGGCGGGGGGAGCCTGCTTATTTATAACTCTCTGCACAGGAACGCTTAGGAATCCAGGGCTCTGGGGGGAGGGGGAACTGATTATCCCGGAGCTGCCGGCTGGTCCCCAGCACTGTCAATGGTTTGACTCATCAGCCGAGATCTGCTCTGGGAAGGAACAAACCCCGAGCGGCGTGCGCTCCTCACAGCAGGTTTGACGTATCTGCACCGCTCACCCCAGGAGGGTGCATTGGTGCGGGTGGATTCTCGTCCCTGGCAGAGACTCGTTTGGAGAGTCCCCGGACGTCTGTCCTTCGACAGCCTCTTATTCTCTTGCGCCCAACATTTTTTTTTTTATTACTTTCAAATCAGAAGCCCTTTATCAGGGGAAAGGGCCCCAGTGCCCTGGCTCTGAGGCCAAGCAAAGGAAACACAAATTGGCCTGCTCGTTTTTCTTTCTCTCCCTGAACACTCAAATGGCCCTTTCTGCCAACAGCTCTCCAGCACCTCAACCGCACTGGACACTATTGCTATTGACAGATGCAATAACATTCCCCCCTAACCTTCCCCTCCCCCCACCCCGTTGCTAGGACCTATAACAGGGATCCTAGCGTTGGATAACAAGGACTTGCCTGGGGATTTGCAGAAGGGGATTCCTTTCGGTTCCCAGGCCTAATCCCCCAATTTCTGGAGTTAGCCATACCTTTGATTAACTCACTGCATAACAGGATGCAGGGTCAACCTGCAAAGGAAAGCCTAATAGGCGCAGGGTACTTGCAGGTGGAGGAATGGGCTGGGGGTTGCTATGATTTTCCTGGTGTGGGGGGGAGGGCTCTTCTCTCACTGGGGCAGGAGCACTGGGTGCAGCTACTTTCCCCCTTGGTTTGTATTTTACTCAGGATCAGATGGTATAATTGGACCGGGGTGTGGGAACACTACTAAATCCACCCAGTTTTCTAGCCCGAGCCCGCGGTTCTCAGGACCCAAGTGCCAGGAAAAGGGACACAGAAGTTCATTTTCTCTTGCCCTTTTTTGCAGGAGGGGGAAGGGGCAGCAGAGGGTTAGCCATTTATTTATTTTTATTGAAAGAAAAGCCCCAGGAAAAACTCAGGACCTGGGGGTTTTAACCACTTAGTTGTTGAAATTATCTATCTATCTATCTATCTATCTATCTATCTATCTATCTATCTATCTATCTATCCTTTTAAAGACCCTTTACATGAATTCAGTCTTTCAGAGAACTTTCTGAAGTTTCCCTACTCAGTGAATTCAACTCCAAGATCTTTCTTTTTTCTTTTCTTTTCTTTTCTTTTCTTTTCTTTTCTTTTCTTCTTCAGAGACAATCACCAAAGCCAGGGCTTTTACTAGCATGCCCACCGTGTCAGGAGACACTCACAAGGCAGAGACCATTTAACCATTGGGTTTGAGTAGGGGCATCTCTTGCCATTCAGCAAGTCTCAAGGCCTATAACTGTAACTGAAAAACAAGGGAGACAAATATGGAATGGATCACGAAGATAAATAGCATAAAACGAGGAACAGTCCAATCCCACACTTGCCATTTGTTGCATAGCGAAGGAGTAAATGGGATTCACATGTTGGGTATTAGCTGGCTGTTAGACTGTAAGATAATATTAACTTTAGTGCTTTATGGTTTACTCCACTTTTCCAAAGACCGCTCCAGAAGGGATCCAGGCTGTAATTTAGGATGGCACACACGATGCCAAAAAGGCTTTGGCACCAGGTCCTTCCCATCACATTAAGGTGATATTAACACAATAAAACGTTTGGAGAGGGAGCAAGAGCTCATAAATTAATGCATTCTACTGTTTTAACGCTAGCAGCTAACAATGTGTTTCCTGTTTGGCTGATAGTCCCTGCTGCAGCCTAGCAGCTGTTTTAAAGGTGCTGTGAAATTAAAGAGAGGGAAGATGATTGTCTTTAAATCAATGTTTAATGATGTGTTGTTATAACGTCTTCCTCGAACAGATGTTTACATGTGAAACCTACATGGACATGAGGAAGGGGAGCTTCCCCCGTTGTGTAGATCCCTGGGTGCCTGATGGAAAAGGAGGAGAGAGGGATGCAGAGGGTGGGGTTGGGTTGGGGCGTGGGAGACCTGGAGGCAACACAGTCAGAGAAAGGGAGAAAACAATCATTACAGCAATTGTGTTGTCTGCTCCTCCCAATGCTTCCAGCCTCCTACAAAGGCTTAATAGCTTAGAGCAGGCCTTAGACCCAGCCCAAGCTCCAAAAGCCCCCTGAAATCCAACAAAACTGACCCCATATTAATCTGGAAGAGCTCTAAACTGTTGCAGCCGAGCCACCTCAATTCCATCCAACCTGCTCAACCCTTTCCCCCAGTGTATCCAGAGACACACACTGAGACTTTCCAGCAACCCCCCCGGCAGTTGCTGCTTTTCCCTGTAATGTAAACAATCAAAAAGAGCAACAGCCCGAGTTGGTACAAACACATTGAGTGCAGTGGAGTTGCTTGGGGGAGGAATGTGTCCCAGTTCGTGTAGCTAATAACCTGCCTAGTAAATGTGCATTTCACTGGGTTGTACACTTTAGGATGATGTGACAATGCTGCTGGCACAGACATTAGGCACCAAGGTATCACACCTCTTCTCTAATAATCCTCAGTGTCCTGAAATATAATGGGGGAGGTAATTGGGAACCTCCCTGAGGACACACCATTTCGCCAGTGAAAATTTAGTCATTTCTTCTCTTATAATCTTATTGCACCAGAAATACTATAAAACTGCTGCTGTGTAAGATGGTCCTAATGATCTGCCAAGGTTCCTTTTCCAACGTGGCGTCTGTGGCATTAATAACACTGGACTGTTCGTGCTTCCATGCAATTGCACAGCCATGTAGCAAGGCTGCTGAGCTGGCTTCATACTTAACATTCAACAGTTTTTATACTGCTGTTTGCTGCATCTGAATGAGACAGACTCTTGGACAGGTAATTAGAATGCTCCCAAGTCAAAATGGCATCAGACCATTTCCAGGCTCTCTGGCTTCTGCACCAACAAAAAGCACCAATTTTGTTTTACAACCTCTGTGAAAAAGTAAGCCATGCCTGAAATTTTTGAAAGCACCCTTTGCTTTAGGGACTTAGCATCCTAAATCTCATTACCTTTCAAAAGGCTCCTTAGAGCCCATTTCACTTTTGAAACTGGGACTCAGGCTCCCAAGGCATTGAGGTGCTTTTGAAAATGTTACCCAATGTCTTTTGTGTGCCAAAGCTATTTCTCTGTGACTTAAAATAGCCCACCTGTTAAAGATGATCTGTAAAAATGTGCTTTTAGAAAAACATAGGAATCTTATACACTTTTGTACTACAGTCGTGGCTCTTGACACCTTGCCAATTGCCTTCCATACCTAAAAAAAGCATTTGTAATTAGATAACCTCAGTATTTGCAGTATTTAAGATAGTGCCTACAGTATGTATCTGGACAAGGGAATACTGCAAATACTGAGATAACCTTATCTGTTTATCTTAGGTAAGCCATGACAAGCTTTCAAGCCACTGTACCTGTCATTCAAAGATCTCAAAGCACTCTATAAACACTAACAGAGATGCAGAGTACCTCTGGAAGAAATTTAATCTCCTGTAGAGGATTCCCATTGCGGATGGATAAAGCCATAATTTATCCCAGTTTTAGAGAGGAATAAACTACGATAGAGAGTAACTTGCTAAAGGTTACACAATAAATCAGTGGCAGAGCTGGGGCTAGAGCACAGGCATTCTGTCTCCTAGATTCCTAACTACTTGAGAAAACTCCTTAACTTCAACTGATTATATATAAATCTTTCTTATGTCAAAATCCTGGCCCTTTTGATGGCAATGGGGGTCTTGCAACTGACTTCAATAAGGCAGGATTTCACCTTCAGAGTTTAAAATGAAGTATGATTTTGCGGTGAAGGCACAGGATCAGAAGTTAGGAAACCTGCTCTGTGCTGGCTTATACCATAGTTTCAGTGTGTGGGGCTTTGATCCAAGCCAATTTGAAGTTAGTGGAAGTTTCTCTGTGCCTTAGTTTTCTCATCTGCAGAGTGGGGATAATAATACTTCTCTCATAGAGGTAAGGTTACATTCACATTGAGCTCCTTGAATGAAAGGCACCATAGTAGTGTAAAAGATTACTGCAAATAATGACACAATTGGGATCTGTCTGTGGACTAGTATTCAAAATGGCACTAAGTCAAAATGGCACCAAATAATTCCTGTTTCCAAAATACTAATGAAAGGTATGTGCAGTGGCCAGTTTAATCTCACCAGATTAATAACTGTAATCTTAATTTCTGGCTAGGGAAAAATGAGTAGTTTACATTATTATCTGCTTGCTGGTAAAATTACATACAACTGCCTGTAATTGTCTTGGTTTGAGGTTTCTAAAAACAATAAACTTCTTGGCCCCTTCTAAATCATGGAAATAAAAACAGTAATAATTAATACATTATAAACAAACAACTTTGATACATATACAACCTTAATTATAACTGGCGACTGTTATACGAAAAGTTTGCTGCAATCTTTCACTGTCTTATATCAGCAATTAACAACAGTTTAAAACAAATTCCACTCACATAGCCTGCAAGACTCTTTAAAAGGAGATATTGGAATGAGGATCTGGATTTTTGTGTGCCTGTGTTTATATTCTTTTGTGGTGAACTGTCTCTAGCTATTGGCAAACTGAGCTGCAGAATCAAGAATCACATACAGCAAACAACTTTGTAAATGGCTTTAATACACAATCTAATTCTGTTAGGCCTTTAAAAATAATTACAGTGCTGTTTGTGGCTAATGCAAAGGCCATTTATTCCTATAAAACTGCTTATCATTTCTTAAGAGTGACTTTTTTGAGATGTTTCTGTACAAGTTAAACATCAAAGGAAGCAGAAATATTAATCATTAATGTATTTTCATCTTTTAGCGGACAGTATTGTGATTTTACAGCTTGTGGCCTGCTGTTTACTTACCAGTTAAATCACAACACTTTCTAGATATCTGTCTGTCATTTTCTGCCAAAGAACAGGATCTTGGGGATTTTAGTATTAGTGAAAAGTTACTTATGTCTAGACACTGATCCAAGTACCTGTAATGCTTCATTTCATGGCATTCAGACATCTTCTTTAGTTACTATCTGACATTACATATAGATCTTGAACAAATCTGTGATGTTACATATGTATCTTTAAATATATACATGATAAGACTCTGAGTCATGTTAATTTTATCATATTCACAATATAGTTGTTCTATGTATATTTAACCTCATTTACTTATATATTGAAGACAGGACCAATGTTATACTTGATTTGCTAACTGCTATACTAGGTCTTAACCTGACAAGTGTTTTAGGCTTTGATTCATTGCTCTATTAATCTACCTAGGTCCCATCTCAGGAAACCACTTAAGCATATGCTTAAGTCCATCTCTGTTTAGAAAAATATTTAAGCTTGATTTCACTGAGTCTTAAATCCCTCATGTTTAAATGTAAGTACCTCATCTCATGTTTAAATGTAAGTACCTCATGTTTCTTAAGTACCTCTCACTACCTCATGTTTATGCCTAATACATTGGGTCCTTCTAGGTTTAATAAATAATAATAATAATATAATACATAATTCCTTTCCCAAGTTTCCTTAAAATTACTTAAGTGCCTTGTGGCCCATCTGCAACTCATCTACATTCTATGCACAAGTCCCAAGTATTAGTTTTATAGGTGTCCATGCTGCCAAGTGAGCAGGAATGAGGTGAGTGCATGTTATTTGATAGGGATTCAATTTCACTGAGGGGAGAGGGGATGGACACTCAAGGCGCTGACTGAGGAGATATCTGAGCCATTAGCAATTATCTTTGAAAAGTCACGGAAGACGGGAGACATTCCAGAAGACTGGAAAAGGGCAAATATAGTGCCCATCTATAAAAAGGGAAATAAGGACAACCCAGGGAATTACAGGCCAGTCAGCTTAATTTCTGTACCCGGAAAGATAATGGAGCAAATAATTAAGCAATCAATTTGCAAACACCTAGAAGATAATAAGGTGATAAATAACAGTCAGCATGGGTTTGTCAAGAACAAATCATGTCAAACCAACCTGATCGCTTTCTTTGACAGGGTAACAAGCCTTGTGGATGGAGGGAAGTGGTAGATGTGGTATAGCTTGATTTTAGTAAGGCTTTTGATACTGTCTTGCGTGACCTTCTCATAAACAAACTAGGGAAATACAACCTAAATGGAGCTTGTCATAACTATGAAGGGAAGGGTAACAGCTCTCTGTGTACAGAGACTCCAAATCCTTTTACCTGTAAAGGGTTAAGAGGCTCGGGTAACCTGGCTGACGCCTGACCCGAAGGACCAATAAGGAGACAAGATACTTTCAAATCTTGGGGGGGGAAAGGTTTGTGTGTGTGCTCTTTGTTTTAGGGGTGGTTCGCTCTGGGAACTGAGAGGGACCAGACATCAATCCAGGTTCTCCCCATCTTTCTAAACAAGTCTCTCCTATTTCAAACTAGTAAGTAAAAAGACAGCAAGGCGTCTTAGATTTACTTTGTTTTCTCAACTTGTAAATGTACCTTTTTACCAGAGTGTGTATCTTTGTTTGCTGTACTTTGAACCTAAGACAGAGGGGGGTCCTCTGAGCTCTTTAAGTTTGATTACCCTGTAAGTTATTTTCCATACTGATTTTACAGAGATGATTTTTACCTTTTTCTTTAATTAAAAGCCTTCTTTTTTAAGAACCAGATTGATTTCTCCTTGTTTTAAGATCCAAGGGAGTTTGGATCTGTATTCACCAGGAGTTGGTGAAAGGAGGGTGGAAGGAAGGAGGGGGGATGGTTAACTTCTCCCTGTTTTAAGATCCAAGGGGGTTTGGATCTGTGTTCACCAGGGAATTGGTGAAAGGTTTCTCAAGGCTTCCCAGGGAGGGAATTCTTGTGATGGTGGCAGCGGACCAAAGCTAAGCTGGTAGATAAGCTTAGAAGTTTTTATGCAGGCCCCTACATTTGAACCCTAAAGTTCAAAGTGGGGATCCAGCCTTAACAGAGCTACTATAAGATGGGTGCATAACTGGTTGGAAAATCATTCCCACAGAGTAGTTATCAGTGGTTCACAGTCATGCTGGAAGGGCATAATGAGTGGGGTCCCGCAGGGATCAGTTCTGGGTCCCATTCTGTTCAATATCTTCATCAATGATTTAGATAATGGCATAGAGAGTACACTTATAAAGTTTGCGGATGATTCCAAGCTGGGAGAGGTTGCAAGTGCTTTGGAAGAAAGGATTAAAATTCAAAATGATCTGGCCAAACTGGAGAAACGGTCTGAAGTAAATAGGATGAAATTCAATAAGGACAAATGCAAAATACTCCACTTAGGAAGGAACAATCAGTTGCACACATTCAAAATGGGAAATGACTGCCTAGGAAGGAGTACTGTGGAAAGGGATCTGGGGGATCATAGTGGATCACAAGCTAAATATGAGTCAACAATGTAATGCTGTTGCAAAAAAAAGCAAACATCATTTTGGGATATATTAGCAGGAGTGTTGTAAGCAAGATATGGGAAGTAATTCTTCCGCTCTACTCCGCACTGATTAGGCCTCAGCTGGAGTATTGTGTCCAGTTCTGAGCACCACATTTCAGGAAAGATGTGGACAAATTGGAGAAAGTCCAGAGAAGAGCAACAAAAATGATTAAAGGTCTAGAAAACATGACCTATGAGGGAAGATTGAAAAAATTGGGTTTGTTTAGTCTGGAGAAGAGAAGTGAGAGGGGACATGATAACAGGTTTCAAGTACATAAAATGTTGTTACAAGGAGGAGGGAGAAAAATTGTTCTTCTTAACCTCTGAGGATAGGAGAAGAAGCAATGGCTTTAAATTGCAGCAAGGGCGGTTTAGGTTGGACATGAGGAAAAACTTCCTAACTGTCAGAGTGGTTAAGCACTGGAATAAATTGCCTAGGGAGGTTGTGGAATCTCCATAATTGGGGATTTTTAAGAGGAGGTTGGACAAACACCTGTCAGGAATGGTCTAGATAATACTTAGTCCTGCCTTGAGTGCAGGGGACTGGACTAGATGACCTCTCAATGTCCCTTCCAGTTCTATGATTCTATGACACTATTTTCTGCATATTCCGGCTATGTCCATAGGGCCTCATTCAGCTAAAAACGGATAGTATTTTCTTACATTTTCCCGCTAGAACTATGGCTTCCTTAAATGCAGAGAGGGATTATACTAGGAGGAACATGGTTGTTTTGGGAGATGCTGCCATGGGTTTACCCTTGTGTCAGCCTTGGACTGCCAGCTGGTGCACAGTGGGTAGGACGTTGGTCACGTCTCCACTCTTCCAGCCATAACTCCCCTTTTGGGTGTGTTTAGCTCTGGCCTTGCTATAACTTCCCCTCCCATGCTCTAGCTGTCTATTGCAGTGATGCACAAACCGGAGGTCGCCTCCCTTCATCCTCTCCGCATACATGCATCTGCTTGCCAAACAGCAGGCAAAATCTGACCTCATGCAGACTGGTGAGCAGTTTATAATGCAGTCTATAGCTCCGCTTGGCAGAATTCAAATTTTATTTTTCATATAATGTTGATAGATAATATCAATATTTATTTTTAAGTGTTTTTTGATTTGTATCAATTTAAATTTTCACAGTTGTGGCAAACTAGGGGAGGATCAGCCAATAGGAAGGTCAGCCAACAATTATTTTGTGACTGTAGAAACAGAGTTTTAAAAAGTTAAAGTTTTTATAACTGTTAAAACACAAATTGTCCACATCACACATCAAAATAAACAAAGCAAATATCCTTAAATCAAACTCTAATACGTTCTCAAGCAGCATTTTTCTTACTTGGTCTATTTATAAATTTTGATTATTATTGATGGAAATATTTTTTGTTGGTTTGTGTGTCTACAGTGAAATTGACATTTACTACATTTTCTGATAAAAATCGGATCTTCCAAGCCTATCTATAGCTTACATTCCATATGATGTGGCATTTCCTAGGAAATTTGTACTATCCAGGCAGCTACAGTTACTTAGGAGGATGCAACAAACTCCCCACAGATTTCTCAAGATGCATCTCATTACTCACGAACGTCTCATACAAATAAATATTTAGCTGGCCTCTTTATTTGCCAAGACTATCCTTCAGGGCTGTTGAATTCATTGGGGGCATAAATGAGAGAAAGCTTCCAGTAGAAGAATAAAAAAGGTCATAGGTACTGAAAGGGGAAAATGTGATTAGTTCCAAAAGAAACAGGAACCTTTGGTTAAACATTCATTGTTTTCATGTTGTCGATGGTGAACTGGTAACTCAGGTTAGAGCCAGCCTAATGCAAACAGGTGCTGTGCAAGCTTCCTCAAAGACTTTTGCCAGTGCATCTCAAACTTGTCTTGCAATGCTCCAGCTGTTCCACTCTTGGGTCTTGATTTTGTGATGCAGACAAAAGACTCTCTTTGGGGACTACCCAGGGCCGGTGCTACCATTAAGGCAAACTAGGCGGTTGCCTAGGGCGTCAAGATTTGGGGGCGCCAAAAAGCGGTGCCCCCAATTTTTTTTACAGCGTTCCTACACCCCCTCCCTGAGCGCGCGGTCGCTGCTCCACTTCTCCCGCCTCCCAGACTTGCAGCGCCAATCAGCTGTTTGGCGCCACAAGCCTGGGAGGGGAGGAGAATTAGAGCGGGGGCGGCGTGCTCGCGGAGGAGGCGGAGCAGAGGTGAGCTGGAGTGGGGAGCTGCCGCATGGCTCCCTGGGGGGGGAGCTGCTGCGGGGGGACGCCGCAGGGCGGGGGGGGAGCTGCGACGGGGGGGG
>NW_020664980.1:8737515-8781437 GCF_002925995.2 Terrapene triunguis
GGGGGGGGGGGGGGGGGGGGGCGGGGGGGGGGGGGGGGGGGATGCGCAAGGTGGAAGTTCCGCCTAGGGCGCGAAACTTCCTTGCACCGGCCCTGGGACTACCGCGTTCCTTTCCCTTTGTGATGTGATTAGGTTTTGAACCTCTGTTTCCAAGCTTAAAGCACACTAATATACTACACTAGAACCTCAGAGTTATGAACACCTCCGGAATGGAGGCTGTTCATAACTCTGAAATGTTCATAACTCTGAATAAAATATTATAGTTGTTCTTGCAAAAGTTTACAACTGAGCATTGACTTAATGCAGCTTTGAAACTTTACTATGCAGAAGAAAATGCTGCTTCCCCCACCCTCTTTTTTTTTTAGTAGTTTACGTTTAACACAGTACTGTACTGTATTTACTTTTTTTTGGGTCTCTGCTGCTGCCTGATTGCATACTTCTGGTTCCAAATGAGGTGTGTGGTTGACTGCTCAGTTCGTAACTCTGATGTTCGTAACTCTGAGGTTCTGCTGTATGTGGTTTAGGACCTTGAGTGTTACTTCTTTACCCACCTACAGAAACCTCTGGAGAACTGGCAGTTTTGCTTTATGACTGCAGTTGAGAATTGAAAGGTGATATTAGAGTGGACAAACGCTAATTTCCTGCAACGTCATCACATTATTCTTTTTTGAGTTCTCCGTGTTTCATTCACCATAAATATTAAAAGCACAGGTATCCCTTCAAAATCAAAGCTGCATTTTTAAAGGAGAAAATAATTTTAATTCTCATGAAATTTTCTGGTACGGTTAGTTATTTAGGTCATTCTTCTAGGGCCTGAACCAAAGCTCATTGACTTCAGTGAGGCACATAATGCCCAAGGATATTTGTCATCCTGACCAGCTGATTTCTAGATGTTCACATTTCCAGGTATACTCTGACCTGCTCTTATGTTTACAAGATTTGCCTTACTTCTACATTGCTCAGAATTCTTGTCTTTTGTCTTTTTCTTACTAAAGGCAGATTTACATGATTAGGCATGTCAATCGCTTTTTAAAGTTGCCATTAATTTAATACCTCTTTTTATTTATTAGTGGACTCGCTGTCACCTTGTTTTCCCCCAATAACCTCACCAAACTGACATATTTGAAAACCAAAACCAAATACAAACACCCACTTGTCCTCAAGTCTATACAGAATGGGAGAAGGAGAGAGAGAGATCTTCTTGTGCCCACTTTCATTGCACAGATACCATGATGATGGACCCAGTATAGGAGCCTAGATAGACAGTTGGCTTATATTTAACTTCAGATCTTTGAATGGTCATTTTGTGAAACTTTATCTCCATCTGGGTATTGTATAACTGAAGATTTTGTCTGTTTTGTATTCTTTGGAATGCACTGTGTCTTTCTTGAAGCTCTCCATATGGTTGGGGTTTTTTCTTCCTTCCTTTTTTGGCAGGGACTTGGTAAATTTTGATCTTAGGGTCCTGAAAGAAAGATACTCATTCTGGTGAATAGCTGAAATTGCCAAAAATATTCAAGGTGCGTTAGTATAATTACATATTGTATGTCTCTGGATTAGCGACTGCATTTAAATGTTTGCTTTTAAGGACTAAAATTTACTCCATTTCATACTTAAGTAAACATTGAAACATGGGATTTCCCATACCGGATAAGACCACTGGTATCAAGTCTGGTATCCTGCATCCCATCAATAATGCATCAAACCAGTTGCATGGTGTGTATCTGTATATTATGTGTCTTTACTTCCTTTGTAACGCTCTCCCACTGAGCACAAGTGGCGCCTTTTCAATTTCTTGGCGCCTTTTTAATTTTTACTCACCCGGCGGCGCTCCGGGTCTTCGGTGGCACTTCGGCGGTGGGTCCTTCACTCGCTCCGGGTGTGTTTGGCGGCACTGAAGGACCCGCCGCCGAAATGCTGCTAAAGACCCACGGAGCGAGTGAAGGACCCACCGCCGAAGAGCCGGAGCGCCGCCGGGTGAGTAAAAGCGCTGCAGCGAGTGGCACCCTTTTTGTGATCGGTCCCCCTGTTCGTTCCACCTGGCTACGCCACTGCTCCTACTATCACGCAGCATTTAACTTGACTCAGAAGGTCCTAGCATGTGAAATGCTAAGCAGCTTCTGTGAAGGATGAGTGTCCACCACTCCCGCTGGAATTGAGGCCACTCAGCTATTGGGAGAGACTCAGTACCTCACTGCGTCAGGCCCACTTGTGAAACTCAAAGCTTCAAGCTCTGTCCCTAGGTTTGGACCTATGACATTCAAGTGAGTTTGAAATTAGACCAAATTTGTTTACCTATGGAAGTGGCTGCTGTAGACTCTTTCACAATAAAGTCAGTGGCTGAAGTAAGGACTACAAGCCAGTTTTTTAAAGGTATTTAGGTGCCTGAAGATGTAGATAGGAGGGTATAGGATAGGGATTTTCAAAAGTATCTAAGCAAGTTTGGTGTCTAACTCCCATTGATTTTGGGAGTTAGGCACCTGGGTGCTTTTGAAAATCCCGCTAGGTATCTATCTGCATCTTTAGGCATCTAAATACTATTAACATCCAGCCCTACATCACCAAATGTCTTGGTTTTGTCTTTGTTGCACTTTCTAAGTTTTGTACAGTAGTGTTGTAAAAATAGGGAAATAATTTTTTAGAGAACCACACTCTATTCCAAGTACAGTGTCTTAATAACAATTGGCATTGCTTGGAGTCTTTAGTCCTTTTTCTACCTCATTTCCATAGTTCTGAACTAGCTACAGTCTGCCACCGAGAAATCACACCCAGGCATCTTTTTGCATAGTTCTCCCTCAAAAGTGCTAGGATCATTGATTATGGTTTGTTTACATGGAGACTTGGTGGTGGTTGAAGACTGCAGATAAAAAAATGTCCCTCTTCATTTATTTTGGATAGTGTAACTGCTCTCCTCATTTGTAATATGTGTCTGATCTGCACTGTGGTCTTTTTTTTTTTTTAAATATAACCCCCCATGTGACATTCTATAACTTTGGATTGCATTGTAAACCAACATTGTGAGAGATAACATTAGGTGAAATAATATATGGGAAATAAGGATGTATAAAAGATCATGCGCAAAGGAAGTAACCCACTTTAAACAAACTGGGTATCTGCTCAGGGCAGGCCTTTGAAGTTTAATGGATTATTTTTTATGGATTATTACCCATTAAATCTGCTCTTCCAGTAACTTGATATTCACACATCTCAGCTTCCCCCGCCCCCTTTCTAATAACACTCCTCACATGATACAGGACCTGATTAATAAAATCATTGCACTTTATTTATGTGGATGTAGGGAATGTTTTTTAACTGAGGAGAATATACAATCTTTTGCAATTCACTACTGCTGTTCCCCTGTATAGACAGGAGGAGCTCTGTTACTCACCCAGAGACATACATCACAAAGGGCAATTCATTGATAGAAAGGATCCAGCCTCAAACACAGATGACATTTATTTATTAGAAAACAAAACAAAACATACCAAAGCTTTGAGCTGCTCTGGTTATTGTTCTCTCATCTTAGGGAGTGGAACTGAGGTGTAAAGAATAGTAAATAGAGAATATTGGAGCAAAGTGCCGTCATTAATGAATAAACTCAGAGTATTGGAGTCTTGGCATCTCATTTGCATTTTTCAGAGAAGGCAGCAACATTTTGAAAGGAAAAGGATACTTCCTTCAAACACTTGCTAGGATGGAAGATCCCATGCTTATCATCATTCAGCTACGAGCTCTTCTATCAACTGTATAACAAGTGCAAGTGTGCACAAAAACGACACAATTTTTATTCAAAGGAGAGCTTAGTAACACATAGAGCTAGTCAGGAATTTTCTGATGAAATGTTTTCTCATTGAAAAATGACAGCTTGTGGCAACCTGGGGGTATGGAACGGCTGCCATTAGGGGTATGGAACGGCTACCATATGAGGAGAGATTAATAAGACTGGGACTTTTCAGCTTGGAAAAGAGAAGACTAAGGGGGGATATGATAGAGGTCTATAAAATCATGACTGGTGTAGAGAAAGTAAATAAGAAAGTGTTATTTATTCCTTCTCATAACACAAGAACTAGGGGTCACCAAATGAAATTAATAGGCATTACATATAAAACAAACAAAAAGAAGTATTTTTTCACACAACGCACAGTCAACCTGAGGAACTCCTTGCCAGAGGATTTTGTGAAGGACAAGACTATAACAGGGTTCCAAAAAGAACTAGATAAGTTCATGGAGGATAGGTGCATCAATGGCTATTAGCCAGGATAGACAGGGATGGTGTCCCTAGTCTATGTTTGCCAGAAGCTGGGACTGGGCAACAGGAGATGGATCACTTAATGATTACCTGGTCCGTTCATTCCCTCTGGGGCACCTGGCTTTGGCCACTGTCAAAAGACAGGATACTGGGCTAGATGGACCTTTGGTCTGACCCAGTATGGCCGTTCTTATGTTCTAACCTAAGCTGTCACAAAACAGACGTGATTCAGATTTGATCTGATGAATCTCCTGATTTGAAAAACTTGAACAAAATAGTTTTGAAATGGTAGAAATGTTTAGTTTTTGCACATTTTAAATGAAGAATTCCAGTTTTCTGAATAAAAATGACTTTTGTTGACAAATTTGTTAGCTAGACAAAAAAGGTAGAACAAATGTCAAAAGTGAAATCAAATTTATTTAAACAAAACATTTCAATTGACCTACACTGAATTTTTCTCAGTTTTGTTTGTGAATATTTGAGATTTTCACTTTTCACCTTGATCTGAGATGTGAAATTTTTTTGAACTTTTGAAAATATTTCAGGGATGGGAAACCATTTCCCACCCAGTTCTAGTAACTTATCTGTTTGGTCTGTTGCGAAGTTTCTTGATTGTTTTGTCTCAGAAGCAAATCTATTTACAGACACTCTGCTTATATACTTCATTTGTTTAATCTACAGTATCTGTATTAGGGCTGGTTGAAAGATGGGAACATTACACACAAATATATGTGAATTTCTTCCTTTTCTTGTTAAAATTCAAAATGTCAATGAAAAAAATCAACAAAATTTCAAAATTAGCATTTCAACCAGTTCTAATCCATACTGTGCTCTAGCATTGAAAACTATTTCCTTCAGTACACATACTGTTAGAGATTCGGGGTAACATTTTCAAAAGCACCTCAGTGACTTAGGAGCCTACCTTGATTTTCAGTCACACTAAGGGCTTGTCTACATAGTGTTGCAGTATGGATTATGGGGGTGTGAACTGCAAAGTGCACCAAAAACTTGAGCTCTAATTTCCCCAAGTAAATGTTGCTAGTGTGAACTAAAAGGCACCTAGTTCATGGTAACACAGTCCTCTTTCAAACAGGAATATATTAATACAAACTTGGTATCTCTCGTTCGCACTGGCAGTGTCCACACAGTGCAGTTAAACTGCAACACTTCAGTGCACTCTGCAATTACACCCCTGTTGTCTGCACTGCAGTAGCCTTTGGCTTCTAAGTCACTTAGCTGCTTTTGAAAATTTTACCATTGGTCTATGTTGAAACCCCTAGTTCCTGGTTTGACTGTAAACTGGAAATATGCAAAAAACCTGGGTGACTGAAAAACAAAGCTATCTAAAAAAGATTAAACAACAATGATTACACTTTTTATCTTTCTGCACTATCTCTCAGCTAAACTTAATTGCAAGGGATGTCCCTATCCTTTTAGACTGAAGTTTATTCTTGTCCCATACAAACATGGTGTTATCTCACAGTTTACTATTAATTAACATTATAAATGCTAATCAGTTTGGGACGTTTTATACATACCACATTCAGTAAAGCAGTTGCTCTTGATTTCATTCTTTCTCCACCATTATTTTTTTATTTCACTGTATTTTTTTATTTTATTTTTGCTATGTGTAACCGTGCCTTTGTGGGTCACAACTGAGGATGCCAAATTCGGGATGAACTGCTGAGAAATAGGGCAAACACAACCCAAAACTGGTGGTTATTATTTTATAAGATATACCAAACCAGCCACAAAAGTAAACTCCTGTTTCATCACACTGGCTAACAAGAAAACATAAAGGCAGTTTCCTCAGGCATTCCAGTTCTCATATCACCACCAAAAACACTGGGTTCAGGGATGAGTGGTTCTTTACAACTAATCTCATCAAATAATAGGTTCTCCTGATCCCAAAGGACCAGCCACACACCCAGGTCAATATATAACTTAGATCTTACCCAAAAATCATATAAACCAGATTATAATATCTGGCAAATTATAACATTTTTGGCAGATATCTTACCTGGCATATCTCGCTATGACTGGTGTCCCAATGGGGGACAGCTATGGTCACTCAATTAGGGTGAACTGCAAAGAATGGGGCAGACAATCCCCATAAAACTGGTGGATAGTTCAATACTTATAACTTCACACACAAAAATGATACATGCATACAGACAGCATAATCATAACCAGAAAATCCTAACCTTTTCATAGACACCTCACTTGACAACCTTTGTACAATATTTGCTGCAAATATATAACAGGTGTTGCAACAATGATCTATAGGGTCATATTGTAATCAGATAACGTCACATTTTGCCCCTCATTTTGGGTCTTTGTCACTTTGTTTAAAGGTGAGTGTCATACATTTGGTATCATGTACAAACCTCAATGTGTCTATACCTGATGCTTTTAGCGATAACTTTGACAGGTTATATTGTTCTAGCATTGCTACCCTCTAATGCTGCTGTTGAACATTTCCAATCCTCTAATTATAAATGTAGCACAATGAGTCATATCACAGTGTAAGGATCCTCCAAAATTCTTCCGTCTTTCTCAGTTGATCAGGTCTCCTCATTTATCAGGTTTGTGGGGAATCGCTCTCGTCTTGTTAAAAGGATTGGAAAATAAATGGACACTCATGTTATCTGCATGCCCTGTGGTGTATACTTACTCAACGGAATCAGGTTGAAATTCTCATGAGAACAGGCACTTCCTAATTTCAGATGAGCTAGAGGTTCTGCAAGAACAACCATAATTGTTGCTTTGAGATTTAAATTAGAGGTTGAGCTGACCTGCAACATTTGGATCCAGGTTTCAAACATGCCACAGTTCAGGTAAAGATAAAGGGCTAGGGTCACGATCCTGCCAAGGGCAGTCAGGGTCAAGGGGTCAGAGCAGGGGCAAACCTTGAGACTGGGAGTAGCAGAGGAGTTTGTAGTCAAGTCCAGGCCGGGGTCGATACCAAGGGTCAGAGTCTGAGTCAGGTCGCAGGGTCCGAGTCAGGAGGCGAAGTCCAAATCAAGCCGAGGTCAAGCCAGGAATTCAAGAACAAGGAGCGGGAATGGTCATGGTAGCTACAGAAGATCTGCATTGTTGCCTGGACATTTCTGGAATGCCTCTTGGGTTTGTTAAGGGCAGGGAGCCAATCAGGAGCCACGGGGCTGCTGTCTGTCAAACCTTGAGGTGGAACTTCTGATGATCTGGGTCCACAGTGGGTCATGGGAAGTGGAGCGCACAAGTTGGTTACAGCTGCTGGTGGTGGCAGCCTGGCGATGGCAGCTGCCTGGTAGCTCTACAGGTTTGGCTTCTAGACCCTGTTTCGCCATCTGGTTACAAATTGTGATCTAAGCAAAATTATCCAGACCCTTTATTGGATTTGGTTTGTTTGAAATTTTGGACAGATATGCACGCCAGTGGATCTAACCCTGCAAGGTGTTGAGCAGCCTTAGCTCCCTCACGTCTATGGGCTTAGTACCAGAGTAGACCCAGAGAGGTAGGACCTGGTGTTTTGTCAGCTCCCTTTGCTCCTGACAGTGGAATTAAGGGCATATACTACTTGATCAGGAAGGGCCGGCTCCCTCCCAGGCACTCACCTGACCACTGCTCAGGAGGACAGAGAGGAAATAATCACAGAGGTAAATGATAGAAATGACCAGTGTTCCCTACGGATCCTAGTGTTTAGTCAAGTCTAGTTCTAAATTTCCCAATTGGCGTGGCTCCCACCATGTCCTTTAGACGATTATTCTACAGCCTAACACATCTCACAGTTGGGAAATATTTCCTGATATTCAGCCTCAAGTTTTCCCATCATAATCTCGTCCCATTACTCTTAGTAATAACCCCCCACGTCCTACCGTAAACAATTCCTCTCCTGCCTTGATGTTTATAAACTGCAAATATTTGCAGGCTGTTATCATGTCTCTTTAGTCATCTCTTAGCTAAACTGTACGTACGAAGCTCTTTAATCTTTCCTCAGAAGTCGACACCCTCACCCCAGGCCTCTTATCGCTGTTTTCTGCTTTTCTCTGAACTCCTTCCAAAGTGTAGCTATTTTTCCTGGTTATGAGGTGCCCTGACCTGAATGCAGTGTTGGCTATGGAGCCCACCCAGACCCATGTGGAGAAGTACTCTTACGATGTGAGTCTTCTGTGCCTGCAGCCCATCGACTGTTTTTGCAAACTCACTTCTAATTTGCTGTCAGCTGCCATCCCTTGGTCTCTTTCAGCCTTACTGTTCTCTCTTTTCCTTGCCTCTGGTTGGAGCAGGGGTCCCCCGAGCCTGGTCCCCTCCTCGTGGTCCCTTGTGGGCTGGATGAAAGAGAGAAAATAACCCCCTCTCCCCACAAGCTCTCTCTTGCCCTTTATTTGAATAAGTGAAGTTGAGTGTCAGGTTCCCTGGATGAAAAACCACATTGGGGCAGAATTATATATATATATATTTAGCGTGTGAAGTGCTGACACCTCGACGATCTCTTTCCTGACATAATTTGTATTTTGTCTCTCGATCCTGCTGCCTCATAAACCAGAGGCCCATCCTGGAAATGATCACCGTGTTTTGTTAAAGGGGGAAATCCTGACTCCGTTTAAGCCAATAGCAAAACTCCCATTGACTTTCCTGGGGCCAAGATTTCACCCGAAATGGTTTTTGAGTTTATCTGGACTACCCCTTTCCTGTGCACACCACAAATGGCATGCTGTGAAGATCTAATGTCACAGAGGGAACAACTGCCATGGACAGGGGTGTGGCAAACCTCATCACGCTGGAGGGTGTGTGAGTCTCTTTAACAAGTGAGAGCAGCTGGCTTTTTAAAAGATAGCTAGTAGAACTTGTACTGAAGTGCCTCTCCTCTACCCAGCGATCATTTCCCTGTCCCGTTCCAGATAGGGAAAGGCCAAGAGCCTGGACAGCTCATCTATGCTTCATCTCAGGGTGAGGGGGGTGAAGATGCTGGTGCTCTGATCTGTCCTCTGTGCAGCAACATGTGCAGGGTTGGCGGAGAGGGTTCACCTCCAGCCGTGCTGTGACACCAGCCTCTCAAAAACCTTTCCCCCCCAAAAGAGCGGTGGGCAACAGGCAGGTCGCAAGATTATCAGCATCAAGAGCTGGTTTCTTGAGAAAGGGCTTCACAAGAAACTGCCTTTAGAAGAGCTAAGGTGGATGAGGTAATATCTTTTACTGGACCAACTTCTGTTGATTGAAAGAGGCAAGCCTTCAAGCCACACAGAGCTCGTCTTCAGGTCTGGGAAAGGCACTCCCAGAACCACGGCAAAATGCAAGGTGGAACAGATTGTTTGGCAAAAGTAAAAACATATTGTAAGGGACTATTCAAGGTAGAGTGCCTCTTTAACACCTCTGCAGTTAGGGGCTTAGTGGATTACAGATTGTTGTAATAAACCATAAATCCAGACATAGGCGCTAACTTTCCCCGGCGCTGGAGGGTGCTTGTGCCCCTCCTGCTCCTGGCCCGGCCCCGCCCTGCCCCAACTCTACCCCTTTCCCTCCCCCATTCCAACCCCTTCCCCAAAGTCCCTGCCCCAACTCCGCCCCCTCCCTGTCCCTATTGGACCCCTTCCCAAAATCCTCGCCCCGGCCCTGCCTCTTCCCCGACTGCGCCGTGTTCCCCCTCCTTCCCCCTCCCTCCCAGTGCTTGCCGTGTGAAACAGCTGTTTCGCGGCGGCAAGTGCTGGGAGCTAGGGGGAAAAAGTGGGCATGCGGCGTGCTCAGGGGAGGAGGGGGAGTGGAGGCAGAGGTGAGCTGGGGCGGGGAGCTGCCAGTGGGTGTGGAACACCCACCAATTTTTCCCTGTGGGTGCTCCAGCCCCGGAGCACCCACGGAGTCAGTGACTATGAATCCAGTGTCTTTGCTCAGTCCGTGATTTTTGGTGTCTAACCGAGTAATAAATTTAAGCTCTCAGGCTCATCTTCTGAAAGTGTTGTGCAGGTTTTCCTTGGGGATCAAGGAGATCAGATAGAGCTTGATCGCTTTGTGAACGGTATTCACCCACAGGTGATAGGGCAGGTTTTTTGTCTTTTATCATTTTCCTGTGTGAGTTCATTCAAGAGCGTAGTGACCCACATAGTTGCTATTGGGGCATTTAGTGCACTGGATGAGGTATACCACATGTGATAGGCGTGTATAGGACCCATGGATCTTGAAAGGTGTGATGTGGGGGGTTGTCGATCACTGTAGCAATGGAGATACATCTGCAGGTATTGCATGTATTGTTATGGCAGGGTCTGGTGCCGCTTTGAGTTGGTGGGTCCTGGTCTGCGGGGAGCTTGAAGGGGTTGTTTGAAGGCCAGAAGAGGATTTCTTTCAGGATAAGGGCTCCATAGAATATGGGTTGGAATTGTTTGATGATACCCTTATGGGTTCCAGCGTGTGTATGTGTGTGTGTGTGGAGGGGCGAGGTGGGTAGGTGACAAGTAGACGTGTACTGCTGGAGGGGTTTTATTATTAAAGAACCTGCTTTTGAACACATATATCAAGGGACCAGTCAAGGTGACGTGGCCCCTTTAAAACCTCTTCAGACATAGGGGCGAAAGGGTGGGGCTGGGGGGGTGTGTGGAAGGCCTGGTTATTAATTCCCAGCAGCGTACATTTACCCTCTGTTTTGTTCTATAGCAGCATACTAGGTGCAGGGATGACAAACCCTCTTGGCAAGGGGGACCGCCCAGCCACTACAAATTAGAGCTCTGAGTGGCAGCTGTCCTAGGCCTGCTGCTCTCGCTTATTGACACATTGGCATGCCTCAGGCTGCAGACTTGTTGATGCTTATTGCACCCATTATGGCACTTTCCTTTTGATGCAAAGCATTTAATTATTTCTGTTACCCCATTATCTTTGCTTGGCCCAGTTAGCCTGTGGCAACAACAGGCGCAAAAGAAAGCAGGTGATTATAAATGTGCTGTCGCGTAGGTGCTGCACAGAGGGCTACCCAGGCAAATGTGTATCACAGAACTGCTCCGCCGAAGGGCTGAGTGTGTGTCATCCGTGTGGATGAGCCTTTTGCCAGCTTTATTCTACAACAAGTGAGAGGGAATTAAAAAACCTTATCTACACAAGGGAGGTGCGTTAGACAGACAGTGTGGTGGTGAGGGGAAGTCAGAACTTCCGGGTTTTATTCCTAGCTCTGCAACTGACTTGCTCTGTAACCTCAGGCAAGTCACTTAGCCCCAGATCCTTAAAGGCATTTAGGTGCTTAATTCACACTGAAATCAATGGGAGTTAGGCACCTAAATATCTTTAAGGACCTGAGCCTTAATCGCTCTTGGGGCCTGATTTTCCCTTACATGGTCACTTTCCACCCCACTGACAATGCAAAGTGGGTGCAGATATAATGTACACTGTCAGAGCGGTGTCAAGGGGCATTAAAGATAATTAGGTCCTCAGTGTTAGTTTCTTCGTCTGTGAAAAAGGGAAAATGATTGTTATCTTCCTTGCAGATGTGTGGTGAAAACTAGGGGCTTGCTCTTGGTCCAACAGAGCCAGTAGTAAACCTCTTGTTGACTGATGATACAGCACTGAGTTTAAATTAGTTATTAAATATTTGTAAAGCACTTTGTGTTTCTGTGGCACTTTTCACCTAAGGGAACAAAGTTTCATTAGTTTACTTTATTATAAAAACTTTGTGTGTATCTGCAAACTAGAAGTAAGGGAAGTATCTCTGTGAAAAAGCTGATAATGTAAACAGGTTGGACTTGACTGCTCAGTGCTGTGACCAGTGGTGTATATTATATATATTGATGTAAGACCTAGGAGTGAGACTGGGCAAAAAGACGGTATGCCAGGTGCCCAATAAAGGCAAAGACTCACAAAGTCAATCCAGTGGCAGTACAAGTGGCTGAAGACTGACTTAAAGTGGGGAAAGTGATAAAGCGGCTCCCTTGAATGCACACCTGCCCCATGGCAGAAATGCTTGGCAGCAGGCACACAGCCTCAGACAGACCAGCCGTTGTTGCAGGAAGGTTGGTGGTCAGGGCAGACCATGGAAAATATGCTTTGAATATGATGAAACTGGCACCCCTTTATAATTCTGAACTACGTTGGGCTAGATTGAAAATATGAGTCACATATTCACAGCTGTATATTTTGTAAAATATATTGCTCATATTATACACACACATACACATGCTTGATGTCAATGGTTACTTTCACATTTTCATTTTCTTGATTTTTTCAAATATATATATTGCTGCTCACATGATTAGTCTGACTGATTTGGAAGTCACCACTTGTGAGTTATGACTATAACAATTTTTAAAATTTTTCTACCAGATTTATAATATGAAGCCATGTATAAATATATCAGCAAACAGGAATTAAGTCAAGGAAGTTGTATTGCCTGTGTTATACACAAGGTCAGTCTAGATGATCATAATGGTCCCTTTTGGCTTTATAATCAATGAAAAATAATTTGATGTATCACTGCTTTTTATATATGAATAGATTTACACACTGAGTAGACTCCTTGAACTCACCTGCTTAAAGTCACTCAAGTTTTTGCAAGAGCATAAGCTTGTTTTGCATATTCTATACTGCAAAACCCCACCCATCTTGGACTTATACAACTAAAACCAATTAACTTACATTTGGGAGTTTAATATACATCCAGTTTTGCCTCTCTGCTGAAAAATTTACTTTATCTAGGGGAATTCTACTGAAGCCATTGGGAGTTTTGTGTCAAAAATCAATGGCTAGCTATTGCACTTACTAGTATTATTTCTTCAGAGATTCTGCTGATCTACATGTTTGTACAATGGAATACATTGCTAACGAAATGCTACTCTTTCTTCTAATATATATATTCATTCTTTCAGCAAGTACCATTTCACTGTGATCTAACAAGTTCCTACTGTTCTAATGAAATAACTTGCCCATACATATTACTTTGTTCTATTACAAAATCTTCCTCTTTATCTCAATACAGTATATAAATCGTTCCCAGCTTTTGTTAAGACTTGTTCAATATTAAAATGTTTGTCTAGTCATCAGAAAAAACAAAGATTTAGAACAGCCATTGTGAATAATTAAAAATGGGCTTTAAAAAATGAATAGCAAAACATAAGGAATATCTTGTTGTTATGGCATTAAGATGTAAATGTCAATTTAGAAGTGACTTCTGCATCACAGACTGTCAATGCACGCTGAAAATGAAATAAACGTGGTGCAAACAAAACCTCCAGCTGATAATGGAAAGAAATATATCATTTTCTTTTAACATTGTATTGACCTGTGCATTCTTAATGTAGCCATCATATTCAGTAGAATTGGTCCACAAATATAAAAAATATTTCATGAACATTTGTCATTTTTTTTCACTTTTTTCACAGATATTCAAAATGACGATTATTCATAGATTCTAGGACTGGAAGGGACCTCGAGAGGTCATCGAGTCCAGTCCCCTGCCCTCATGGCAGGATCAAATACTGTCTAGACCATCCCTGATAGACATTTATCTAACCTACTCTTAAATATCTCCAGAGATGGAGATTCCACAACCTCCCTAGGCAGTTTATTCCAGTGTTTAACCACCCTGACAGTTAGGAACTTTTTCCTAATGTCCAACCTAAACCTCCCTTGCTGCAGTTTAAGCCCATTGCTTCTTGTTCTATCCTTAGAGGCTAAGGTGAACAAGTTTTCTCCCTCCTCCTTATGACACCCTTTTAGATACCTGAAAACTACTATCATGTCCCCTCTCAGTCTTCTCTTTTCCAAACTAAACAAACCCAATTCTTTCAGCCTTCCTTCATAGGTCATGTTCTCAAGACCTTTAATCATTCTTGTTGCTCTTCTCTGGACCCTCTCCAATTTCTCCACATCTTTCTTGAAATGCGGTGCCCAGAACTGGATACAATACTCCAGTTGAGGACTAACCAGTGCAGAGTAGAGCGGAAGAATGACTTCTCGTTTCTTGCTCACAACACACCTGTTAATGCATCCCAGAATCACGTTTGCTTTTTTTGCAACAGCATCACACTGTTGACTCATATTTAGCTTGTGGTCAACTATAACCCCTAGATCCCTAGATTTTCATCAAAATTCAGAAATTTTAAAAATTTCAGTTGGCTCTACGGCTGGTTGTAAAAACAAATGGTGAACATTTAATTGAAATAAAGTTATTGTTTTTTTCCTTAATTTCCTAATTTTCAAAATTAAAAATTGTGATGAAAAATTTTGTCAAAAAATTGAATTTCAGAAAAAAATTGACCAACTCTGATTTTTGTATTGATTATGAACTAGCGGGGGAACAAAAATAAGTATAAAAATGGTCTCTTCCTATGGGGCCTAATTGTGAGGTCACACCAGTATAATTTCAGTGATATCTGTGAATATCTCTGGCCCAACTGACTTCAGTGGAAATTCTGAATGTGTGGGTATTTGATCAGAGCCTGATTGTTCTTGTGACCGATTGGACTCCCCTTCTGGAATGCCAGCTGATGTACTCGGATTTTACTGAGTCTGCCTGCTCCACTAGCCTGGGCTCCCTCTCCCTGTTTTGCTGAATTAGGCTCTCTGGCCTCTGGCAGCGCGCGCGCACACACACACACACACACCAGCTGTAGAAGAACACAGAGTCTGCAAACAGCTCTCTATGAGAAGACTCAGCTAGGAAATTGCCCAGCACTCAAGTGCAGCTCACTTCTGGAAAGTGCACCCAAAATAATATTGTATTGCGCTGTAGAGCAGTGTTTCCTAAACTTGGGACGCCGCTTGTGTAGGGAAAGCCCCTGGCGGGCCGGGCCGGTTTGTTTACCTGCCGCGTCCGCAGGTTCGGCCGATTGCGGCTCCCAGTGGCTGCGGTTTGCTGCTCCAGGCCAATGGGAGCTGCTGGAAGCGGTGGCCAGTACATCCCTCAGCCCGCGCTGCTTCCAGCAGCTCCCATTGTCCTGGAGCAGTGAACCGTGGCCAGTTCATCTCAGAGGTCCAGAGAGGCCCAGGCCATTTTCAGCTTTTGAGGCCCCTAGCCATAATACAAATAAAAAATGACGACTCGTGAAAACAAAATAAGGCACCAAAAGAAGAGTGAGACATAATTTGAATATTTTTTTGTTTAACAAATGCTTTTCTAGCCTTTTTCTGTGCAAATGCACTAATGATTGAGAAAAAATCTGGCTTTCATGCAATGTCACAGTTGATATTAAGCATGGCGAGGCCATTCGAATGCTCTTGTCCCATAGTTGAATGGTGATAGCTCTTTACCTGCTGAGAGAGGGTGTCACACCTTGGTCCGATAGGGATGCGCATAAAAACAAGTTGCAAAACTGATCAAATGCCCCAAAATTAACAAGTGCCTAAATTTAGGCCCCCCTTTGAGCTTGAGGCCCAGGCCAAATGGCCCTGGGAGTGCATAAAAGCCAGGCGAGGATTCCTCTGGTGTGGGTACTGTGTGTGGAAGACTGCCATAAAGCTGCCTTCCGAGGGCTGCCGTGCAAACCGGGGCATAGGGGTGGGTTGGAGGTAGGGCTGCAACCCATAGCATTTCAGTGAATCCAAGCAATGCTACACCCCATTGGGCAGCCTGGGGAGGCTGTTGTAATTTAGACAGCCCCCAGGGCTGAATTATGCCAGGACCCTCCGCAGCCCAGGACTGGGAGGGAACAAAGGGAGCTTAATGCTTCTTCGAGGCGCAGCTCAGAACCTGACCTTAAATATTAACAATATGCACCATGCTGCAATGTAACGTAAAAACTCCCACACAAGGAGCCCATCTCAGAATCCACTTTCATGAAATAACACACAGTTTCATATAGCTACAAGGAGGTCATTTTTACTTACAAGCAAGCAAATCATTGCACCGACTAGGGGTCATATTTTGGATATTTTGTCATATGTACAAATGAAAATAAAATACTTGATCTCCTAACTTTCTAACAAAGAAAACAAAAAGTGATTACTAAACCTCAAGGCATGTAAGAAATCTAAAAGTCTGAGCTGTTTCTGACAGCTTTTCCCCCCCTGGGAGATAGTCATTTTTGTAGGTTTTGGTTCTGTTTTAATAACATACGGTCAGACCCTGCAAGTCTTACTCATGCTGAGCGATACCTTTCTCTGGTTTAATCCTGCACCGTTAACGTTAATGCAAGGTTTCCTTTGACTTGAACGGGAGCAGACTCAAGCCTTCTGTGAGTAGTTCTATTTGATGTCAAACCTAGGGCCTGATCCTTCATTGATTTCAGTGGAATAAAGTATGAATTTGTGTGAGAAAGGGTGTCGAAATCCAGCCCATAAAGTAAATAAAATAGTTTTTTTTCTGTTAAAATACGTATTTAGTAAAGTATTCCCATAAAATTAATTAATTCATCATCACTGGGAACAGCTGGTGTGGCCTAGCGGATAAACCACTGCACTGGGACATGAGTTCGGTTTCTGGCTCTGCTGCCGAGTGATCTTGGGCAAGTCACTTTACTTCTCTGTGCCTCAGTTTCCCCACCTATAAAGTGGGGATAAGGACAGTGGCCTTGTTTGTGAAGCACTGTAAGATCCACTGATGGGAAGTGCTATAGGAGAGCTAGGTAATTAATAGTCTCAAGGGTCATCCAAACGTGAATATTTTGTTTCCTTTTTTCAAGTGATAAAAAGATGCTATTTTTGATTCTTCATAAAATGCTTCCCCTTTTCAATTGCTCTTTTAAAAAATCATTGCAGTGAAAAACACTGACTCTATGCCGACGAATAACATTAACTTTGGTGTCAGGATGATGCAAATGCTTGCGCTGTACAATATTTAAAAGCTACATTTTTAATTGTTGCTAAAAAAAGGTCAGTGTTTAGCACTTGTTTTTATCCTCCCATGATGCTGTGCACAGACAGTAGTCCTCCCTCCTTATTCATTTGAAGCTACTCAGTGTAACACTTGCTTGATATTTGAAAATAACGCTGGGGAATGGAAAGCCAAACCTTTGCCTCTGCTTCTCAGGAAGTTCAAAAGTTTTTGAAAACTATAAAACGCTGGCTGGCGTGCTTAGTTTGAGTATATGGAACTGTACAGTATAGTATAAGAGGCCAGTTCTGCACACACTTGGGTGCATGCTTAACTTTACACACATGAGTAGTCCCATTGACTATTCATGTACACAAAATAAAGCACAAGCACAAGCACACGCACAATCAGGGCCTAATTCTGAAAGGTTTTAAATATGAAGAGTAAACAAGGAAAAAAGAATGAACTGCAAGGTATTTTTTTTAATTAATAAAAGATAATTTAACATCAGATACTGTAACTATCACACGCAACACTTAACTGAGCCCTGTTCTTTGGCTGGAGTAAATAGGCATAGCTTTATTGACTTCAGTGGAGCTACGCTGATTTACAGCAACTGAGGATCTGACCTGTGTTCCTTAGGTCATGTCTGCATGGGAACACTCAGGAAAGTGAAGGCAAATCAACTAAAGGTGTAAAGTCAATGGGTATAAGTTAAAGCACGTGGATGGTCTCATTCAGGAGAAAAATGGGCTTAGTTCACAAACGTTATCCTCCTCTGAACAAAGGCCACTTTACTTGCGAGTGAGATCATCCCCAGAGGAGATGAATGTGCTTTAATTTCTGCATATTGACTTCACATCTTTAGTTGGTTCGCCTTGACGTTCCTGAATGTCCCTGTGTAGACACGTGTGCATGCGGGACTGATGCCTGTTTCCTTTTACACTTCTGCTCTCAGGCCTTGTCACACTAGGCTCTTTCACTGCTAGAAAAGGTGTGTTTCTTACCTCAGGGTAACCAGGGTTGGCTCCAGGCATCAGCCTGGCAAGCAGGTGCTTGGGGCGGCCGCTCCGGAGAGGGGCGGCACCTCCAGCTATTCGGCGGACGGTCCCTCACTCCCGCTCGGAGCGAAGGACCTCCCGCCGAATATCTGCCGCAGATCGCGATCGCGGCTTTTTATTTATTTATTTATTTATTTGTGGGTTGCTTGGGGCGGCCAAAACCCTGGAGCCGGCCCTGAGGGTAACTAACTTGCATGAGCTAACATGGGGGGAAAGGTGAAGGATCTCAAGGAGGTTTATAGAAAGAGCTGCAGATAAAGAAGCTGTTCTGATGAGAGAAAGAATCATGGTCTGGAGATCAGAGTTAAAATCTCCAAGGCTATGTGCTATTGCTGGATATATGCCGCTGTGCCAAAGCTAGATACCTAGTGACTTCTCTGATTACACAGTCACTGTGCTACCAAGAGCTCCTCATTGCTTTGTAAAGTGCCTCTATTGCAACAGGCCCTAAATAAAACCAATACCAGTTCTTTATTTTCTAACAGCTGATAAGAAAGCAAGCTTCATTCCATTGAATATAGTTTTCTTTAAATGCTCTAAGACTCCATGATTACAAGACTTCCGGCGTTAGAATTTTATTGAGTCTCAGGTTCATTTCACATGCCAGGCAAATATGATTTGTGATCCAGGTCAGTTTTAAGCAATTAATTGTTCAGCCTCTTTCCCCTTCCCCACCCCCAAGTCACTCTATCTACTTTGCCATAATTACCTGTATGACGCAATCCTGCAAGGCCTTTGGGCACATAATTCAATGACACTTCCAGACAGGTTCTGACTGTAATTTATCAAAAGACAGTCTGGGCACACAAATACTGTGGCCTGGTCGACTGGAAATGATCCTTTCACCTCTGAGATCATGGTTTAATTTCACCCTTGAAGGGACTGAACAAAATCATTGCAATCATAAGACTGTACAATAGAAGTGATTTGCAGTACCTTTTTCTGTCTATAGGGGTTATCTTTGTTATAGTAAGAAAGACCAGACACTCAAAACAACGTGACCCTTTGCAACCACAGGGCTTCATAAGAGAGCCCTGTAAATCTTTGTAGTTTTGCTTTGCAAAGGATTGTGCAAAGCATAATAATTTATTGCCTGTTTTATGCTTGGATGCTACATTTTGTTCCACCAGTAAACAACAAGGGCACCAATATTGCAGCTCAAGTTGTTGGAGGAATTCTGTGCTTAACCTTTTATTGGACAGTTGGTTTCGGAATAACTACTTATTCCCTCGGGTAGGCAACTAATGAATAGAAATGCCAATTACTTGCACCCTCATTACTAGTCAGAGAAGATACGTTACATAAACATTTCCCATGGGCCAGTCTCATCTTCCAGAGAGAACCCCATTGGAGGGGAAATGATGGGTCAGAACCTCAGTTGGTGTAAACCAGCATAGCTTTATGACATCAAGGGAGCTTTGCTGAATTACAGGCACTGAGGATCTGGCACAATGTGTGAGGAACTCTTGTGAGTTTAAAACATGTGGATTTCCAGGCAGATTCTTCACTCACGGGGGACGTACTGAAGGTCGCATGGAACAAACAAACCACATGGATGCTAAATCCTGCAAAATGGAAGGATCTGCAGGGGAATCCTACAGATCTTGGGGCCACTGTGCAGTGTATCAGATATTTTTATAGGCCAATTTGCCCTTCCCTTCAAGCAGTACAGCGCCAGCCATGTTCGGATGGGCCTCTCCACCACCCATGCGCAAAGGCCCTTCTCAGAGGTATGTGCAGGTATGGAGCTTAAGTTAATACATAGCTATCAGCGAGGAGATCTGCTGGTTTTGAGGGGAGATTCTGATCAGTTTGATTGAGAAATGGGTATCTAGATCCCTTTGGCAGTTCTGAAAAACCTCAGCCTAAAGGCTCATGTCTGGACCGGGTAATCACCTCATGTACACTGATGGAAATCCGGAGCGACTTCACTGGAGTTAAGTGGAGTGACACCAGTGTGAAAATGGAGTTCGGTAATATCAGAATTAGGCTGTAGGTCTACACCATCCATGCAGATATGTTCTGAGAGTAAAAGTACGAGGTATAGATTAATGGTATTGGAATGTCTGTGTTTTTTAATCTCATATTCCACAGACTCATTTCAATGTTGGTGACATTCAAAGTTTATGAGGGGACTGTCAGGCAAATTCTTTAAGACAAGTAATTTCTGATTTTGCTTTTGCTTGCGGGCTGGAGCTAGGTCTGGGAGAGATAAATGGAAACAATCAAATAGGGATAAGAGGAAGCCGCATTTCAAGAGAACTGATGATATGTTTATGCTAGACTTGGCAGTGGCCTACAGAATTTGATCCAACCAAAAACTGGCTCTGCAGGTGATGAGACATGGTGCTTCCTCAACTCTCTGGCTCCGTCCTCATGAAACATAATTGCAATTCCAGTCCGAGAGGATGCTAAGGATTTACTACTGTGCGATGCCTAACTAGCCCTTCCATTCTTTCCTTTTACAGGTTCTTTGCGCTATCTATAATCTATGGCACTTGTCATTATTTAATGTTGTGAACACTGGTCGATTGTAGAGCTAGTCAGAAAATGAACAATAAAACAACTTTGAAATTTCATTTTTCTCCACAAATACAGGTTTTCAAGTGGTTGAAATGGATTCATTTCTTGTGTTTGGAATTCCTTTTCATGAATATTGTTCTATACTTTTTTCAAAAACACAATTAAAATGTTCCCTAAATGGACGTTTAGCTTAAACATTAAATTTTGTTAGCAGTTTTGAAATTAAAAAAAAAAGGAAAAAAAATCCATGAATTTTTCAATAAAAAGTGAAAAATAGGGGGAGGGGGAGGGGTAGCTCAGTGGTTTGAGCATTGGCCTGCTAAACCCAGGGTTGTGAGTTCAATCCTTGAGGGGGCCACTTAGGGGTCTAGGGCAAAAATCTGTCTGGGGATTGGTCCTGCTTTGAGCAGGGGGTTGGACTAGATGACCTCCTGAGGTCCCTTCCAACCCTGATATTCTATGATCTATGATATCAACAAGGTCAGGAACTTTTCCTGAAAACAATTGCTTTGGAAAAATAGTCCATTTTAAACCCCTACTCCTTCCCCCAAAAGAAAAGTTGAAAAATGTTGACCAGCACTACTTAATAGTCATTTTCATGGGAAATGGTCTGAAGTTATTGATATGCATGTAGGATTTGATCTTGCTCCCATTCAAATCTATGGAAAACTCCCGTTGAATTTAATGGCTCAGACTCAAGCCCTTAAACAAGAATAATAAGATAATGGAAGTCATTAAAGCCACAGAGTCCTATTTTCTAACTTGGATGACTAAGTCCATATTTTGGTTTGATTGAGCACAATACACTCTTGATATAGCTTTCCTCTCTTTTAAAACCAATGAATGTCCAATTTTCAATATCTAAAGTTAGGTGCCAAAATCAATGTTTAGGCACCCAGTTACATATTTTGGGCACTTAGGTGCTGATTAAATGCTTAAAACTGGTACTTAAAAGCATATATCTGTGTTTAGACACCTAATTTAAGTACACCATTTCCTTCAGTTCTCATTTGTATGAACCCTAAAACTCAAAGCAAAGTTAGTCAAAACCACTGGGTTTCAGCAGGTTTCTCAAAATGGGGTTGAGGATCAATCAAAAGGTTGGAGAAACTTTGCAACTGAACTGAGTTTAGGTTTGTGATGAGACATAAAACCAAGTGGGTTTCACATACTTTCAGTTTTCCAGGAGAACATTTTGCACAAAAGTCTGGACCATTCCAGGGGATCTGCTAAAATCCATATAACACGTAAGTTTTGTGAAATACAAGAGCCTTCATATAATTATTACATTCATTGTTCTAAAAACAAACAAGCCATTTGAAAGTGACAATAAGAGTCTATTTAATGAGGCAAATCTGACCATAGATTAATTTTGTTAAAGTTACTTACTCACAGGGAAAAAGTAGTTGGGTCACCCAGACCCCTCTGAAAATTTATTGCTCTGCTCAGGAATTCTGCATACATACCAGGACTGGGAATCTGAGTAGCAGGCTGTTGTGGCAAGTAAAAAAATAAATGGTGTTATCTTGATAGCCAGATAACACAGTATCTGTTCACATAAAGTCATTTGGAGAATATTGTTTGGGAAAACCACTTTGCTTTGGATCCATTCCTTTTTCTTTCCGTCTTCTGATAAAAAATCCTAAACACCAAGCAGTTAAAGGCTGCCATAAAACTGAGAAGAAACACTGACACTGGTGCTTTATCACACTCCATCTGGGAGGCAAGCCAGCTCTTCCTACTTCAAGTTTATTTCGCCTACTCTGCTTTACCTCAGATAATGTCTCATAAACAGTTAAGAGGGTCATTTATAAACGTTTCAGAATGGTTATTGCTCTCATCATAGCCTTTGGGTCATCTTGCTTTAAGACAGGGAACATCAAGTTAAAAAGAAAAAAGAAAAATGTCATGATTATTTGATTTGACTTGCTCACTCTAAGTCAGAAAAGTAAGTTGCACGCTGTCATTTCCCCCAACCTTTTCTTTGTATTATAAAGTTCACATTCAAATGTTAGCAGGGCTTGTTAGCTTTCCAAGTATGGTGCAGGGTCCATCCTTTCAATCAACTTTTGGCTGCAAATGTCTAAACTAAGGACTGAGCTACACACAAAGTTGCACCAGTTTAACTAAAATTGGTTGAAAAACCATTTTAATTAAATGGATGCGCTTAAATCAATTTATATAAATTTAGTTTGAGGCCTTGTCAATATACAACATTTGATTCCTTAACAACTTAAACTATTTTGGTAAGGAATCAACTTAGGCCTTGTCTACATACACACTAATTTAACTAAATCAGTTTGAAACTGATTTAAATGTCTACACAAAGGGTTCTATTGTTTTAACTAAATCAGCTCAGAATGTTCACTATTGAAACAGGACTAGATCAAAGCACACTAATGAACTGTTAATGTGCATCAGAAGGGTCCACGTGGACAGTTAGTTCACGGCAGGCTAGTGCATAGAAAAGTCACACCCCAGCTTGCCACAAACTAATTATTCATGTAGACCAGCAAGCCAGGTTTAAATTGAAACGTTTACACAGGGGTTTGCACTAGTTTAACTAAATTGTTTTAAAAACACTCCATTAGTTAAACTAATGGAAGCTGGTATGTAGACAAGGCCTAACATACTGAATTTTCATTCCCTTCATTTCCAGGTACTTCCTTGCTTGGTCGGGGGTTTTCATCCATTGACATGAATAAGGATTTCTCCACTGACTTCAATATTGGAATAATAATATAATAACATTAACTACATAATCTACTATGTATTAAGGTCTCTAAACATAAGTTGCCCTGGAAAGTGGAATCACAGCACAAGAAAGGCATGGAGCATACTGTGATGGGAAGGTCTCTTGACATAAAGGTTTAAGGTGGAAAGAGAATTCAGATTTAACTCTGTTACATTTCAATAATAATAGGATGGTGACACAAACCTGCACAAGCCACAGAATTCGGATTTAAGGCTGATATTCTGTCCTGAGCAAGGTCATCAGTGTTACCGAGCAATGCAGGGAACAAAGGCATGTATTTAAGAACAAAATGTCTGACTTGACATTCAGTAGCACTTGCTTCTCCAGTGGGCTGTGACTGCTTGGCACAGAGGAATCCTTGGGTGGCAGAGAGCTGTTATAGCAGCACCTGTGCTACCAGCACAGGGGATGTGATTAGAGACCCTGGTGTCCTGCTCATTCCTGCCACCAAGTGTAAGAACTTGCAGGGCTAAAACCCAGGCCCATAGGGGTTCTGGGCCACTGATGGCTCCACACCTCCACAGGAGGCTTAGGCTAAGCTCTCGTGGGAGGACCCTGTGAGGCTGGGCCCAGCAGGAAGTACCGCCCAGCAGGACCTGAGTGGCAGCTCCTTGTAGCCCACTGATTGGCTGGCACTGGTACTTAAGACAGGAAGCCATGCTAAGGAGTTGTCTGAGCAACAATACAGACTTCTACCTGCCATCTTGCTTCAGACCTTGTGTGAGAGAAATCCCAGACTCCGGCTTCTGACCCTGCCTACCTCCTGGTTCCTGACTCTTGGTTTACCCTTTGGCTTGTTTTGGACTCTGACCCTCTGGTACCCGACTTGGCCTGACTCCCACTCTGACCACTAGGTCTGACTGCCCACGACTGGTAGTGACAGCATGTACACCTAAGGCACTTTATCAATAATAGCAATTCCTTATCCCCTTTTATGGCCTAATCATCAATCTGGTCATCAGCCAACCATGGCAAATTGCTGTGTACTAGCCTTACCCGGGCAGCCACCTTTCTGGACCATGGATTGCTAATCCCAGGTTGTACCTGAGCCACAAAACCTCCACCCCAGTCAGTCCCACCTACCCATGGGTGTGTTACCTTTGGCTGGCCACCAGGGTGAGTCCTTAGGAGACTTTTTAATTTCATTTTTAGACTTTACACCACCATGATTTCTTCACACCACTCCTGTGAGGTAGGGAAATGTCATTACCCTCATTATACGGATGAGAAATTGAGACACAGAGGGACTAAGTGACCTACCCAAGAGCACACAAAACGTCCATGACAGAGGTAGGAGCCAAACCCAGATCTTCTGAATCCCAGTCTATTTGGGCAACCACAAGACCACTCTTCCTCTCAGAAAGAGCCTGCTTGAGTGCTGGGTGCCAGGCTAATATCAGTGTATTTGGCTAATTTCTTGTGACTGAGTTTGAAGAGACCGGCTTTTAAAAATACTGTTTACAATAATCTTTCATGTTCTCCAAAGGAAAAGGATCCACCTGTGTAATCTTTTGAGTGAATCTTGCCTCAGGTCTTGTTTAACATTATGAAATGGCAGCTTGTATAACTTTATTACTTGAGCTAAATATGATTCTTTCGCTGTCTTCCAGCTAATGTTCTCCTAATCCACATCAATAAAGCTACTAAGGTATAGTGACTTTATAGGCTTCTTCTTTTTTTATTACTCCAAATATGTTACCTCATTAATTGCACAATCAGCAATTTACTGTAACATTGAGCAGTACATGTTATTACATTACTATTGAATACAACAGGGGTTGGCAACCTCCGGCACGTGGCTCGCCAGGGCCAGGTTGTTTACCAGCTGCATCCGCAGGTTCGGCTCCCAGTGGCTGCTGTTCGCTGCTCCAGGCCAATGCGGGCGGCGGGAAGCCGCGGCCAGCACATCCCTCGGCTCGCGCCGCATCGCGGCAGGTAAACAAACTGGTCCGGCCCGCCAGGGTGTTTACCCTGGCGGGCCACGTGCCAAAGGTTGCCGACCCCTGGAATACAAAATAGAAATGACCAAATATTTACTTGTAACATAATCTTTACTTTGCAATGATGCCTTGAAGATCAAAGAGAAGATGAATGTTTTGAAATAAGAGGTAAAATTAATAGAATTGCTGTACTGTTGTTAGAATCATAGAATCGTAGAATATCAGGGTTGGAAGGGACCTCAGGAGGTCATCTAGTCCAACCCCCTGCTCAAAGCAGGACCAATTCCCAACTAAATCATCCCAGCCAGAGCTTTGTCAAGCTGACCTTAAAAACCTCTAAGGAAGGAGATTCCACCACCTCCCTAGGTAACCCATTCCAGTGCTTCACCACCCTCCTAGTGAAAAAGATTTTCCTAATATCCAACCTAAACCTCCTCCACTGCAACTTGAGACCATTACTCCTTGTTCTGTCATCTGGTACCACTGAGAACAGTCTAGATCAGTGGTTCCCAAACTTTAACAACCTGTGAACCCCTTTCACTAAAATATCAAGTCTCGAACCCCCTCCTAACTAACTGAATATTTCCAGGGATTTTCTCCTTTACCGGAGTATAAATTATAAAAGCAGTGATCTGGAAATATAAAATTTGTTTTTATGACATGCTTATTACACACTATTTATTATTAATTATTATTTATCATTACACTATTTTTATTACATTATGAAAATGGCAAAACTCTTCCAAGATCTCACTTTCGTAGCTTGTATCACTTTGAATAAGCCTGTTATAAGACAAGGCTCCTATGTTTCATCAGGGAGTATCAGATGTGAAACAGCATGAAGGTATTTAAGAAGCCAACTCAAAGAGTTCCTTCTACACAAGCATTCAGGTCTTGAACAGTCCAGGCAAACAATGCACGTTACAACAAAGCTTAAACTTGTTCTTCATAATAATTTTAAAAACAATACTAGCTGCCTATTTAATTTTAAAAACAGCAAAAGATATCCACCTCCCTTTCCATTTCTTATAAGGAGTCTTGAAGTTTAAATCTCCTCAGTGTGATAGAGATGCTTGCTTTGATATGCTTAGCTCTTGGAAGTCCAGGGGCTCCAGGCTGCTGGCCCCGGGCTGCCTGGGATCCCTAGGGACAGCTCTGTCCGCCGTTAGGGAATTTTTTCCCGGGAACACCCTGTAACCTTTCGCGAACCCCCAGGGGTTCACGAACCCCAGTTTGGGAACCACTGGTCTAGATCTATCCTCTTTGGAACCCACTTTCAGGTAGTTGAAAGCAGCTATCAAATCCCCCCTCATTCTTCTCTTCTGCAGACTAAATAATCCCAGTTCCCTCAGCTTCTCCTCATAAGTCACGTGCTCCAGCCTCCTAATCATTTTTGTTGCCCTCTGCTGGACTCTTTCCAATTTTTCCACATCCTTGTAGTGTTACATTTGTTCTGGACTCTTTAGGGACAAGGGCCTTAGGTTAAGTTCTGATCTGACTCTCCTTACCCCCCAAAACTGGCTCTTGGTGGATTTCCCTTGCTCACAGCTGTGCTGTAATGGAATTACCTGGTTTAGCCACAAGGACCTGACTTAAGTCAATGAGAATCTCCAATATACTTTGGATCAGAGCCTGACTCAGAAAGTAATTCTCTTTACAGCATTCAAGATTAAAAAGGTGAAAATATCAATGATTAGAAAAAAATGTTTATTAAATATGCCTACTTGGAAAGACCAAGAGCCAAATCCTTCATTCTTGTCCACACTGGAACTCTGAAGCACAGTGTATGTGTCTAGTGCTTAGTCAATGCGCATTCCATGTGTGCGAATTCCACAGTTCTTGCCCAAAGCCCACTGAAGTCAGAGAGTTTTCGCTTGACTTCACTGGGCTTTGGGACAGGCATCATCAGAGTTCTGCATGTGATATGAGAGCAGACGAGGCATGAGAGGTCTGCTCTGTGGTTCACAGAGCTGCATTATGGATAGGAAGGGAGAAAATTGTCCCCCGTCAAAATCCTAAAATTCTGAACCCATCCCAAAGTTATTTTTCTTAAGCTGGTCATGGTAGCCAATTCCATTATTATATCATAGTATCAACCTATTCTCTTCTCATATCATTGCTACACCAGTGTAAATCTCCTGGCTTCAGAGGAGGCATTCTGGAGTTACGTATTAAGAGACTAGTGTGTAATGTCTGACTTGAAAAGCTTTCTTTTCTCTAGTTATATTTATCTTTGTCAATTTGAAGCACTATTTGATGGTTCCGGGGAACGGCATTTTCACCTGTATAGCATCAAAGATGCAGTTGCCAACTCTAGCTTTTTAATTTTTTTTAAACGCCTCGGCTCCAGGAGCCATGTAGCTACATCAGAATCTCATCTCTCAATTTGTAAAAAAGAGTATCTAGTACTCATGGTTGCAAAGGAAAGCTTGGAAACATGAGCCTAACAGCTGAGAAAGCAGAAGGCAAATCAAAAGAACTCAACATTTATTATCTCATAACTTCTAAGGGTCTGACTCCTGATCTTTGAATGTTTGGCGGGTGCTGGTAATACTGAGCTACAGAAGATAATATTACTGGGCAGCTCCTGCAAGCTGAACAAAAGAGAAACAAGTTTGTGCTTGAAAAGAGGAAATGAAATTGTAAGTGGGCCAGCTGTCGTCTTTTTTACAGTTTCACATTTATATTTACACATATACAAAGGGAAATCAAAGTAACGCAAGACTGGGAGGCTGGAATCCCAGGGCTCTAAGCTCATCTCTGACACTGATGTTTCTATAGCTTTGAGCAAGTCCCACGCCCTCTGGCTCTCAGGTACCCATTTGTAAAATGGGGATAATAAGACTTACCTATCTCACAGGAATGTTGTAAGTTCTGGTTAATGTTTAGGAAGCACTTTGATGACGGAAAACTCTGTGAAACTGCCATGCGTTATTTTTATTGGGCTCAAACCTACAGTCCCTACTCACTCAGGGACAGATTCATAGATTCATAGATTCATAGATTCTAGGACTGGAAGGGACCTCGAGAGGTCATCGAGTCCAGTCCCCTGCCCGCATGGCAGGACCAAATACTGTCTAGACCATCCCTGATAGACATTTATCTAACCTACTCTTAAATATCTCCAGAGATGGAGATTCCACAACCTCCCTAGGCAATTTATTCCAGGATTATGACCTTTACTCTACCAAGTAGTATTTAACTCCACAAATGACCCCACTGATTTCAACAGGACTAGTCACTTATAAGGTACAATTTAGTGTGAACACTAAATAGTACAATCAGGGCTTCACTTTTACACAGGCAAAATCCCTTTTAGCACAATACACTGTAGGTCGTATGTTATTACTCATCCTTATTTATTTGAAAAATAAATGATCGTAACATTTGCTAAAGTACATTGTCTGTCTTGATTGTCCAGGTCTGTAAAGATTCCAGTATTGGGTCCTGACAATTTAAAAACAAAATTAAATACTTCACCTAATTATAGTTCTATCCCTGTCTAGTTAGCTTTGAGCTTTTGCAGCTGTCAGGTTCAAATATTTCTAGTAAATGTGGCAGTGACATTTGTTCAACAGATGAGGTAGGAGTAAAAGATAAAAGGGGCAATAGATTGGATTAAGCAGTGGAAAGAAGATAGGATATGTATTTGAATGTGACATGGAATATTGTAACTTAAGTGTGAAGATAAACTTGAGTTTACTAGATTACACAACTAAAATAAGATAGCAGGTGGTACTGTAGGTTGCACAGTACTGGCAAAAAAAAAAAAAAAAAAAAAAAAGGGGGGGGGGGGAAGCATCTTCCTTAATAAATTATTGAGAACCTAGTTACCCAAAGTCCTGGTCCGAGGAAACAAAGTCAACATTTTAGTAAAGAAGAGTTTAAGTTCCTTTTCAGCTAGTTTTTCACTTCTCTACAGTTTTTTGGAAGGAAAATATTTATGATGTTTGCATTTTGGCTCCAGTTTTCTGACGTTGGCAGTTGCACGTCTTACTCTAAAATATCTAGGAGCAAAAATTCTGCTCTGACTTACAAACCAAACAACCCCATTGACTTCAGTGAGGTTGCATGTTGCCCTTAAATTTAACTCCAGAACACCTGAATGGGAACTCTTCCCTGCTTTATTTTGCCCCTTTTACACATTTTTCTTGCACAATGATTTGATCTTTCTAGTTCTGTTGCATTTTTGATGCATCTGGAATTCCATGGCATCTTAGATGATTTTGCCTTTTTTCCCCCCAAAACAATGTTTTATAACTATATTCCCATCCTTTGTAAAACAGCATTGTGTCATTATTTCTTGGTTTTCAAGCTTTGTATTAAATCAACAAAGATCGTGACTGAGAAGTCCCAACAGGAGATTTACTGGTAGGAGACACCTTAAAAGGAAAGCCCTGTAAGGAAAAACATATACTTGTTTTTTGGGGGGAAGGTAGGTAGAATATTATGAACGTGAAAGTCTTAAATCTATGATCTTTGCTGTGGAATCCAACTGTCCACATGTATGATGTTCAGCTATGCTTCAGTATGCCACCCAGGTAGATAATTTAATCTGTTGGATAGTTGAGCTCCCAACTGAAGGAAGATAGAATGACATGAAAAACATGCTCAAACCTGTTCTTCTCCCAAGCAGGATTTGGAGAGCGGCTGCTCTAATAACTCTATGGGAGCTAATTCAGTGTGAAAAACACAGGCAGGGACTGGGATTTTTGGCTGCAGAATTTGTATTTGATTTGCATAAAGTAATTACAATTACACAATTGAATCCTCCCTCTTTACAAGTGAAAGGAAAGAGGGAGTGGGGCCATCTCCGATCAGGTCAAATACTGGTAGGCAAATGTATTATACTCCTTTGGGTATTTTTATGATAAGATGTGGCTGATATGTAGGGGGACCAGATAGCAAGGGTGAAAAAATCGGGAGAGGGAGTGGGGGATAATAGGCACTTATATAAGACAAAGACCCAAATATCGGGACTGGCCCTATACAATCGGGACATCTGGTCACCCTACTGATATGGCCGGGTGTAGTGCATACTGCTGAAGGGCAGTCTATGGGCCTCTGTATTTAAGTGTTGTAAATTGAGGGTGATATTTTCAAAGCTGCACAAGGCATCAGGGTGCATAATTCTCATCTCATTTCAATGGGAGCTGCATGTCCAAATCTCAGCCTGAGTGTTGTACTAAATGTTTATTCCACATTCTGCTCTACTGTAAATGGTGCAGGTCTCCAGATTCACATGGATGTTGTGTTTGTGCTACTGAACGTCTAACAGCATAAAGGGACCCAACACGGTTTGGGTTAAAATAAAATAAAAAAAATGTAATGAAGTGCTCACGTTCCTACCTATGACACAGTCTGGGACGGGTGGCTGTGGAGCAGCTGAGGACCTTATTTCACTCAAAACACATGTGAAACTTCCACTGACGTCACTAGGAGCTCTGCATGAAGAACAGTGGCCCTGTAGGGTTGCTAGTGAGCATAAATTTAAAATTGACTTTGGAAAGAATAATTTATGCTTTGCCGCCTCCTCAGATGTGTAACCAGTAGGTCGCTACACCTGTTTACACGTTGTTCGGCTCACTCTGAGATGCTAGTGAAAAACCCAGCGCTTGTGGACATTGTAAGAATCTATAGCAATCATTGAAATCCAGCAACTAGAACAGATTTCACTGACTGATATATCAGTAGGTTTTTCTCTAGGACAGATATTAGCTGGGAGTTTCAGAGGACCCTAACGGTATGTCTGCACTGCAATTGGACATTCATGGCTGGCCTGTGCCAGCTGACTTGGGCTCGCAGGGCTCAGGCTGCAGGGCTGTTTAATAGCAGTGTAGACTTTCCGTCTCAGGCTGCAGCCTGAGCTCTGGGATCCTCCTATCGCTCATGGTCCTGGAGCCCAGCCTCCATCTCGAGCCTGAAATTAAACAGCCCATGATTAGCCTTATCCTTACGAGCCCGAATCAGCAGGCACGGGCCAGCTGTGGGTTTTTAATTGCAGTGTAGACATACTCTAAGTGAGTCAGGAGCCCAAATTTCATTGAAATTCACTGGGAGTTGGGCACCTTACTTAGTCTCCTTTGAAAGTTCCAGCCCTTAATTTTATTTCACATTTTTGTTATACAGAAAGCTGGGTATTAGAACATAAGAGGGTAGAAATCTCTGATACAAAGGATATAAGATAAGTAACGAGACTGGGAGTTAGAATGCCTGCATTCTATTCCTGAGCCCACTGTAGACTTCCTGTGTGATCTTCATCAAACCACTTAACTTCTCTGTGCCTCAACTTCAACTGTAAAATGGGGAAAATAAGAGTGACCTGCTTAACAGAGTTGTAGTGAGGCTTAATTCCTTATTATTTGTAAGGAGTAGTGAGCTACTCATATGGCAGGTGGTGCAGAACAATCCATGTGGGGTCATAACATTCTGCTAATCCAACAGCGTTCAGTTGGAGAAGTTATTCTTCACTTTCTCTCCTAAAAAGCCATTGCACTGTGGTGGTGGTGCAGAATGGCTGCTGTTTTCTATCCCAGTGACTGCACTGGACTGGTAGTGATGAGCAAGTGACATTGTTTAAATGCTATTTATTATAATGACTATAAAGCATGAGTTTATTTTCTAAGATAACTACAGATGCAGTATAAAAATAATAAGCCTAAAGTGGATGAAAATAGTCTTACACATTTTACAATGATCTTGATTGGATTTTTCAAAAGGGCTGTGTTGGCCTAATTTTATTTCCATTGAAGTCAGTTCAAGTGGTGGCAAGTTAAGCCAGTGCTGAGAACTTTAGAAAGCTCACCCTAAATCTTTTCATTCCACTTCCTTCAGATCATATGGTAGAAGCATGACAAGACTGCCTAAGGAATTGTGTTTTAGGCCATGACTCACATTCGATTTTACACTGAGATTAGACTAGGACATATTCTATCTGGAGATTCAACGTATGTCACAGCTCTACCAGCAAGACCACACACACGTTAAAGAAAAAAGTAAAAGGTTGAAGAGAAAATTTTTATGGTGTATCAAGTGATTGAATTCCCTTTCCAGATATAGGAACCAGTGCTCGGTGTAAAACTTATTTAATAGGCACTTTGCACAATATGCACATGTGAACATTTCCTTGGTTTTGATCTACCTGAGATTGCACCTGGAATAAGGGAGAAACACACAGGCGTGTTCGTCATCTTTATTTCCTGGCTCCAGTCACAAGGCATGGGTCAGGAGAATTATAAAATGTCACATGCCAGTGGTCAGTCAGTATCCACTAACTCACCCCAAATCCTTAAGCAAGGATCACTGTACCACTTAGGAGTGGGGTTTTGTGTGGGTGCCTGTCCATCCTCCGCATGCTGCATCAAGTGTCTGAACCCCAGCTCTATGAAGTAAAGACTCCAGGACGGGGCACTGTGGTTCTGATCCATCTTTTCACTGACTTCACTGGGAGCTGGCCTGGGCCTGAAGAATTCATTTGAATTTGCATGAGAAACAAAGGCGTACAGCTTTCCTATGATATGACCGGTGTAAGGGGTCAGACTCACCCCTGCAGCGCCTCCTGCTGGTCTCTTCCAAGAATTAGCTCATCCCAGCTCCAGAGCGCCCTCTGCAGGCTGGTGATCCACCTTGCCACTGGCCCCGTGTCCCTCCCAGGACCCCGGTGCCCCTTTCTCTGGGTGCTGCCCCCTGGTAGTACCCCCACACTCTGGGTCTCCCCTCCCAGGGGAACCCTCACCCACTAACCCCACCTTGCCTCAGTGTAAGGCTACTGCCAGTCACCATCTAGCCCCACTCCCTGGGGCAGACTGCAGTATCAGCCACTCATCACAGGCAAGGTTGGGTTTGGACCGGCTGCCTTTGCCTACCCCTGGGCTGCCCTCTGCAACCCCCAGTACCTGTTGGCCCAATGCTAGGCCGCAGCCTGGGGCTTTCCAGGCTGGAGCTCCTCTGCCTTTCCCCAGCCCTGCTCCACTCAGGTACTCTGTCTCTAGCTCCCTGCAGCCAGGCCCTTCTCTCTCTGAATGCAGAGCGTGAGTGTCTCCTTGCTCCTGGCTCAAGCCTTTATAGGGCCAGCTGGGCTCTGATTGGGGCATGGCCCAGCTGCAGCTGCTTCCCCCAATCCGCCCAGCTCTTTCCTTCCCCAGCCCCAGCCCTCTGCAGGGCTGGCTTTAACCCTTCGCAGGCAGGAGCGGGTGGCCACCCCACTACAACCGGGTTGCCTTCATTAATCCCCTACTGCCCCTTGTGTAACAAGTCTGCAATTTGTTGCATAAGCAGTGGATAGCCCCGAACGACCGGGGTGAGTATTTGATAGTTGTGCACATTTATATGAAAAAACCCAACCCTTACAAGCCATTTTATTAAAAGAGGCGAAAGACCATTTCCTTATGCTGCACCTTTCTGTCTATTGACTCAGGTATTTACTAAAAAAGCACAGGTACATTAGCAATTGCCGCATCCCATGGTACTGAAGCTGGCTCTGAAGTACAGAGCACCTTCTTAAAGAAACAAACTCAGCTACGTACGAGATGTGGCCTTCGAAGTGCGGAGCAACAACGGGAAATGTCATATTCCTCAGGGCATGTGGAGTGGAAAGAGACCTGAAATATGCTGCCTTGTCTCATGCACACTGAGGTCTATCTTTTCAAGCTGCCTGGTGTTAGACACTGAAGTCCATATTTAGGTACTTAAGACAATGTGATTTAATTCTCAGAGACGCTGTTTGCACTGACCTCAGTGGGAGTATAGCGTGCGCTGAAAACCACCTACTTTTATTTAAGTACCCGCCGTTGCAAATTTTGGTTTAATTAATGCCGGTTGGTTGCCTCCTCGCACCACATATACATATGTTGGTCACTATGGAATCTAGGTTGCCTTACAAAGGTTAAAAATCCCACAAAAAGAGGGAAAATCCCAGGGAACCCCCCTGCAACTTTAAAATGTCTTCTTTGCTTGGTTGACATTAGCAGTAATGACCTCTGTGTACTCAATAAATGACTGGCTGGGGTTAATGATGCAAAGCATATCAACTCCTCTCAGCTGGTTACCAATCCCCAGGAAATGCACCCTGCCTTATTGCTGTTGCCTAAAGGAGTGTATGCTAGGAGCTTTCTTTTCATTAGCATTACCTGTGTGCATAGATATATTGCAGAAACATATTTTTTCAATCAGATAATACATTTTCAATGAAACAACTTTGTTTCTTCTACTCATTTTCTCCTCTTTTTCTGTTACACAGTATGCATCTTTGGTTAATGTTGTAATGGCATCTTACAATAAAGTTAGTTATATTCTTTTGACGTCGCTATTATTATTAAGTGCCATACAGCTGCATAATAATGACCATACCCTACCCCCAAGAGTTTTCCATCTAACTCAAGAGATGGTGCAATGGGTGAGTGTAACAAATGTTAGCAAGGAAATCGGAAGGAATAAGAGCCATAGAAATGTTCTTGGTAAAGGCTATTAAGAAAAGGCAGGGTAAAGGCTAGACATAAACTGACGCATGGCGCAATCCAGTAGACTTACACCATAGATGAATATGGCAGGCAGCTATTAAACAAGGACATGTATTAATTATAGGGGTTTAAAAAAGATGGTGATATGTGCTATGTGTCTTAAAAATTGTTAACAATATTTGTAAAGGAACAGATTGTTTTGGAAATTGGGAAGAAAAGTAGCAAGTGCAAGCCCCTGGGTTTTAAGACTTTGCAATGGCCCCCTCTTAAATACAAAACAGTGATAATGCCACCAAAAATATTCATTCCACTAGCAGAGATGTATAAATCATGAATGCAAACATGATGTGGAACGCTGAGTACGATTAGTGTTGGAGAAGGATCTTCATTTAACTTGAAAACTATTCCAGAAACCTTATTTTTTAAAAATTTAAATGTAGCATTTGCCAGTGCTGTTAAACCATAACTATTTTCTGATTGCCAAGCTTGCGTGGGCATGTGGTAAGAGCAGTGGGCTTCCAATACCTGCCCACAAAAAACAACAAACAAATACCCCCTCACCATATGGCGTAAGGCCTTCAGTACCCTGGCACAAGGTTAGGAGGCATTAAGGATCAGTTAAGGCTGCACAGAAGAAGAGCTCCAGCAAGTATCAGGAGGGGTGAGCACAATAGCCCCATGGATGGCAAGAGGCCTACTTGCCTAGGCCTCCCAGCCCGGGTAGACAGACATGAGCTCTCTTTGCTCGAGTTAGTGGGCTAACAATAGCAGTATGGATGTCGCAGCATGGTTGGGGCGGAGGTATGCGCTAGCCACTTGAGTACAAGCCTGGGTCAATAATTGGGCAGCTAGCCCATGCCACCTACACTGCTATTTTTAGCATGCTAGTTTGAGCAGAGCTAGCATGTGTCTGTCTACCCAACTGGGACGCACGCTCCCAGTTGCAGTGTAGACATGCCCCTTGATCCACAATGCCCTTGGCCAGCTGCACCCTGGGGCATGAGGACAGGAAGGAGGTTTGCCAAGTCCTTTCAGCTCAGATGACATTTAGCTGGCAGAAGAGGACTAGCTCTGTATTTGTACAAGCATATATTCAGTAAAAAGGCTGCCTGTTTTCCCATGTAACTTGTGGTGTCTGTCCTCACTAGGGTGTGTCCCCTGTAACCATGGTTTTCATGTTCATCAGATTGGCATCTACTGACAGGAATGATTCATCGAGACAAAGAAGTTTGGAAGAGGAAGTTTAACCATTTTTCAGGTTGCATATTTTTGGAGTGGGAAATCACTGTTCCCAGTCCCCGGAACCATAGAGTGTTCTCTTTTCCAATCCCCCCACTCTTTTTTGGTGTGCTGTGGTCTAAGGACTGAGCAGGACTCATCATTCCAGAACATTTTACTTGGAATGTGAGTATGGAGACAAAAATATACTCTATGGCAGTTGTCTGTGACATAATATCTTTGTCATATACTGGAAAGGAAAGAATAATGGACAATTTGTTATATCATCTTGGATTATTTCGACTCAAAAGTTTCAGGAAATCCATTGTTTTAAAAGCATTTTCCATTGTTGACCTAAAAAAAGGGGCAAAAATAAATAACCCTATAAGCAATTTTCTGTGTATTACACAATAAATAGCTTTGCAATGAAACCTGAAGTAAATAACTTTGAAGCTGAGTTATTCTTTGGTCTTGGTTGCAGTGGTAAACTTCCCACTGCTCAAGTGCCATTGAGAACAATATCGTTTTTCAGGACAAAACAGTAAAAACCCCTTGTCGTGTTTAATGGAAATCAGTTTGAATTGGGAATTCAGCTTTCAGCAAATTAATACCATTCCTGCGCCTCTTGTTCATACATGTCTTTTTTCATTATTGTTATTACTATGCACATTTATTTAACATCGACTAGCAATGCTTAGCACACATGAGTAAATTAGGCTGTGAATTCCCTGCACTTTAAATTAACCACACTATAGGGCTGGATTCTGTAACCTGTACTCGACTGAGTAGCAGGGCCGTAGCAACAAAGAACGTGGCCCCCTCCGAATGGTGGCCCCCCCCGAACATATGTCCGGGCGGGGCCCCTTACAATGCAGAAACTGGAATGCGGTATTTATTTTGCCACTTTTAGGGGCCCCCTTCCTTGCGGGGCCCCCTCCAGTCGGAGGGTACGTAGGGCGCTCGCTACGCCTCTGCTGAGTAGTCCTTTCTCATTGATGTCCCGGGATGATACACATGCAAAATTGTTGCAAGATCAGGCAGTGCAGTGTGCTTCCACAATACACTCATCCCTACTGCACACTTCACTTTGTGGTAGCATAACTGAAAGCTCCCTGTAGCGTGCGTGGGCCATGTGGGGAATCTGTGCCAATGCTGATGTGAAGTGAAGATACCCAGCAAACGGACAAAGGCTGCCAAAGGAAATAAATTCTTTGAGACATGGATTTTTGAGCTCACTGAAATCAAACCCTTCCTGTAAGTAATCATTGGTTGCATTGTAGGACTTCACCTTCCCGGCAATATTGCTTGGCAATGTATGCAGTTTGTGATTAACTCCCATTCCAGGAAGCTACATTCATCCTTTGCATCACTGTCTACCTTAAGCGATGTATCAGTGGCAAGCACTAACTGAGTCCCTTTTGAGGATGGGCGGCAAATGAAGGCATATCCAGAAGAGTCTTTAGTGGAGGAACAAGTCTGCATCTCTGTGGGTTGGTGTTATAGTCCTCAAACATGCTCTTCCAGTGGGCATGTTGTGCATGACCCAGGGAAAGCACCTACTCCACCCTCAATAGGATGATGGGGAGAGGTGGGTTATGGAGTTACAACCAGCGCATTATACACAGAGGGCAGAAAAATTCTCTCTCGCTGATTATATCTACCATGGTTGCACAGGGGAAAGTGGTGGTCTGAAAGATGGTCAGCATCCTTATGGGGTTGGGCTAGCAGTGTAAAACACATACAATCCACCCCTGGACAAGTGGCTACTAAAGAATCCACTCAAATACTTGCTTGCATTTGTAAATAAATTCCCCTGGGCTATGCTCACGTCCCTTTTGTTATTACTGATGATTTACTAAAAGCAACAATGTCCTGGTTCTGTGCGAGGCACAAGAGGAACACAGTCCTGCCCTAAATAGCTTGTAACCTAAAAACAGAAACTTTCTGAAGGGCACTGTGGAAGAAGGGAATCTGCAGTGTCTAGTTTCCCATGAACATTTGAGTGATCGTACTTGACTGGTATGAATGCTCAGAGGAAAGCGAAATTCAAAGCTGCATGTGTAAGTTACCGCAGACCCTGAATTTTAAATTTATGTGTGTGTGCATTTGTACCAGAAATACTTGCCTGTTTAGCTAGTTTATCTAGAGAACAGAAACAGTAGTATGTGACTTGTCCAACCAGTCACACAACTGAGCAACACAGCTCAATTTTTGACTATTAAATGCTCATAGTGAATTGCTCATGATCATTCCATACAGTGGAAGAAAATTATTCACCAATTTCACAGAATAGTGAATCAATTCAAGGAGATCATCACAATCCACTTGGGGGTGTTCCACAAGCAGGAAAAGAAGCTAAATGAATTGGATACATCATTTGTTTCATATTGTTTGCTCAGCTGTAGTGGCTACCAGTCCCCCAGCAGAAAGATGCTATGGAATCTGTATCCAGTCCACAACAGAATTTTAAAATCCATGAGTTGAGCTTGGCACTTGATTGAGAAGGGGTTGTACATGGCACTTTTGTGCTGAATACTTCCACATCTGGTGCAACTGGTTTATTGCAGCCTGCTTCATGGTGTTACAAACAATGTAAGCCAGGGTAGTCTGCACTGAGAAGCCTTCAGTTACTGGAAGCAACGCAGAACAACTGCATGTATAGTTAACACTTGCATGATCTGCCCCATATGCAACCATCTGGTTCTGCTGAAGCTTCTGATCTCTCAGCATGGTTTGATTTATGTGGCAATAGCAACAGTATTCCCATCATAGAAATAGAGAACAACAGTTAATGCTGCCACTGCTTAGGGATAAAGAAAGTTCCCACCAAGGGAACTTATTCCCCTTATTGGACACATCTGTATACAAAGTAAAGAAGCTATCTTTTTCAATAGCTCAGTCAGGCGGGGTTTGGGCCCGGGAAAGTGAAGCCAGTACATATTTAGCAGCACATAATACCTTGCCTTGTTGGCATGCTTCTTTCCAGGCTGTATCAGATTTTGGAAAATGACACTGAATAGATGGGTGCTGCCATGTTTTCTCATACGCAAAGAGCAAAGTGTGTATTTTACAGTGTGGTGGAGTGAGGTTCCAATCACGCAGGGCAATGGTGGAAGAATGTGGCTGATAATCTTCCAGTTATACAAAGTAGAGCCTCATTATTCGAAACTCATGGGCATGCTGCATTCAGGGAAAGCTGTAATGCTAATGATCTTTCATGTATAGGAAGTAGAATCTATCAGACGACACACTACTAATCTGCATACTGCCTAATCCGCTCATAAATCACTGGTGCTCTCCCCGCACTTCACTAAGGATTGAAAAGACAATAGTCAGATCTTGTGTTACTGAGATTTCCTTATTGTTTTTTACAACACACCCTCCTAGAGGATATTTATTAGCATGTTATGTAGTATTATATATAATTAAAATGCAATAGTTGAAACAAATATTTTGTGATGCAGTATTTTAGCTTTTTGCTCTATGGAATGCGACTGCAAAATCCACTAATGCACAGTGAGTTTTCCAGTCAGTAGAGTGAGATCCTACTGTATCAGGCCTTTCAGCACAGAGGATCCCAGAGTACGATAAAAATGAAAATACAAACTATAGACTGGAGATGAAGCTGAACCAAAACTCCAGGTCCGCTCACCTTCACCTACCGCTGAAATGCAGCTGCCTATAAACAGTGGCACTAAAAAGCAGTTTAGGACAGGAAGTGAAGAAGAATACTGTATTCAATTGAAACATCATAGGAGGAATGTTAGTGAGGGAGAGCATAATTATTCAAATTGGAATTTGTCCAGGATCTATGTAGTGGCAGCCAAAGCAGGGCTGGATAAGCCCTGGAAAAAGTGATTTGTTAGGGCTTGGGTGAAACTGGAAGGAATTTTTATTGAATCCGGCCCTAAGTTCTTGTGGAATCAAGAGGATTAATTGACAAAGGGAAATCTAATATGCTGCTTGGAACTTATGGAACAAAGAAATAAAATTAATGTAGCCACTGGAATTGCAATAGCATGTGGAAGGCCATTTTTTATCTATATGTACAATGAGGTAGGCTTTGAAATTAAGTCTTCAAATGCATCTGAGTTGTAATTTAACATCACATGGGAATTTAGATGGAGGCACCACTGTTCATTGGTCCATCAATGTAGGATTGTCCCTTAAATGATATGATGATATACAGAATAATGCTTTATAGATTTGTTCTGTGTTTAGCCTGCTGCTTTTACACCTATGGAAATTTGTTAAATTTTTATTGTTGTTTGAACTATTCTCAAACATCAAGAGAGGGACCAATGGAGCTTTCAGACATATAGGCGTGTGTTAGTGCATATCTTGGGAAATTAAAAGAGGGAATATGGTCTATTGGTTAAAGCAGGGAAGCGGGAGTCAGGACTTCTGTGTTCAATTGTCCACTTTGCCACTGATGCAATATGTGTTCTTGGTCAAGTTACATAACTTTGCTGTCTCCCAGTCCCTGTGTAATGGAGACATTTGCCAGAACATGGTGGTGGTAGGCATAATTCTTTAATGTCAGTAGAGTGTTTCGAAACATAAGATGGAAGGTGATATAAAAGTGCCAAGTATTATAATGATAAGATATTGCATTTCTGTAGGTACTCAGAATAACTGATTATAAAGGTTGGCGACTATGCATAGCCATGTATTCAAGGGCAGGAACATCACCCCAGAATTGGTGTATTCTCATGTTTCCATGCCTGGTTTATCTCTAAATCTGAGTTCCAAGAGACGCATGATAAATTGTGGCTAACCACACAGCAGACAGATATTATATGTACTATTGGTTTGGCAATGTGAAGCTTCACTCATTTGACTCATACCTGATGTTTAGGAAAGGTCGGGATTAATGAGTTAAAGGCCCGAATGGTGAATTTGTGGCCAGTTTTATTTGTTTTTTGATTTAAGTTTCCCAAGTAGAAAGTGTCAATGCAGGGTGAATAGTTAAAGATTACTTTTTACATTCTGAAAATAAGAAGAGAAGAAAAAAATAATCTTGGTTCTTAGTTTGGCTCAAGTCAAGGGTTAATCACTTTTTCCTTTCATAAAAAGGGTACATGCTTGGTTTTTAGGTATCTTTGTAAGCAATATTTTTGTATCAAAGAAGAAATGCCAAGGGATTAAAGGCCACGTTTTCAAAACTGCCTACGAAGTCTGCATTTATCCTGATGTGCCTGCGAATCCTGCTTTTGTGTCTGCAGAAGCGGTAATCACACATGCACATTTAATGGTCACAGCTAGTCAGGTTGCTTTGAAAAGATGGCCCAAAGTAAGGAAAAAATCCAAGGTGCCAGCAGCAATCCTTTAATGAGAATGGAATGATGGAGAAAAATATTTTACTAGGTAATGTGTTGTTCCAAACGGGGCCGGCTCCAGCTTTTTTGCCACCCCAAGCGGGAAAAAAAAGAAGAAGGCGATCAGCGGCACTTTGGCAGGAGCTGAATCACGCTTCCTTTGCTGGTGCCTGGAGCCAGCCCTGGTTCCAAATAGCAAAGACAATATACACAATCTCTAAAATAGCGGGACAATGGGAAGGTAATATAAGTTAATAAAAACAGAAGGCTTAAGGCAACTGCAGAAGGATGATACTCTTGGAATTGTAAAGGGGCATCCAAGATTTTCAAAATCATCCTTGTTTAAGTGCCTAAATCAGTGTCCTGATTTTTAGTGATGCACACTCAGCATCCCCCATTGAAGTTAATGGAAGTACGTAAAGATATGCCAGTGCATAAGTGTTTGTGGGTTTAAAGGTCTGATTGTGTCATCACTTTCACACTTATACTGGAAAGCAGTGGGATTTGCTTGATGTGTAAGATATTACTCAGCTTGACGAAGGGCAGCAGAATCCAGACCTTAGACACTGGAGTGTCTCTATTCCGTTAAAAGCTCCACAAATGATTCAGTTACAGCTCACGACAGGTACAAAATCAGAAGCCATTTTTGAAAATGACATCTCTAATGACAGGGCTAGATTTCGGTACTCTTACTCATCTTGCGTCCTAACCCTACTCCTCAATGCATCCCTTTGAAATCCCCTTGTGAGTGTGAAACTTGTGCAGGATGAGACAATTTGAGGAGAAAGCTCCTGCTCACCACCGTAAAGGGGGCAGAATCTAGCCCATCACTATTTGTCAGCCTGATAAAGAAATAACAGTGGGTGCTTGATCACTAGCTAATTGCTTACAAATTCTTCATCTTACTATAGCATCATGCGTCTGTACCAAAGCCTATGGAGGTAGAAAGGAAACGACTCCCATTGACTTCAATGGGCTTTGGATCAGGCCCTATATATGTGTACGTACACCAAGTATATTATGATCAAGGCTCTGTGCTGTTAGGACTTTTTTCTATTAAAGTGTCCAGCTTTGCCTGTAGTTCAGGGATGAAGAATTGGGATGTGTTTGTAAGACTTAGATATGCATGTGCTGCTTTAATCACCCAGGCCACTTTAGCACCAGAGCAGTGACCTGCCAACCTAAGTGATGTGTCTCCCTTTTGATATCTTGCCATTTTGACTTCAGTATTCACTTAAACTGCAGAGGGCAGGGGGAAGGGAGAAGGAACACAAGGCCTGCAAATTAGCATCAAAGGGCTGGTGCGAGGTTTATTGGGGCATTTACTAGTGTTGTTTTCATTATTTACACCACTGTTGATTCCAGGAGATCTCATTAAAAGTGTAATAAATGTAAAAATATTTTACAAGCCAATAAAAGTTCCAAAGCAAAAATAACTTTATATAGGACGATTTTTCTTCTTTTAAAAAATACTGTGTGGTATCATACTGACTTTGCTGATTACTGATGGGATGATAAGAAAAGCTCCATTCCTGGTCTAGTGCAAGTGGGCAGTGGGGGGGGGGGGGGGTTCAGGATGGCTTTTCCACCCACTAATTCAGATAGTGGGCACAATTTTGCTCTCATTGATGTCAGTGGAAAAACTCCTACTGGCTTTGGTGAGAACGGGGTTGGGCCAAATGTAACATTTCATTGTAAGGAAAGAAAAAAAATCTGACATGTTTTATTAAAATCTTTTTTATATTAAAAGGGGAAATATATCCATGAGTGTACTGGAAAACATGGTACTAGCAAAGGGAGAATACATTCATGCTTTTAAGTTCCTCTGTAAAATATGTTTGCATAAACACACTGTGTGTAGTCAGAACAAGCATATATTTTTTGGAAGTATGTTAAACAAGGCCAGTGATATTTGCCAAATCCTCTATTATGGTTTTGGGATATGCAGTTTTCTGCAAAGGGACTGAGCTAAAACCAGGAAACACTTTGGAATGAATCCAGTTTGGATTTAATCCAAAAATTTTGGGAATGAGCGGGTGGGGAAAAGAAGTTGAATTTAACCCTTAAACCACCCAACCACAGTTTAGGAGAAGGAGTGTCAACAGAGGAGGTTATGATCTTGTCCCAAAGACAAGATATAATGGCATTGGATACTGTCTTTTATCATCAAGCAAGAAAACCTGCTTCCAACATTTTAAACTTGGCTGCCTAAAGTTAGGCACCTAAATCATAGAGTATCCAGAATGGGTGGGCTGATTTTCAGAGATGCTAAGCAAATGCAGCTCTCCTTGACTTCAGCAGCACCTAAGGGTGCTCATTACCTCTGAACATCAGACCAGCCCATGAAAGTGGGGTTAGGAGCCTAATTTTAGGCACTCAAATTTGAAAAAGGTGGAATTAGCACCAAACTTTCAAAAATGATCTCTAAAGCCATTAGTAGAATTGTGTATATCCCCCCCAAATTGCGCAGGCAGTTTTGCACGAACCAGTTTTTGTGTGCGAAAAACTAAAACGATATTTATGCAGCCTGCATTTGTGTGTGCAAATGGATAGATTGTCTCACTAGATAGCTGGTGTAAGAAACAAATTTAATCTAATCTATCTGCAACACAGCACAGCTGTACATGCATTTGATTGGTTAATTTAAATCCACATTTTTGGTGAATGAATAGTTAGTTTGAAAACAAAATACAA
>NW_020664980.1:8781837-8823951 GCF_002925995.2 Terrapene triunguis
CAGGGAAAGCCCCTGGCGGGCCGGGCCAAATTGTTTACCTGGCGCGTCCGCAGGTTTGGCCGATCGCAGCTCCCACTGGCCGCGGTTCGCCACTCCAGGCCGACGGGGGCTGTGGGAAGGGCGGCCAGCACATCCCTCGTCCTGTGCCGCTTCCTGCAGCCCCCATTGACCTGGAGCGGCAAACTGCGGCCAGTGGGAGCCGCGATCGGCCGAACCTGCGGACGCGGCAGGTAAACAAACTGGCCTGGCCCGCCAGGGGCTTTCCCTGAACAAGCGGGGGCCCTAGTTTGAGAACCACTGACCTAAAGGAAAGTTATGATCTGGCCAGGAGCTGGGCTAGGTTTTTTTTAGAAGGAAATTTCTATTTAGCCCATGCACTTTTCCTAAAAAATTGGAAAGACACAAGAAGTTACAAGTAGTCTGATCATTTCAAGAGAACATTATTATTTTACTGCTACCACAATAGTGTCCAAAGGCCACAATTAGATTTGGGAGCCCATTGCGCTGTGCATTGCACAACCACAGGTAATAAAGAGATGGTCCCTGTCCCAGGTAGCTACATTGTTTATTATTTTTTAACTGTTTGTGAAATTACTTGTTTAACATTAAACACTATTACTAAATAATAATAATACTTTGCACGTATACAGCATCTTTTATCCAAAGCTTCCAAGTGTGGGTGTTATTTCCCATAGTTTTATATATGTGGACTCTAAGGTATGGAGGAATTAGGGGGATTTTTAAAGGAACCTCTTGGAGTCTGGCCCAAATTCCTTTAAAAGTCAATGTGAGTTGGGGACTGAAGTCCCAAATGCCCCTTGTAAAGCCCCATTCTAAGTGACATGCTCAATGACACACATCGAGTCAGTGGCAGAGTTGGGAGCAGAACTTGAGTATCCCATCTCCTGGTCTCGTGCTCTATTATTTTATATTTTTATTTTATTTAAAATAGTATTTCTTATCCCTACGAAGACTCTGCTAGCAATATCCTGCTAGCATGACTCAGCCAGCCACACTATTGCAAACCACCATTAATTTCACTGCAAATGCAGGGTCTAGCCATAATTCTTCACTTTGACTGCTTGCGAAAGTATCATTCACTTGTCTTTCGAATGCTAACGATTCACAAATTGATTCGGGTTTTCTCACTGCGATGTTGCTATCTCTTTTGCTCTCTTATAGCTAACAGGAAATTCAAAACTGGATGCAATCACTTCTCATAATTTGAAATGTTAAACCTTGGCACGTCACTCCAGCTGTGATACATACAGCCTGCTCTATTAAGCTTTAATGTATACTCCTAATGGCCATATGAGGGTAGAAATCCAGGGATTAACTTTGATTCCAGTTTAACTACTGATAGGCGCCTGCAGTATTATAAAAGACTCTCTCCCCTCTGAGAGACATTGACCATCTTTGCCTTTGTTTGTTCATAATGCTATTGAAACTTTTAGCTAAGCATCGATTTCCCCCTAAATTGACAACTATAACCCAGGTTTAATCTATTTGAGGAATAGTGCATACAGGGCTGAATGACTAGATTGAGGATTTAGTTTGAAAAATGGGAATTGCCGCTTTAAATATGCTATGGATTATGGAAAGACGTCCATTTTCTTTAGCAATGGGCCCCAGCTGCAATGTTCAAAGCAATCTGGATGTTGAACATCCCATCGTTGTGGGGTGCTTGGATGTGATGGATGAAATCCTGGCTGCACTGGACTCAGTGGCCAAATTCCCACTGACTTCAATGGGGCCAAGATTTTACCCACTATTTTGGCTTGGGGCGTAGCTCTAATTTTCTTCAACAGTTTTCCTTGAGATGGGGAAGAGATTTGTATTCCTAGCATGAACGAGATCGGCAAGTGATTAGAAAAGAAGGCCAGGCTGTTTGGACTATACAAATAAACAGTGAAAAGAAGAGGTAATTATTGCCTAGTCTCAGTCACACTCAGGCCTCCTGTACATCACTCTCGCATCATAAAGAGGTCTTACAGTGGGCATAGTGAGACTCTGGCCATTGTCTTTTCCATGTTAAAAGTAGGTAGAATGTATAGAAAAGTAATTTCTTGAACAGAGCTAGCAGTCTCCGATTCTGTGCATGTAACAGAGTTCCAGGGAATAATCTAACAATTATGTAATTCTCAATGCTCATCTGGACTGAAGAAAGAGCACTCTATAAACAAAGGAGTACATTTTTTTTTACAGAAGAAGATATGGTCACTGTTCCAAAGAAGAAGGTTGCACCTATCCTTTTAAATACGGATTTTGCTGCAATCATTCATGCCTTTGTCAACTCCAGGATGGATTACTGCAATCCACCTTCTCTGGAGTTATTCCTGAATAGAGCTGGGGAAACAACAGATTTCCTAATTCACTAGCAATACCAAAACATTAAAAGAAAAAAAAAATGAGGCTCAAACCGAAAATGCAATTTTTCAACATTTTCAGCAAACAAAAAATTCAATCCCCCCCCCCACCCAAACCAACCAACCAACCAAAAGCAAAATTGGGGGTTAAACCAAATGTTCTGTTCAACCTGAAATGAAACGTTTCATTTTGATTTCAAGCATTTTTTTAAAATTAAAAATAAAGAAAATTAAAGGAAATTTCAAATTGAAAAGTCATTTCAATCAAAACATTTCATTAAGAAAATGTCAAAATGATGCTTTTGATATTTTTGGATTTTTTTGTAATAGTTGAAAGACGTCGGCAAAATTGACACAACTCCACAAAACGTTTTGCTGTTGCAGAATCTGGATTCTTCACTGAAAAAAGTTTTGGTAAAAAAAAAGTCACCCAGTTCTGCTCCTGAGGATCTGCTCCTGAGGATAGTTCAGAACACAGCTAAATGCTCTTATAAAGGCCGTGAACCTGCAGGTTGTTCTGCACAAGAGCATCCTTGAGGCTGAGCAGAGCCCCATTGTAGTGGGGGATCCACCTATATCAAACAATTTGCAGAATTAGGGCTTATTGGTGTTCCATGCATGAGTCATATTAGACCTGTGCTCCAGAGACTACACTGATTCCCAGTCATTGGTTTTTAGCTATAAGGCTATATAGTCTAAGCCCTCTGTACTTCTATATCCTCACTGAGTTGTAACCCAGCTGTTGAAATCAGCTGGGACTTTCAAGATGACAGGACCGTCTACTCCTAACCTCCAAACATACAGATCTAGAGTCCCAGTGGAGAGTCCTTGGATTTAGAAATTGCTCACTACTTGGTGTGACAGAACCCACATAAGCTTACTGACCTTCTGGGCATTTTCCAAGGACTATACATTGTACTCAGGTTTTTCCAGTGGGGTCAGGGCCAGCTCCAGGCACCAGCCCACCAAGCTTGGGGTGGCACCTGGAGGGGGGCGGCGCGGGGCTCCGGCTCCGGCCGCCGGGGAGAGCGGGGCCGCGACTGGGCTCGCCGCCCTCCCCCCGGCGCTCCGGCCGCCGGGGAGAGCGGGGCCACGACTGGGCTCGCCGCCCTCCCCGTGGCGCTCCAGCCGCTGGGGAGAGCGGAGCCGCGGCGGGCTCGCTGCCCTCCTCCCGGCGCTCCGTGCGGGGGGCGGCCGGAGGCTTTTTTGCCTGGGGCAGCAAAAAAGCCAGAGCCGGCCCTGAGTGGAGTTATTTTGAGTGGGCACCAGAGGTTTACGATGTGTATATAGGGAAGTTCTTCACGATTGCTTTGTGTGCGGTTTATAGTTATTTTTTCCACATGGGCCTAGAAGCCACGCTAGCTGCACTCATAAATCATAAAAGAAAAACCCTTTCCTCTCTGCTGTATTATCTTTCTATTAATGTATTTTTTTGCTTATTTTGCTGGGCTTCCAAGATGGAAATTTGTACCAATGTTTCAGAGTTCTGAAAAATAATAATCAAAGGCTAGGGGAAAAAAAAACACCAAAGAGAAAGAGGATCACTGTCAACTGGTTCTGTCCATGCACTATGTTATATTGGCTAGAGCTTCAAGTTGGCTTCATCAGTTTTGTGAAGGCTGGGGTGATGGTGAGACATGACATATTGTTCCTTTCACGTACATTCTTTGGAATCTTTTCTCTCAGGCTAAATAGCTCCATACTTCTGGGAGATTATGTACCTACGAAGAAAATAAAGACTGAAGATGGCATGCAAATACCTGTGGGTGATCAGGTAACCCAACCCATCCTCTGGCTTTAAAAAACTCTGAGTCAGGTGTTTTCTATTCAAACAAATTTCCTGAAAAATCATTTTTGGGGGTTGCACACCCAGTCTTATTTAATCTCCATTCAGGGCTATTGTCACAGAGTGATGGAGAATCTCCTGATTCATGAGGAAAGGAGATTAAAGGAGACAGAAGGAGAGACAGAGCAACAAAGAGAAATGAGACCACAGAGAGAGCTCACTAATTCGCACCAGCAACTGGGCAATGCATTGTGAATGAATGAATTTTGCACGATATTAAAGCAAGGATCAAGCAACACAAAGGGTATGTCTACACTACGAAATTAGGTCGATTTTATAGAAGTCGATTTTTAGAAATCGATTTTATACAGTCGATGGTGTATGTCCCCACTAACCGCATTAAGTTGGCAGAGTGCGTCCTCACTACCGTGGCTAGTATTGACTTACAGAGTGGTGCACTGTGGGTAACTATCCCACAGTTCCCGCAGTCTCCACTGCCCATTGGAATTCTGGGTTAAGCTCCCAATGCCTGATGGGGCAAAAACATTGTCGTGGGTGGTTTTGGGTACAAGTCGTCAGTCACCCCTCCCTCCATGAAAGCAATGGCAGACAATCGTTTTGCGCCTTTTTTCCTGGGTTACCCGTGCAGACGCCATACCGTGGCAAGCATGGAGCCCGCTCAGCTCACTGTCACCGCTGCTGTTGTGAGTATTGTAAACTCCTCACGCATTATCCTGGAGTATATGCAGAACCGGGCTAAGAGACACCAGCACGAGGAGGATTTTGATGAGGATATGGACACAGACATTCCTGAAAGCACGGGCTCTGGCAATTGGGACATCATGGGGGCAGTGGGGCTGGTTGATACAGTGGAACGCCAATTCTGGGCCAGGCAAACAAGTACAGACTGGTGGGACCATATAGTGTTGCAGGCGTGGGATGATTCACAGTGGCTGCAAAACTTTCGCATGCGTAATGCCCCTTTCCTGGAACTCTGTGAGTTGCTTTCCCCCACCCTGAAGTACAGGAATACCAAGATGAGAGCTGCCCTGACAGTTGAGAAGTGAGTGGCAATAGCCCTGTGGAAGCTTGCAACGCCCGACTGCTACCGGTCAGTCAGGAATCAATTTGTAGTGGGCAAGTCTACTGTGGGGGCTGCTGTGATCCAAGTAGCCAATGCCTTAGAGACTAACAAATTTATTTGGGCATAAGCTTTCGTGGGCTAAAACCCACTTAATCAGATGCATGGAGTGGGTTTTAGCCCATGAAAGCTTATGCCCAAATACATTTGTTAGTCTCTAAGGTGCCACAAGGACTCATTGTTGTTTTTTAGGTAAGGAAATGTGCACTAAATGACACATACGCCATCAATTTAGGGCACGCACACAATGGGTCTGGTCCATGACAGGGCTCCCAGGTACTTTGAGGATGCTGATTGATGACTAAGAACAACAACAACAATAATATGTTTAAACCAACTATGTTGCAAATCAACCACTCCTCATTATAAGGTTAACTTCCGTAAGGGAGCTCTGACAAGCAACATCCCATCTACTTACTGTATCTCCTAAACATGCTACATTCTCTGGCTGAGACTCACTTTCTTTTAACTAGTGCCTAAGGACCTTTAATTGAATGTATAAGCCTTTGAATGTTAATCATTCAAAAGCTAGAATGTGAAAGTCACATAGTTGCGTGGCAGCATGTAGGTGGATTTTAGGTCAGGCCTCTTAATCATAAGGCAAACAGAAGACTTTGTCCACAAAAGGAGGATCACATGCTCAGGGCAGAGTGAAAACAAAATAGTTGGTTAGAGGAGTGCCATGGCCGATGTGTTGCAGCTGTCCCTCCGATCTGCCATTTTCCCCCTTCTCCAAATGTAAATCATCACCCTTTTCCTTTTTAACATAACAGGCTTGTCATTTAAAAGCTCAAAGAGCTGAGAAAAAAGTCGCTCTGTTTAGAGAAAACATTAAAACAAATGATGAGCATTTAATAAATGGGGAAAAACGTCTGTTGATCATAACAGAATTTTTTTCCTTTAAACATCCAAACAATATCCCCAAAGGTCACTTTCTACTGGTGTGTTTGGAGGTATGTCTTTGTCAGGCTGGTCGAGCTCTCTGTCTCTCTCTCTCTCAGGCTGGCCTGTAGTCCGAAGTAACATTCATTGGGCCAGAGCCTTGGACAGAGCTCAAATGTATGGAATGCAAATCAGGGGGCAGTGTACAAAGCTTGGTAAAGCCCTCACTTGCTTGTGCTGCTCTGGCCTTTCCTCCTCCATGCACTGTGTGAGAGTAGCCATACTGAACGAATGTCATCTGTATACTGTTTTGCTGATTAATGACGGCTAGAGAAAGACGGGAGGGATGGTGAGCTCAGACTTTAATCATTCAGTGGGAGTTGAGAGTGCCCAGTACTTCGCAGAATCAGGCATATAACCATCACTTTATCTCAGACATCAGCCTTCTTCCTTGTGAATCCATCCTCATGCAAAATATCTCCTGGCCATCTCTAACGTTCCAAAGGTACAAACTCCTTAGGATTAACTGCTCCCAACGAACGCCACAACATTTTGGCTCAAACAAGATAAGCAGGTATATTTCATGCCAGTTATCTGACGGTTAAGGAATAACACTGAGGAATACATAATGAGCACCGTCGTGTCCTCCTACAATCATGCAGAAGTGAAGAGTGTTCTATTGCTCTGAGAATGAAAAGGAATAAGCACACAATGAGGATCTGATAAACTGTTCTCGGAGAGGTCACTAACGATGAGGCTGGGAGTGCATGCATAAAGTTCTAAGCCATTAAAATATTGCCTTTAATACTAGTTTAGTAAGTGTATTTTATTGATAAATTCTAATGCTTTCTTGCATCTCATGAAATTTCCTTTTTCTTAAGAGTCCCGGATCCCAATCCTCTGTGCTCTGGGAAAGTTCAGATCCAGATCTGGAGCTGAAATGTGTGGCTCAGGCTCATCTTCTTCCCTTTATCCCATCATCTGGGGCGGGTGGTCATGCAAACATCTGCCATCTTCATCTGTCCAAAGCAGCACTAGGGTCCATCTGCTTAGCATCTTCTTTAATGCAATCCATCCGTCACTGCCTCAGCTTTCCTTGTCTCTTTCTTACCATCCTCTCCTGCCATGCTGTCTTCACAAGGTCCTTTTCAGTCATCCGCTGTATATATCTGAACCAGGAAAGCCATGCTTCCTGGATCCTGTCAGCCATATCATGGACTGTGACTTCCATCCTAATGCTTTCATTTTAAAGTCTGTCCCTTTGTGTACCTCCTCTTTATGAACACAGACATCTCATCTCAAAAACCTGTAGGTGCTGTACCTGACCTCTCTTTACTGCTCCTGCTTCTGCACCACATAGCATTGCAAGGGTCACCATTGTCTTTTTCAGTTGGGCTTTCAGTCTCAGTGCCTTATGCTTGCCATACACAACAGCTGAGATGCTCTTCCACAGTCTTCCAGCACTCCCCAGTCTGGACGGTATTTCACATTCAAACTCACCCTCTTCCGTAATTCAGTTCCAAGGTACTTGAATTTATCAGTCTGGTTTAGTCATGCTCCATTAATCTCCATATCCATTTTCCCTGTGGCACCTCTACTGACCCACATGACCTCAGTCTTAGTAAACAAGTGATATGACCTGCTAAGCAGGCAGGGAATGAAAATGAGCATAACCATTTCCTTTAGGTCTTTTGAGAAAGCCCTTATTGCTAGGTCACCAGCATATAGCAGCTTCTCAGGCTCACCTCGAATTGCTTAATATGGGATGATTGGTCAATAGGATTATCTTGGGAAGCCATGAAGCCACTTCCACAGAACCATTGCTTCCTTAGCACTTATAGTATTAAAGGCCAGATTCTCCCTCCTTCGTCACTTACTCAGCCACATATTTCCAGTGCATGGGAATTCTTGTCTGAACAATTGCTCTTCAATGTGATTCAGAGTTCTGCAATCAAGTTCTGGATCTGTGGTCTGATCTTTAAGAAGTACACACTTTCTAGTTCTCAAGAATGATTGATCACTGGCTGAACCTCTTGGCAAGGACGTTGCTCTCTTCCTCTCTCTCTTTCTCAGAAAAATCTGCATAGCTGATTAATGTGTCTATTAGGCATCCCTGTGCAGATCACCGACTTTATCGCCCCACGCAGCTATGCAATTACAAAGAAAAGGACAAATGGATGTATTCTAATTCAGGATCTGAATGCCTTCCAGCTCCCTATTATTGCTGGAGTTCAACTCACTGCCCCCCCAGTTAGTCCATCTCTGACACTGACATTAATTGTTTTGGTCATAGAGGAGGTCTGCCAGTTGCAGACCTTTGTTATAAGTCCTATACTGATGCCAACGTATTTCCTCTAGGCATTTCAGCTTATTGCTTTGTCTGGCACCTCTATTGGCACTTACGCAGCTCTTCCGGCTCAGCTTGCTCTGGGTATATTTATATGAGAGAGGACGATATGGCTTAGTTCTTCTTAAGATTAAGATTGTAAAAATACTCCTGGCTTGGAACTAAGCAGTTAGATTTCTCTTTTACCTCTGCCCGGGTTTTAAGTGTGCTCTCGTTCTTATGGGATCAGCCTCAGGGAAGCCGTGCTTCTGCGCTGACAGGCTGCACAAGTTAGCTGTGGAAATGAAGTACACGTTTACTGGCCACGAAGGGCGACGTTTTGTGTTGGCGGCAACCTCGAATCACTGGAAGACGTTTGTAAGGCAAAGGGGAAAAAAGCAAAGAACCAAAAACGTTGTGCATTATTTTCAGCCCACGCTTGGCTTCAAACAGACCAACGAGTTATGGCCAATAAGCAGAAGAAGGATGGTGGAACTGTAATATCAGATGTTAATCAACCAAGCAGTTGGCAATACAGTCATGCCACTGGTTAAGCTGATGTAAAAGATGTTTTGGATTTTGTACAGTACATTTAAAAAGTCATCTTCCCCTGCTGTGATGCGACAGTCATGAAATATAGCTCACCGCTGTCATCACATCTATGGTATACAGTCAGGCTGTCTGATTTCCAGAGGTGCTGAGTCTCCGCAGCTCCTATTGACAGAATGAACCTTTCATTAAGAAACCCCAAACCATGGGAAACTTGGCTTGATTTGGGCCTCCACATGGCAACAAAACTAACTGGGTTACATGCACATAGTTTGAGCTCAAAAACATTTCATTGAAACAAGATGCAAAATGTTCTGCTGCATCTGGGGAGACATGAATTTTAAGAGACTTAGTTTTGTGGGTTCATTTCAAAACTTCATTCCAGAGGTCTTGTGGAGTAAGTCAGATGACTGATCTTCTAGGTTAAGAAGAGTCTTAAAGGTAAGATCAAGAAGACTGTACTTCATGCACCAGCAGAGGAGGACCCAGTGGAGGGACTCAGATGATGGGGATGACATCGTCATAATGATGGGTCAGAAAGATGATCTTAATAGCTGTATTTTAAATGGACCCGAAGAGGTGTGTGTCAGCCTGGCCAAGAGAATGAGAGATTAGTCAAGCTGGGAAAAGATAAAGGGCTGAACAAGAGTTTTGTCTGTGTTGGTGGAGAGAAAAGGTTGGATCTTAGAAATGTCATAGAGGATGACGCGGGAAGATTTTGAAACAGGGTGGATCTGTGGATAAGATGGGAATTGGAGTCAAAGATAACCAATTTACAGGTCTGGGTTGTAGACAGATTCTTCAGACATGGTTTGACTTTTCAGTCTCAGTGAGAGCTGCAAAATGGACATCTCTAGCTGCAGAGCTTCTCAGGGAATCAGGTCACAAACAGAAAATATGAAGTAGGGCATTTTTTACATTCAAATCAACCCAAAGTTTTACTCAAACTTTCAAAATCAGTTAGCCAGTCGTCTTGACATTCAACTTTGGGATGCTATGACGTAAGGAAAAAGTTACGCCCAGAAGGAATTGGTTGGAGAAAGTTATAATGGGAATGATCTTTTGAGTCATACCGTCGATCCCGGGTGAATATTAAAGCAGCCTTAATAAGGGCAGGGGACTGAAAGAGTCTCAATTTCAGGCTGATGAGTATTTTTTTTACCTCCACATCTTAAAAAACAAGAAAATCCTTTCCCTTTAACCATCCCAGCCCTTTAATCTCCAAATTCTCTGCTGTCAGTTGCATGAAAACTTTTCTTTGTGAATCAAAAGCATATTCTCTGGCTTCTCTCCCACAGAATTTAATTTCTTCTTTTGTTTCACCGTGCGGTTGTGTAAGCAGTTTCCTGGAAAATGAGGCACCAGCAATATATAATTAAAGGAAACATTTGGCACTAATAATTGATCTTATCATTTATCTGGGCTTTTTTTCAGTTCTTTGTGTGATATTCATCGTCTGCCCATTTAAAGTGGGTTAATGACAAGTTCCCTCCAACACAATTAGGTCCTTGGATGTTTTTTTGTCTTATGTTACACCACACGTTATGATGCTTTGTGCACTTGTTGGCTAAGAGGGGCTGACACAACCCTTCAGAACATGCGCTGACAATGCTGACATGGCAGTGATTATGTTTATGATGAGTAACTGCTGAAGGGAGGGCTCATTTTCTAGTTCTGACAAAAGCAAGTGGATATGCTTAGTGTGCTTACATTGTTCTCACTATCAGGCCATCATGGGCGATGCAACGTGAAACACTTGTTCCTCAAGTCTGTTGCCGAATAAAAATATATGGAGAAAAAAGGAAAAGGAAAAGTAGGTATAGACGGTAGCTCATTGGCAAGTTCCCAGTGTGATGCTGTGATTAGAGGATCAAGATCTCGTCCCTCTCTCTGCAAAGATTATTTCCTATTGCCCATGTATGAGTGTTTTCTATCTGTCTCATGATTTATTATTTGTGTTGCAATAATGCCCAAAGGTCTCATTCAGGGTCAGAGACCCATTGTGCTAGGCACTGCACTACCATACAGGAACACTTGGGGGCACATTTTCAAAGGTATTTAGGGGCCTCAAGATGCAGATAGGCACCCAGTGGAATTTTCAAAAGTACCTAGGCTCTTAACTCTCATTTAAATCCAGGTGACTTAATGAGCGTAAGTGCTTTTGGAAATCCCACTGGTTGCGTATCTGCATCCATAGCCTAAATACCTTTGAATATATGACCCCTGGTGTCTGCCCCAACGAGCATGCAAGCTGATTGGAGACAAAACACAACAGGTGAGTGAAAGCAACAGAAGGGACCAGGGCAGGTAGATGGGTCTAATGGCCATACGATCACATGATAACATCGGGTAGCTATGTGCACAGCTTGATGGTTTGACGGTACAGCATTATTTAAAAAAAATCATCCCTCTATCCTCAGTCACCCTTCTACCTGGCCATCCGCAGCTGGCTATTTGCTTGTAGACATCAAAGGAGAGGTGGGGTCTTGTGGAAGGACTTGAAGGAGGAGAGCATGGTGGCCTGCCCGACTAGTCCAGGGAGAGCAAACCATGTGCAAGAGGCACTGCAGGGGCATTTGTGGAAGAAGTAAACCAATGAGTGTACAAGAGTCGTATGTGTTTAACTCCGCACATGAAAACCAGTCGACCCATTCTGGTTTCGCCTTTGCCACTTAACTGATCACCAGAGAAGGCACCTCCATGTGTGTTAATTCATCAGCTGGGAATCTGCAACCTAATTCAGTGCAGCTTCCTAGTAATAAGCACAGCAGTTTACTGCATATATGAATCCAGAGCTGATTTTGGAACAGTGTCCATTGATTACTTTAAGGCAAAAAACACTTCATCTGGGGTTAAGTAGTTAATGAAATTATAATCAAGTAGGGATTAGCCTACCCATCTTCATGTTGTCATTTTAAGGCCTTGTTTACTTTGTTTTCGTCTAACTTGGAATGCTGTTTCATTTACTAACTTATTATTTGCTTTACTCACAGGTCACTTACCTATCATCACTAGCTACAGAACAAACAATTGCTATACAGTAATGAATAGCAGCCCTTTTTTTGTAGGCACACCTGGTTCAAACATCTAAGATAAATGGGAGTGACTTTCAAATTCTCTTCTTCTTTGCATAGCAGCAGAAAGTTTTTGACCCCTTTCCATCACATTTATGCTATGACAGCTCTAGGGCATTCACCAAGAAGTTTGCCATTTATTCAGAAGCAAAGCACTTTCTCAAACTATGTCATGTCAAAGCAAAGTTCAAGCACTGTATCTGAATGCCTTTCCCCCTTACTTTGTTTGGCCTTGCATTATGGCAAGCAATTTTGTGTAATACAGGCAAAATTCAGCCATAGCGTAATACCACTGACTTCAGCTGAGTTGCATTAATTTACAATAGGCTTCAATTTGGGCCAATATGTTTAAACTTACCTCTGGTTCAGAAAAATCACAAATTCTGAGGAAATGGCCAAATTGTTTATGAACTAGGGTCCTGATCCAGTAACTCACTCAGGCACGTAGTCTCATTGATTTCACAGTCAGTGTGTTTAAAGTTAAGTGCTTTGCTAGATCCAGGTCTCAGACTATAATACAATAAAAAGCAATGAAAATCCACAATTCCTTGATCAATAAAAGCATCTCACAGATGACTCTTAAGGTAGATATTAAAAGGTAACTGGAAGTAGGAAGTTACCTACTGTAAGCAAACTAGATGTTGATATAAAGCATTTAATTAAAATGGCATTAACATTTAATTTAAGCTTACTGCATGTCCTTATATACAACTAGGCAAATAGTCTGAGTCCTGCCATATAAATGTAATTTCTTCTGGTTACCTCAAACTCAGTTGGAAAGTAAATAACTAGAATGAATATTATGGGCCTATTTTCTATGGTCTTATGCTTTGGGGAGTCATTTGTGCTTGTGCAAAGTGGGTGTTAAGCACCATTTCAGGTTTCTGTGTGGGGAGAGTTCTGATTTGGTAGGGTTTTAATGGGCCTGACTCTCCACTCACCCCATTGTACCAGTTTGGCAGTGCATTGGTATAACACCATTGAGCTCAATTAAGTTAGACCAACATAAAATTGGTGAAGTGGAGTGAAGAACCAGGCCCAATTCATGTAGGTGTAAATGGCCAAAAGTTGCAAGTCTGTGGAGAAGCAGGCCCTATGCTTTTTTAAATGAATGGTCAATACAGGATTGCCAATGCCCAGAATTCCAGAATGATGAGTCAGGGCTCAAAAATCACAGGATTGTCTTAAAAATCATGAAATTTAAACAAAATAATATATCTTGGGTTGTTTTTATTTTTCTCTGGTTTCTGAGCCTTTAGGTTACACTTGGATCATGTTTTCAAACAGAAGGGATAGACACTTTCTTTGTGAGAATCTCAACTTTCATTATTTTTTTACAAAATCACTTGACTCCAGTAGCTGAGGCTTTAAGAAAAATGACCACCATGACAAGACTCATGATAAAATTGTTAGAGTTGGCAACATTATTAGCAGTTTGATGTTAGCTCCAATTGTGCACTCTATGGGTAAACACAACAAAGTGTCTGTCAAATTTAGCAATGATTCTTGAGTCATTTAATCAGAAAATTTATATTGATAAGGAACATATTATTTTCCCCACCCAAATGGCAAGAAACGCTGGGGAGAGACTCATATGTGGTGATTACTCAGTATTCATTCTGATACTGCTCCCCAAAGATCACATCCTAGATCCTGCTACCTTCAATACTATGAGCATTCTTCAGGTCCCTCCCAGGAAATTCTTTCTCAGCTCTCGAACTGCTCCCACAGCTAAGATGCCAGTAAACACAAGAGCAAAGTAAACATAACCTACGTTCTCTGCTCCCTTTCCTCCTCCCTTAGAGGGTGGAATGCTGGAGGAGGCTGTCTCATGTTGGTGGGCCGGGTGAGGTCTTCTCTCTTTCCTTTGTCTTGCTGAAAAATGGATATGTCATGTAATTTGGATGCTCTACTGTGTAGCAAAAACAAATGTGGGTGGTTGGAAAATTCATGGGAAAATGTATGGGCATGTAAAGCTAAAAATGTAACAATAGAACCTTAAATGAACTGCCTAATCCCATATATCATCAGTAGAGGTGCCCGTTTCTATGGGCATTGATGTGCTCCTCCTTATACACCATGCTTTCTTTCTATTGAGTGGTGGCTCATCCTAAAGTGGCTATGCAGTTCAAAGGAATAAGCATAAAAATCCAGTTCTTGCCAGCTTTTCTAATGTTCATGGACCGAACAAAGGATTGGAACCAGGTTCTGTTCCTGACTCTGCCACTGACTCACTGGGGCATATCACTCTATGTTTCCTCAGTTTCCCTATCTGTGAAATAGGGATAATTAGCCACTGTGATAAAGTGCTGTAACGTATACAAAGGAAAACCACTCTGTGGGTCCAATCCTACTGTCACTAAACTCATTGGCAAAACTGCCATTTGAATTGAATGAGAGCAGGCTGACTCTAGAGTGAGTATTAGCACCTGATGCTTGCATGTATCAAAGAGAAATAAAGGAAAACAATGACTAGACTTCACCTAGAAGAGCAGGACTGCAGAATAGTCCTATTCCTTCATTCTTGATGAGTAGAGTTGGTCTGATATCAAAATTGTTTGGGCCTGGTTATTATTACACTATAGGTTGTGTTTCTTCTAGCACGGGTGACTTTTCTTTATGGAGAGTCACAGACCTTGTTCATGCTGATGGCTAAACTAACCATCTTCCATTCAGGCTAAATGGGGAAACATTTAAATGCCCCTTGGTTTAGTTTTAACTGAAACAATGGAAACCATAGCTCAAAGAGAGGATGGAATACAAACACAGGGGCTAAGGATTTATTTGGTTGTGGGTATCTGTATATGCAGGTAAAAAAGGAACCAGAGAGCCAGCAAAAAGTGTAGAGAAAGCAGCATAAAACAAGTAGGCAGCAAGAGAAGCACAGATAGTTTGGCCCTGAGAGAAAGTTAAGAGTGAGTTTTTTGGGCAGCGTGCTGTCTGGAAAGATAGGTTTGGAATTGTGAGCAAGGAAACTACCACCTGTCACTTGATCCTACTATGTTCTGGGAAATAGGGCTTTGTGCACATTCTTTGTGAATAAAAAGGATTGCATAACATATATACCTGTCTCTGTTCATCAATTTCTCCTGCTAACACAGACAACCTGCAAGGCCCCAAATAGCAGCTAACTGCTTGGGCAAATGATGGAAAAGGAAAGGTTGAGCTGTTTGAAAGCAGCAGTGAATGAAGGAGACATTAGGACAAGACAGTCCAATATTTCATAACGAAGGAGTCCTCTTCTAAGTGGCTATTGACCTGCCACAGGCAGACTTGGCGGAATTCAATTTTAACTTTTTAATAATTTCAGCAAATAATATTGATGTCTATTTTGAAGCATTTTTTTTCCTGATTTTTATCCATTTACATTGTTGTGCAAAATGATGGGTTTTAAGCTTTTTAAATTTTTATCAATATACATTTTCACAGTTGCAGGAAATGATGGCAGGGGGAGGTCAAACAATAATTATTTAATGACAGTAGACACTGAGATTCAAAAAGTGAAAGCTTTATGCAACAATGAAAGCACACATTGTTGACATCACATGCCAAAACATACAAAGGAAATATCCTTAAATCACACTCTAAGAAGTTCTCAAGCTGTAGTTTTTTACTTTGCCTATCTGTAAATTTTGATTATTATTGATGGAAATATTTTTTCATTGCTTTTGGGTACAGTGATATTGACGTTTACCGATAAAAATCCAATCTTTCCGAGCCTAATCATGGGACATGCAGCCTGTATGTCACAGCCCTATGCTTTTCATTGTACAGCTTTTGAATGTGAACATGACCTCTACCAAGTGTTAATCCACATCAGAAAAATGGTGCTTTCATCACAGTTTGAACTGTATATTTCACACTGTAATTCCCTTAAGACATAACCACATCTACCTGTTGATACTTGCCTCCAACAGCCAAGAAATGACGGAGAGATAAGGGCTGGGGTGGAGCACTGTTTCCCTGACAGAAAGTCACACTTCACTCCTGAAGTTCTTTAGAAGTTCCCCATTCATATTCCGATTATTTCCTTGAGCATTATTTCCTCAATAAACGGGCACTAGAGTCCTTCATGAAGTTTTTTTTTGAAAATAAAAATAAAACCTGTTCCTCTAACGACTGAGAAACCTTAGCTCATCAGCAGGATGGAAGATGCTTCATAAAACTGGACTGGCCCATTTAGACCAGGGTTAGTGTCAACATGTTTCTGTCTTCACTTTTTACAGCCATTCTATTTTCAGATGCTTTGGCTGAAATCTACTCAATGCCTTATAGCCAAGAGACATGCCAGAGTGCTTTTGGGTTTTGTGGTTGGGAAAACTGTGCATTAAAACTGAAGGTGGGTGGTGTAGTTCAAAATATCAAGTAGGTGATAAATATATAATAGACGTAGTGGGAGAGGTAACACCTATAGTGGCCAGAGCATGAGAGAGGACTCAGGAGTTTGAGTTTCATTCTTATCACTGCCATTCATCTGTTTTATGCAGTGTTGTTATAGCCCAGTTGGTTCCAGGATATTAGCGAGACCAGGTGGATGAGAGACCAGGTGGTCTTTCATTGGACCAACTTCTGCTGGTGAGAGAGACAATCTCTCTCACCTATTATGTGACTTTGGAGAAGTCATTTAGACCATGGTCATACAATCTGACGGACATGCATGGGATCGTACATATGGATGGACCCCTATGCCCATACTGATGGTATCTTGCAGGGCTGCTGTTCTAAAGTGCTCAGGGTGTGTTTGCATTCCTATGTCATGTTTTCTCTGACTTCAAAGTACTATTATAATGACTTTATTTGTCACTCTTTATAATTGCATCGTTATGTATTGTGCTGTTTTGTCAGTCCATTGGCAAAACATACGGATACATAATCTATCCTATCATGTTTCTAATAACCATGATCAAAAATGGTTTTTAGAGAGAACTTCTTACTTTTATTTCCAGCATAGGCCTATCACAGGCCCATCTGAATACAGCAAAAGAGGAATAATATACAGCATGTGAATATTCCAAGCAGAAGAACAGAAGAAATTAAAGGGTCACTGTTAACCTGAATAAAGCAAACTAATAAAAAAAAATCAGATTTCTGCAAGAGCACCCTTGAAAGAAAATAGGAACTTGATACTACTCCCATGCAGTGTGTATAAGTGTCTTTTGCATGTTCTGTGTTTGTACTGCGCTTAGTATAATGACGTCTCGGTCCATGACTGGGGTTTCCTAGGTTCTGCTTCGATAATAATAATAATAATAATGAATAGTAATAGGTCTGAGAGCAACAACACAAATATGCTTGGGCTAGCCCCTCTTCCTAGTCCCTTTCTCTGTCCACACACCTGCCTTCTGGCTCCTGGCTCCTGCCTCTTCACTTTCAGCTTTACTGCTGTTGTCCTTGGTGAACAGTGTACTACAGCATCTGGGGAAGAGTGCTTACTAGCTCTCTCTAGAGCAACTGACCAGCAACAAAACTGTGAAACACAAAGATGGTGGACTCTTTTACATCCTAGTAATGGTAGGGGTTACTTTTACCAAAATGAAATCGTCTGGCTGACAGGCAATTTGAAAGCTACTGGTGTCCCTTGAACTCTCAGATATAATATAGCACACTCCTTTAAAATAAAACAAAGATATATAAAAATATTTCATTATAATGTATTACTTTTTTTCTTCTTTTTCATCTCTCATGAACAGGCCCAGAGAGTACAGTTTGTGTAATATACTGTAAACCCAGCACAAATCATATTTATCTTCAACCACTGTATGTAGATGTGCCATTGATAATTTCCCTTTTTTTTTTTTAAAATTATCTCCAACTATAGAGCAAACGACACTTAACTGGCAAAAATGACCTCATTCCTTAGTGTTGCCATATGTGTTTTCTAAAGAAAGTATCCCTTTCAGATGCTTTATCATTTTGAAGCTATGTCAGAGTAAATATGATTTACGGTGCTTTGCTTGTTTTCCTGCATACAGGCTACCTCTGATTGTTTAGCTTTTCCTCAGACAAAGACAATTTAGCATCAGAAAGCTGCTGTGAAAATCGTATTTGTTTGTTTAACTGAGTGATAAAAAACAGAAGAGGCTATGTGCTATTCTTTGCAGGTTTTCATCGCTTTTAATACTTTGCAGGGTCTATGTAGGGCTGCGAGTCATTAAAAGGTTTAAACCACTTGTGGTGACAGAAGCTGACTACGAAATGTGCAGTCCTAATGGTATGTACATACTATATAACTCGAACATAATGTGACTCATCACTGTCATAGCAAAATGGAGCAGTGATGACAGATTTGCAGAATGATAGTATTTTTCCTTGACAATATTTGCACAAACCAGAACACAAATGAATAAAGTTTTTCATGAGCTTGTATAAGTTAGTTGGCAATGCATATACACAGCTGTACGACATGACAGAACAGACCTACAGATTATTATTTATAACCGGGTTCCTATAAAGCCCGGGCCATGGTTTGCTGTCAGAACTTGTAAGGGTTTGTTAGATCTGCTGCAGTTGTAACGCTTTTTTATTATTGCAGATAAACAACAACAACAACAAGGCTTTCGTTAACTTGTAGCCGGCATTATTCTGCTGCTGTAGGTTACCCCTCCAGGGTCCCTTAGATGAGTTGTTGGGCTGCAACAGTGGATGGAAATCTCCATTGCGATGCCTTGGTTCATACTGCCCCACTGCAGTGCTGGCAACTCATTCAGGGTGATATTCAGCAGAGGACCCGCCCAAGGCCAAGGTAGCCATGAAGACCACAAAACCAGGGATTTAAGAGGTGCAAATGCCTTATGCTGGCTCTCTGCACGGGTGTGGATGTCCCTGTAAATCGCCGGATCTGCCATTCTTTAACTGAAGTTGTTTAGTTCATTGTTACAGGGGTAGTCCCACTGAAATTAGGGTTAAATGGCACAGGTGGCCAGACTACACTAATATACTCCCCCCTTGTGCTTCCCCTGGTGTCTCTGCAATGGTGGAAAATATTAAGAAAGAAAAATAGACATAGACTTGGAGACATCTCCCAGGAAACCAGTTTAGCCTAACGATAATGAGTGGTAAGGCTTACTGCTTAATCTGGGCAGAATTAGTATAAATTCCACTTGATAGGGATGCATTTGGCTAGTGCTAAGTGATTAAGTGGTGCTTAATCAAGTATTACGCAGGGTTTCACACCAATTAATCAGTATGTTAAAAGAAGTGACTAGATACATAATTAATTAATTAATAAAAGAAATAAGGATCAAATCAAGACAAAGTGCAAGGAATACACTTTTTAGTCCCTTACGCTTTTATGTGATGTAAAGTCTTTTCTATTTAAAAAAATATGGGCTCAGTGTTGCCACCTCCAAGCTTTCAAGAAACAAGGCTCCAAAAATCATGAGATCGACTTATAATCTTTTAAAATTCTCATGATTTTCTTTTTCTTTGCTTTTTGATGTTGGAGCATTTCGGCTTCATGTTTTCAAGCTTTACTCTGAGTTCAGAGTGATGAGAAATGTACATTTAAAAAAAAAATGAAGTCAGAGATTCTCAGGTAACAACCTGATTCCAGCAGGGGAGTCTGTAAGAAAAATACCAAATGTTGCAAGATTTGTGATAAAATCATCAGCCACTTACTGGCATTAACAGGGGTGTTCTCTTCAGGTGGATGCGACGGTTCTAGTGATGGCTATTCTGAAATGTCTGCAGAGAAACATGTTGATTTCCTTCTATTAGCTTGATCATGGTTCATTGAGTTTAGAATTTTGTGTGTGTGTTGCTAACAACAACAGAGCCTATGCTCATGAAAACATTTGTAAATATATTTTCCAAACAAAAAGGAATCCTAGCAAATAAAGTTTCTCCTCTAAAACATCGTGTAAATGTAGATGTAGAAAAACAAAACAAAACAACCAGAAGTTTTCGTTAGTTCTGAAAAAAAAAAGAAGCAAAATATGAGGGATGTGAAATGATGCACAAAATAAAGCTTGAAAATGGGAAAGTGAAATTCCATGTAATGAAAATTTGTGAGTTTGCCCAGCTATAGAAGTAACTCACTAGAAAAACACTAGGTACAGGAAATACTCACAGAGGCTGGGTGCCAATTTATCGAGACTGGCTGCAAGCAAGACAGGATGTTTCTAGTTTGTGTAAGTATCCAGTGCTAAATATACTAAATTTCATAGTGCTCAGTACAGTATGTAGGCAAAAAAGGCCTCAATCCTGCAATCTGATCTGTGTTGAAAGATCGCTGCACCCATGTAGGGTCCTATTCAAGCTGCACAGATGCTGTCCTTGTTTTGGTAAAAGCCCATTGATACAAGGTAGCCTTGATAGCAGATATGTGCTATTAGTTCAGGTTCACTGCAGAGAGGTAATGTATGTGCACCAAGGTTCTCATTCAGAATATGCATATGGTGATTGGTCTGTAATGTATAGGGCCCTACCAAACTCATGGTCCATTTTGGTCAATTTCACGGTCATAGGATTTTAAAAATCATAAATGTCATGATTTCAGCTACTTAAATCTGAAATTTCACAGTATTGTAATTGTAGGGGTCTTGACCCAAAAAGGAGTTGTGGGGGGGGGGTCACAAGGTTATTGTAGGGGAGGTTGTGGTACTGCATCTCTAACTTCTGCATTGCTGCTGATGGCGGTGCTGCCTTCAGAGCTGGGCAGCTGGAGAGCGGCAGCTGTTGGCCAGGAGCCCACCTCTGAAGGCAGAGTCACCGCCAGCAGCAGCGCAGAAGTAAGGATGGCATGGTATGGTATAGCCACCCTTACGTCTGTACAGCTGCTGGTGGGGCGCTGCCTTCACAGCTGGGCACCTGGCCAACAGCTGCCACTCTTTGGCCGCCCAGCTGTGAAGGCAGTGCAGCAGTAAGGGCGGCAATACTGCAACCCCCTCAAATAATCTTGTGACCCCCACTGCAACTCCCTTTTGGGTCCCGACCCCCAGTTTGAGAAACGCCGGTCTCCCCTGTGAAATCTGTATAGTATGGGGTAAAAGCACACAAAAGACCAGATTTCACAGGAGGAGAACAGATTTCACGGTCCGTGACATGTTTTGCATGGCCATGAATTTGGTAGGGCCCTAGTAATGTACATGGCACATCCTATTTACAGAATAGTGTAAGCCAATAGTGAATCTCCAAGAGGGATGGGAGGAAGATGCACTATGATTTGGCCATGTAAGTACCCTGCATTGACTCAAGGGGATACAGGTAGCAGTCCTCTGATATTGTACTAAATCCTGCCTCCTGGGAGGGGGGTGAGGAGGGGGGAATCCTAACAATGCTAGTTCTGTGCTGGTGGCACAAATCCAGGAAGACTATTTTTGCTGTTGTTGGTTTGGCTTTTCTCCACTTACACTTAGTGCATTAGTTGAAAACCAAAAGCCCAGCTGTGGTAGGGGAGGGTTTTGGTACCAAATGAAACAAACCACACTCCCACCATGCTGATGTGGAAGAGCAGAGAATATTATCTATAGAAACCACTAGTATTTCTTCTCTTGGGAGGAAGAATCGGCAGGTAACAATAGTAACTTCCATGCAAATAGCAAACATTTAACAAAGTGGCAATAGAGATGTGTGAGTAATAAAGTACCAGCCACCACCGAAGACAGCTGAATTTTTCTACTTTATGTAGAATCTAATGCCAGAGTGAGTAGAAGGAAGAGACTACTTCTATTTAAAACTATAGACTCCTGAAACTGACCCATCTACTCAGAGACATCATTATATAAAGACTTCTCCATTCCTACAATTAGCCAAATTGCTGTAGTTTTCTTGTATGCCAACAGTTACATTTTGTCCAGTATTCTCTTGGCTATTCAGAAGCGTTTGCTCTCTCTTTTCAAGTTAGGATAAATGAGGTGATCCCTGAGCCATTGGCCACAGGGCGCCATGTGGCTGCGATATATTTACAGGATTCAGCAAGGGGATTTGAGGGACATTCTTTCACCTTTTGTGACTGTGCTCCCGAGTGCTCATCTGAGCACTTCCACAACGTGCGTGGCGCTGGCATACTTTTCCAGCTGATAGCATTGTGCATGGGCCCACTCGAGTCAAAGGGAATCTTTGCATGGACTTTAATAAGCCCTGTGAGAGGCAGCATTGTCTAATGGACTGAGTGAGGTCTGCAAGCCAGGAGCTCCTGAGAGCTGATCCTGGCTCTGACTGTTCTCTCATCTGTAAAACTGGGATAACACTTACTTTCCTTGCTGAGGTCTTGCAAGGGCTAACCAGTTATTGTTTGTTTGTTGCTTTGAAAATGTAAGACCCTATAACAATTCACATGCCTGTCCCATACTGGTCAGAGGAATATTCTCTTTCTCTTCCTTCATCCATGAATCTGTTTATTCACTGTCTTTCTCTCCTGAGAAATCTGAGTACATGGGAGTGTGCGTATCATTTATGTGAGCTGAATAACAATTGTAACTCCCCCTCCTCCCTTGCACCAACTGGTGCTCCTATTGGAAACAGATTTTCTGAGTGCAGAATAAAGGAACACTGAACAGTAGTCAAGATGCCAAATGACAAAGCTCATTTTCTCCTCACCGATAACATTTCTGATTTTGTTAATGAACACCAAGGTTTCCTCGAAATCTCTAACCAGTCTAGACATTTTATAATAATGTTAGCGTTTGTGTTCTGGGGGGTTCAGGCTTTTGGAATTATATTTGAGCTTTCTTACCTTTCAGCACCATTAAACATATTTTAAAAAAACAACATTCAAGGGAATATGTCAGCTTCGTTCAGGTTAAAATTTAGGTTTAAGACATAGGACAAGGAGGGGAGGAGAGGGGAAAAAGAGAGAGACAGAAGATTTTGCAAAACACAATCTAAATAGAAATGTTCTAAATACATTAAAATATCTTTAAACAGGTTACCTTTAGATTTGAAAAATGCCCCTGAAGCCTTGTGAATCATTACATATTTGTACAGCACGTGGTACAATGGGGTCCTGATCCATGACTGAGGCTACTACATGTCATGGTAATACAAATAATCAACAGTAATTGATTACTAACTAAACTAACTAACTAATAACATTGTGTTAGTGGATGAGAAACAGAGAATGAAACTGACCAGAAACCGCAGTGAAACTGAGCAGTGATTTCATTGTCCAAGTTGAGTGAAACAAATACTATTTAAACTGCCTGAAAGTTTTCTATCATAATCTTTTTTGATGCAAAAATGGTCTTTTATCTAAACAAAAAATGTGGCGGGAAAATGTTCCTGTCATTTGCAAATGTTCTGGTTTTTCAATGAAAATCAACCCCCCCAAAATTTTCAGTATACAATGTTCAAATACCAATAAACTAGTATACAGGTATTCAGTTTTCATCTTTTGTGAAAAAAATTGAATACATTTATTTCTTTAGTAAATTTTAATGGAAAATATTTACCATTTTCTGACCAGCGCTAAACACTATTTACAAGCCCCTAAAACACCCATTGCAGGAAAAATTGAAATAAAGTTGGTTTATGAAGAACACACACTAGCTAAAAAGTTTTGGCATGGCTGATAAAATGAGTACAAAGGTAAAGATAGAATTATGGCAGGCGTCACTAGGTGGCGCTGTTACATATAGCCTTCCATGTGTGAGCAAGCTTTGACTCTTGGGAGGACATCCTACATTGCTATTAATTTTGGGTTAGGGTTATGCAACGTTTAGGGTAGAGGCAGTTTTGGGAGAGAGGCAACTGTGTGGGCAGCAGAACAGGTTGCTCACTTTCTTGAGCTCTGATCAGTTAATTCTTGAGGCAGAATTGCTCCTGGGGAACTGGGCACTGGTATTGGACTGACGTTCCTGACAGAAGGAACCATTTGACCGCCTCATTTCAGGACTGGTGTATGAGTGTCATTAAAGCAAGTTACACTTAGAATAGACCCAGACTCCGCATCACTGATTCTTCTCCATTGCAAAGCAGCCCTGCAAAGCCCCAGACATCCGCTACTGCTTGACAGAAGGATGACTCCTGCCTAAATGGGACATTGGTACCATAAGAAGGGGCAACGGTGCTCTTAATAAATCATAAGACCTCTCAGAGATTGCATCCGGGCATCTAGAGTTCTGTCTCTAGGTATCATGACATCTGGAGTTTGAGAAAGAGATACAGCTCAGACTGCATGCTGTTCCTCTATTTATACCATGTTGGTCCATCCTCCCTTCTTGTAAATTAGATTCGAAAACATTATTTCGCTTTAATCAAGGAGAGATGTTATAGTAACACAAGCAATAATTAAACAGACTATGTGGGACAGATTCACTGCTGCATTACTCTGGTTTTCTGGTATTGTAATTATTCTTCCTATTTTATGCCTCCGAAGGGCCCAGATATTTACACCAGTTGTCTGAGTCACTATGAGAAGGACTGGAGGTAGTAGTCAAGCCACAGCTGGAGTATGGCTTTACAGCGTCTTCTTTTTTGACTTCTCCGATTTTTGTAACCCAGAACAGACAACAGCTCGCTATTTGCTATCCTTGTATATTGCTTAATAAGGAAAACACAACAAGCTTCTGCCAAACTCCGCGGACTACCATCTATGGGGAAAAGGAATGACTTTCACAAACCACAAGAATACAGTCTCCACTCTGCATCTAGAATGAATAAAAGATTAATACAAAGCTACTAGTTACAAATAGGAGAAAAATGTGCTTAGTGGCAAGTAATGAAGCTAGGAGTGTATGCTGATATTAGTAGCCTGGCAGGTGTAAATTCGGTTAACGTGCTGGAAAGGCAATGCTATTTCAAATGTTAACTAAGAAGATATTTTAAAAGCCAATGCTTTTGATTTTAACCATGGGTAAAAGAACTGGAAAGTAACTCAGAAATAGTGCAAAATTGGCTCATGTTAAATCCTCTCAAAAATCTGGCATATTTGAAGCATTTATCATAAAACATCAAACCAAGTACAATACATAAAACATCAAACCTGTATAACACAACAAAGAGCCGGAAGCATTGATTATGCTACTGCATGCTGAAATTTCAGAGTGGATCACTTTTGAATGACATTGATGAGAGAAACCTTTGACAGACAGACAAATACATCATCTCTCTCTCTCTCACTTTGTGTCTTTCTGTCTGTGGGTCCCATTGATCCACCTTCCCATTGATCCACCTACCCAGATGTTTCAATCCAGTATATCACCATAGTATCTAAACACTAAACACATTCTAAACACAGAGTATCTAAACACTATTCTCCTGTTGCATCTTGAATGCTAGGAGAAATCATGCCTTATAGCTTCAGGGTTGTGGTTGGTAGGAGGTGAGCCGGGAAAGCTCCTTTACATCCTCTTTCCCCCTTGCACCCAGCATAGAATCTTAGTTTTAATTTGCACTGGTTGGACATGCACATGACATGAGAGATTCCAAACACAGAGTCCGAAGTGCCCAAGAAATCTAATATTTTAAAAACCTGCTGTGTTTTCTTTGGGCACAAGGAGATCAGAAATTTCTATAGCGATTATCGTTTTTTTTTTAATTGGCATGAGGTTAAAATGACTTGGATCTTTAATTCTTTATTCAAATTTCAGAAGAGAATTCCCTCCCAGGCTATGAACCTATCTGCCAAGTTGCAGCTCTGAGGGAATTTTTACTGTACAGCTGTAAACTCTGGTCTACTGGGAAATTATTAAGAGCTGAACAAATGTTCTGCACCACATGTTTACACAATAGCCCCTAACAGCTTCAAAGGGCCCTTAAAGTTAATGTGGGGAATAATCTGTATTTTAAAAAGTCCCTAAAAATATTTATCTAATCCACACTTTGAAAACTCTAGTCAAATGTACCTACGTGACTAGCTGTCACAGGTCCCAGGGGCACACATCACGGTGCATCTTGTCAGATCAGACACACCGCTTCTAAAATTCGTCTTTAGAAAATAAGGGGAATTCAGAGTCAAACCCTACTTAAGTGAGATATAATAACCATATGATCCCGGCAAGTGACCCGTACCTTACGCTGCATAGGAAGGTGAAAAAACCCCAAGGTCACTGCTAGTCTGACCCGGGGGAAAATTCCTTCCCCACCACACATTTGGCAATCAGCTAGACCCTGAGCATGTGAGCGAGAACCAGCCAGCCAAGCACCTGAGAGAGAGAGTGCTTGGTGCCACCTCAGAACCCTGGCCCACCTCAGAGCAATGTCCCATCTCCAGCCATGGCCACCTCTGATGCTTCAAAGGAAGACGACCAACCCCTCCCCCACAAGCATACATGGGGGAAGGGGGGAAAAGGACCTCAGTTTTTAAGGTCTTGATCAGAAGACGCTAGCACAATTACTTAACCCCTAGATTTGTTCTGTATACGTTAGCCTCTCCTCCTGAAAGGATTCTGTGCTGTGTGAGGACAGAATTCAAACATTTCTCTGTGGAAATTTGGTCTGCCTTCACCTTTAAACAATATTATTTTAAACCTTCCACTACGAAGCAAAGTCATTAGAATACATTCATAAAAAGAGTGACTCTCATTTAGTGCCACCTCTGCATGAATCGATGGTTCCCTTTGACATCATTTGAACGGCACTAGCTGAATGCTTTTCCTGGAGATTATTTGCATCCAAAGTAAACTTTCTATAATCTGTATTCTCCTTGTGGGTGCAAACAGCACCATGCACTCATGCAAAGAGATATATCATGGACGTTAATGGGAATTTTGCCATTAACTTCAATAGCTGTGGGAGCTCAATGTATGAAGAAGGCAGAACAATAAGTGTTACGTAGTTGATTCACCTGTTAGTCAGTTAGGGTTTGGGGAAAAGGGAGGATTTTTGTAACTGATGCTTCGTCACCTGTGGGCAGCTTTGTCATTTGAACAGCCCCAATGCATAGCCCAGAGGAGCCCTAGGGCTGCTTTACGATATGCTGACTAGAGAGGATCCCTATAGAACACTCTGCCCCCTGAGGAGCTGGAGAATGTAGCTGGAGAATGTAGAACCTTGGAACAGGGCAGTGGGTGGGGTACAACTGGCTTCACATGACTTGGGAATTCCCCTGTTGCCCTTATGTTTTTGGGACAGAGGCAAAGGCCAGGATCTGACCCATGGCTTCAAACCAACGCTGCTTTTGCAACATATATGAGTTTCCATTTGGTGGGCAATACACCTTGTTGAGATACCTGCCAGAATTTGGACACATACCCGCTATGTATTTATTCTGGTTTTTCCAACTCTACAATAAAAGAGCATCCAGACCCAGCTCCAGGTGCCTTTGACAATCTTTTAATAATATGCAAATAAACGAACAATTTACAATCCACAATGCACATCAATTACTCATCAGTGAAATATCCCAGCAACAGCTCAGATATACCAACATTTCATTTAATTCGCTCACAGACTCCATACTGGAGCCCTGCATCATTGCTACCCAACCCGACTCATCACCCACAACCCAGATGGGCCTGGCAGGGCATCATTAACATAAACAGAGAACAGCCGACCATAAGCACCATCTCTTTCCTTCCCAGGCGGCTCTATTTCCAGTGCCTTCACTGAATGACACCGTGGTGGTATCTCACAGTGAGAGAGGCACAATCTTGGCTAGGGAGGTTGTGAATATCACATGTCATACACACATATACATACATACGCTTGTGTGCACACGTCCATATGTGTGTTTGCGCATGTATATATAATATATAACAATTTAAACACTTTGATCAAGATTTGTCCTACGTCAGTTGATTAAAACCTAAACCTAATTAGGCTCAACAGCCCATATTACAGAATTTATAAGAAAACATTTAGTACACTGCTTGTTGCCTCCTGCACGTGTAGGGGAAAAATATCCATTCAGCAATGAAGGGGTTAAATCAAAATAACAAGGGTGATTTATCTAGTAGCTTTGGCTATACCCCAGGGGAGCAAATCTACCTATTTGTCAAGTCACTGACAATATCCTATTTCTTTTTTGCTACCCATATGCTTTATTAAAGAAACACTTGACCTACCTGTCATATCAAACTGCTTTCTTTATCCAAAACAGAATAATATAGACATTTCCCTTAAGGGAATCCTGATGCAAATATATAAGGACAGGTTGCCAATTTGTTGAGCATATTAGGGTACAGAAAACTGTCAAGGGAAACAGCTGTAATACAGAATGTTCTAACAAGCTCATTTTTCTTTTTTTTCCAGTGATACTTCTGGGCTCTCTGTAGTTTATATTATACCACTCGTACATTGCAGTTTTTATGGACAGCTGTCAGACGCAAGTGTCTTTTTCTCTTTGAAAAAACAAAACCAAACCCAACCCAAAGCCAAAGCCAAAACTTGGGCTTCCTGGGCATATCGCTGATCTGTTGGTGAGCCTCTGCCAATCACTGTCACAAATCTCTCAACTGCAAAACACTGTGGACAAAGTTGTCGGATGAAAAATAAATAGATTAAAAAGGAATAAGCTTTATGGTGGGGGATGGGCAGACTTGACTGCTTTAAAAGGCGTATATTTTCATGTGAAGGCTTTTAAATGCACTTGACACTTTGCATTTTCACCTGTCTGCATGCCTATTTACAAAGGCTATTTGATATCCAGTATGAAAACATTTGTTTGAGCAATAGGCTGATTTTGAAATTACACAGAAGGGTCTAAATTTTGCCCTTAGCCCAGCCAAGCCACTCGAATGGTTTCAGTACAGTCAGGGCCACCGAGAGCGGGTTCGGGCCCCGGTGAAAAATTTTTTTCGGGTCCCCCGGCAAGGGCGGACCGGCTAAACGGGGCTGACGAGGGGGGGGAAGCCGGACCCCGGCCCCCTTCCGGATCGGCGGGCCCCGGTAATTTGTACCGGCTTCCTCCCCCTCTCATCGGCCCAGAGTACAGTTAAAGGGGTGCAAAAGAGGGCAGGGCCTGGCAGTAGGAATTAAATATAGCTTGAAGCAGAATGGCTATTTCATATTTGGTACTGAGATGGTTGGAAATCCAAGAAACTGGTTTTGATGCACAGCTTTAAAATGTAGTAGAATCATGGGCTAGGCGTTTCTTTTTATATTGTGCAGACCCTAATATTTTTCAAAGTAAAATTTGTAAGTTTCCAACTTTAAAGTGAACTCTTAGTGGCCCAGGAATGATTTCGAATGGACTCTGTAGCATTTAGGTTCTCCACTGGCTTGGGAACAAGGCAAAGACCGTGCTAATTCAGCACAGAACACAGGTTAAGACAGTAGATCGAATTTGTTTTGGCTGTATTTGTTTTGGCTCCATTGAAATCAGTGGCGCTACAGAGGGGATTAATTTTGCCTCTTTGTGTTTGTTTTCAGGTAGGATACTGTAGATAATTTTCTGAATAAAAGTGGCTCAGTAGGACAGTTCAAAAGTTCAGACAGCACTGTAGTAACTGTAATAGGAAAGAGAAATCACTGGACTTCAGAATCCAGAGCAGGTTTGTTTGCTTGCTGCAGCCTCATTGCTCTAGTTAATGAACACATCATCCTAGATTCTTATGTTCTATAAAGTACCTATTAAAAGGTGATTATTGGATCCTGGACATAGGAAAGACCAGACCTTGAGGTTCCTATTCAGGCAACACTCAGTGTGGATTAAAGGGAAAGGGAATAAAGCTCAACAAGAACAATTTCAAAAACCACAGTGTAATTCTCTGGAAGGATCTCTGGTTCCCAGAACATGGTCAGTGCTACACATGTTGCCCTAAGCACAGTTATTAGAAGAGACTGTAAACTTTTTATTAGGAAACAAGTAGAGAGCTAGATTCCTCAAATGAAGAGAGTGTAGCACTCCCCATCCATCTGAATTTCTGCGTAAAATAAAACCTGGACATAAAACTTGCTGTCATACTTACATCTTAATCATTCCAATGAAAACTTTATTAGAAATGGGACTAGTGAGACCAGGGGTGTAATAACGCACTAGGGGTCTGATCGTGCACAACTGAATTTAACGTGAGCTTTTCCATTGACTTCAACGGGTGTAGGATCCAACCCAATGAAAATGCTTAATATGGAATAATTTGGGTCCCTCCCCCAAGGAGCTTGGGTCTGGTTTTTGATTTGGGACCACCTCTAATATAAATACAGCGAACACAGGCAAATTAAGTTGGCAAAATCTTGGTCCTATTGAAATCAATGGGAGTTTTACCATTGCCTTCAATAGGGTGAGGATTCTATTCAGTATACTACTGTACTTAGCAAGAGAAAAGACCAACCTGCCATTAAAGCAGTGGAAAATTTGCTGGCATATGGAATATAAGAGAAACTGAAGAGGAAAAGGAACTGGTAAGAGGGGGCTGCAATACTGTGATTAGGCTTATAAAAGTGCTGGATAATTTATGTCTATCAGTAGTCAGATCTATAATGGCAAACCCCATGGAAAATTTAATATATAAAACAATCTACTTGTGAAAAAGCCATCACTGGAGATTTTCAAAAGCAGGTTGGGTAAAGTACTAATGAACACTCAATAGGGATAATCCTGTATTTTGCAGAGGGTGGACTAGATGACATCTTTGATATACACCACTTCTCACTTCTGCTTATGTAAATAAATAAACATAAAAATCACATGCTTGCCGGCTGCCTGTCATTCTGAGATAATGGGGTACATTGTCAGAAAGGTGCCTCCCCTTTCGTACACTTTTTGCACCTGCATTACATTTTCTGAGTGCAAACTGTGGCCACAAACAGGGCCTTAGCCTTGTTGAAATATGTTCCAATATATACACACAGGTATATTTTTAGATTGCACAGTAGAAACTTGGAACTTGGAGCTGAAAGCTGCTGAGTTCTAATTTGGGTGACCAGATAGCAAGGGTGAAAAATCGGGATGGGGGTGGGGGGTAATAGGCACCTATATAAGACAAAGCCCCAAATATCGGGACTGTCCCTATAAAATCAGGACATCTGGTCACCCTAGTTCTAATCCCAACCCTGCCACTGACACATTGTATGGCCTTGGGTAAATTACTTAAAATATCTTGTCTACTTCAGTTAATCTATAAATCGTAAAAATGAAACTTGCATAACTACCAGCAGGGGTTGTGAAGCCGAATGTGTTCATGGTCACACACTACTTGGAAAATGTAAAATGTTTGGGGAAGCCCCAATTCTACAGACACTTCGACACATGCTTAAATGAGGCATCCATCTCAAGTCAGTGGTACTGCTAGTTTGAATGAAAGAAGGATTTGGCCCATTGTAATTGCGCAAACTGGAAACTCCTGTATTAGAAGAGGGTTGCTTCTTTTTCACACAAATATGTACTGCTTGCCTGCCTCATGTGAGTGGGCCCCGGGTCAGATCCACTGGACGTAGACCAGTTTGCAGCAGCTGAGGATCTGACCTGTAGCCTTCAGTGAATATTAACTACCTAGCATTTTCCAATTGTATTCTGTGGGAAATTAGGAAAGCAAAGTTTACCTGAATATTGTCATCAAGGGGTCATTAGATTCCTGAATAAGAGGAATTTTAACCTTTATTTCTCAAATAACTCCCAGGTCCAGATGGCGTCCCATATGCAGTGTACAGATTGGATTAGGTAGCAAGTAAGTAGCGTAGCTCAGTACTTTTGCATTACTTAGGGCTTGTCTACACATAAGCCACCACAGTTCACCACTGGCAGTGAAGATGCTAGCTCCACCGATGGGAGGGGGTTCTCCCATCAGTGTAGATAATTCACCTTCCTGAGAGGTGGTAGCTCGGGTGGTGGGAGAATTCTCCTGTCAGCCTAGTATTGTCTACACCGGGGGCTAGCTCAGTTTAACTGCTTTGCTTAGGGGTGTGGATTTTTCACACCTCTGAGCGACGTGGTTATACCAACCTAATGTCCTAGTGTAGCCCAGGCCTTTCCACTTTAGCTGAAACTGTGCAGTAAACTGTATACTTGGACGTATTACTCATTTGGTTTTAATTCTTTCTGCACCATGTGGTTTCAGCTTGTTTTAGTCCCCGCTTACTTTGTAGCTGCTTTCGGTTATTTTCCCTTTTTTTTGGCTTGAGCTCGCGAATTTCAAGGTCAGGCTGAAATTGAACTGGAGCGTTTTCGTGCTGAAATACAAGCAGATGTGGCTGTTTCATGTGACATTGCCCACACCCTTGCAGTTGAGTTCTGGTCTGTGGGAGGAGCCTGGCAATCTGAACAAAGGCTGATCATTGACAGCTCAGGATTTCCATTGCTTAGATTCAAATTTCAAAGTGAATGCCAGGCCGGCTAATGTTTATCTAGGGAAGTAGAAGAGGGAAGTGACTTTAATTTAAATGACACTGTGTAGTGTAAGTGCAGCGGCCGTAGTCTCTATTTTTATAACCCTAAGAACCATCCAGGATCAGCTGACGAACTTCTGTGTTGTTCTTTTCCATAATATTATTTTGTTTCATCTTAATTCGAAGGTCTAACTCCTCCTCGCATCCGTCAGGCAATCTCTGCTGGCGACCACTGCTTTGCACCAAATTCTTAAGCTTTGGTTCTCTCCAGGACACATTGCAACAATCCCTCGGCTCATGGCTTTCTACAGCTGCATACATCTTACTCTAAGCACCTTGACTTCTAATGGTTCAACACATTTTTTATGGTTTACATTAAGGAAGGGCAACCCATTTGGAATAAAATAAGAACCCACCCACTCCCAAACCACTGCCCAAGCATGGCTGTGGCCTTTTCGTGCGGTTGTCCTAATTCAGTAGAAACACGAGGCCCATTCTTGTTATTCCTGGTTACCACTCTTCTCTCTTCTGCCTGCTCTAGACTGACATTACTGACGCTGTTGTAGGAGACTGACAGTCATTGCAAAAGTATTTTTTCGGTCAAATTTCTCACCCAGTCTCTAGAATTTTCCTGTACTTTAGAGAATAGCAGATTGAGGAATTAAGACCTGATCTGCAAATAGTTACTGCTGGGCAAAATGCTCGCTACCATGAGAATTTCCACTGGCTTCTGCAGGGCTACATCTGTGGCAAAACCATGTGAATGTGTGTCTATACAATTGAGCCCTTAATATTTTTCTGGTGTACCTACTCTTTCCACATAGCTCAGTGGTTTGTGCATTAGCCTGCTAAACCTAAGTTTGTGAATTCAATCCTTAAGGGAGCCATTTAGGGATCTGGGGCAAAAATCTGCCTGGGGATTGGTTCTGCTTTGAGCAGCGGGTGGGACTAGATGGCCTCCTGAGGTCCCTTCCAACCCTGATATTCTATGAAACTCACTTAGAGTTACATTTCTAAGACCATTTCTCCTTACTGTTATTTCACAGTCCTCTTTTGCCCTGAGTAGAACAGCCCATGTAAATGAAACAGAATTGGGGATTGGTCCTGCTTTGAGCAGGGGGTTGGACTAGATGACCTCCTGAGGTCCCTTCCAACCCTGATATTCTATGATTCTATGAACCATGCCCAAATGCAAAAACTCTTACCAACATAAATTGCCCCAGACTCGGACCCTGTGATAATTGATGGAGGGGGAAAAAATCTGAATATTTTTTCAAAACTGGAGACACACCTGGCACTAGTCACTCTATGGCAATTAACCTCACAGCGTACAGATGAGTGTTAGGCCATGTCTACACTCAGAGTGCTTTACCAGTACAGGAACACCAGTATACTATATCAGAAAAGTATGCCCCTTGTGGATACACCTATCCTGGCAAAGCTGTGCTTTTTACAATATGGATTTCTGCCAGCACAGTTATTGGTTAGGGATCATACGTAGTCATACCCCAACTGATAACTATCATAGAATATGAGGGTTGGAAGGGACCTCAGGAGGTCATGTAGTCCAACCCCCCTGTTCAAAGCAGGACCAATCCCCAGACAGATTTTTGCCCCAGATCCCTAAATGGCCCCCTTAAGGATTGAGCTCACAACCCTGGGTTTAGCAGGCCAATGCTCAAACCTCTGAGCTATTCCTCCCCCCACGGTAGCACAAATCTGTAATGTAGACCTGACCTTACTTTAGGTATACATTTTATGGGAAGGGTGACAGCCGGACAAAAACTGGGGGAAGGAATGCTGCAGGGAACTAAGGGCTAGTTTCATTGATATTCTATTTGCACTGCTCCAGGGATGCAAAGGAGCTGCTAACCACCCAATGACGCAAGGTTTACACTTGTCTTGCTTTGCAACAATGGTGCAAAACAGCCAGACCATATGCATGAATCTGGGCCTAAATATCTAAATGAAACTACATATCCCATGAGGTAAAAGGATGAGACAAGTTCTGTGCAAAGGCTTCTATGTAGCACGGAGGAGTTACACACACAGAGATTTTATTAACAGTAACAGATCTGGTGTGAGTTATTCCTGACGCTTTCTATGGTTAGATGATTCTCCTTTGCAGTTTTGAAGAGTTCATGGTGTTATTGTGCATTGAGCAGTTATACAGTAGAGCCCCACGAATTTGCATTCATGACTGCAAGACCCATTCACATGGTGAAGGCTGAGTAACATGAAACTTCTCTGCGGTATTCTGCTGCTGGTATTTAATCTTTGCTGAGAAGATGGGTGAGATTTATCAGGTTAGCAGATTGGACAAGTGAGAATTAGTGAACTTCGACAGTAATTTGAAAGTCCTATTGCACTGGCACTTTTTCTTCTCCTGTCATGAGTATATAAGAGCGTGATTATTGTTATTTGCAAAAGATGAAAGAATTCATATTCACTACAAGGCAAACTAGCCAAATAACTCAATATGGCATATTCTTCCCAAGGAAAATTACGATCAAATAACCAGGCTATATTTTGCCTACACTACTTTCGGCATTAATTAAATTCTTCCAGATAAAAGAGAGATCCCATGCAAAAAATGTCATTAACCTGTAGCTAGAAAGGAAAGACTCTATCATTTCAAGCATATAACCCATCACTGCAGCCAGAAAGCTTAAGATAACGTTGCAGTTTTCTCAAAACATGCACACTTTTGGAAGCCTGTCTGTTCAGTGTTAAGGCGATGCTTTACAAAAAAGCCCTAACCAGTCCTATCCCCAAGGTTTGAGGTCTGATTTTTAAGGAGTGCATCAGCCATGTGGACTTTATTATGTATGTGTAAACTACAGCCAAGGCCTAACTACAATTTGACTTGTGGTTGCTCAGCACCTCCGAAAGTCAGGTCTTAATTAATGTCTAAATAGTTCAATATCCAAGTCTAGTCAAAAGTACGGTCCTCACTGGGCCAGCAAAATAAAACTCACTTAGAGTTTCTAGGTCAAGCCATTTTGGAGACATGGGTGGCCTGATTCCAAGCCCCTTGAAATCAGTGGGAGTTTTTTAACTGGTTTCAGTGGTTGTTGGGCCGGGCCAATAATGAACAAAGTACTACATTTTTTTTATTAAATGAAAACGCCTCCATTTTGGACATGAGCTTGTAATTAACATAACCCACTGGATTCTGGGTATGTCTAAAGGGCAATCGAAGGTGTTTGCAGCTCAGGTAGGCATACTTGCTCGCACAGCTAAATGTAACATACACGGTAACATGGGCTTCATTGCAGGCTGTAGACACCTGTCCGGACCCTTAGGTACATAGTTGCATTGTTAGCCTGTGCCTGGATTCATGTGGCTGTGCCAATGTTAGCCATGCGAGCTAGATTAAAGCTAGTGTGGGTCTGCCTACCCCTACTGCAATCACACCTCCAACAGAATCTCTCTGTGTTACATGTCCTGCTCTGTGCCTGATCTACAGATCTGGGTCTGATACAGCCCCTCCTATAGAACTTGGTTCTTTGGCTTATGTGTTCAGCTCTGGATGTCCCAGGATCAATTCACTGGTGAAAATGTTGGTCATGACAGAAGTGCTGACTTGTGTGAGATTTGAGCTGCTCTGAACCTCAGAAGGTCAGGGTGAGATTCCTTTGTCCAGAAGAAGCATGTAACCCATTGGTCAGTGTGTGTACATGTTCCTGATCCATAGAGGATATGGGTCAGTTACTGCCCCAGCTAGGGATACTGGCTCTTTAGCTGAAGCTGTAGAGCAGCAGGTCCCCCACATGTGTAATGGCCACAGTCTTGGTTGACTTGACATGCTGGGACTTGAACACAGGAATCTGGAAATAAAAGCATGAGCTAAAGAGCCAGGCTCTGTTACAGGCTCATATCCTCTTTGGATTGGCCATGAGGGGGACATAACACACCCTGACCAGTGGGTCTCACACACACGGGCATAAAGTTACTCACGTATAAATGAATTCCAAAGGGCTCTGTTTAGTGGCCTAGCTCCTGCAGTACTTTTTCATATGTACAAGACAATATGATCCTACAGACCTTTTGCACACAAAACTTTCACTCAGCTGAAGTCAATGGGAACTTTGGCTGCACAGGGGATTCAGGATCAAACCCTTATTTTGAAAAGCATCGTTCATGCAAAGTGTATGCTGTTTCTTTCACGGACAATCCTTCTGTCTGTTGGCCCTGATATTTCTTTCTAATGTCTTTGTTTTATGTTGTTTTTTTAAATCATTAGGCTTAGTTGGACCAATTTAGTGGTCTCATAGGATACACCGTTTAACTCTGAGCTGGTAGCTAATATACACAGGGTAGGAGAAGTTGGTACCGGACATTTTGGTAATATCACTGATTATCAGTAGCGTTTTATCCCCAAAATCTGTGGTGCCCCAGCAGTCTCCAAATGTGTTTGTAATGTTTTGATTTTGAGAAATGGTGTGCTTCTGATTTGTCAGCCGAAAGGATTTCACACGTCATGGACACCCCATGTTTGATTTATTTTGAGAATAACCACAGTAGTACAATTCTGGTATCCAGACTCATTTCCAGTGTGATCTGAGCAGCCACCCATCTTGAAGTATGAAGAAATTCACACAAGCATTTGATCCTTTCTTTTTACGAGCATCAAGAAAAATGCAAAATATTTGCCACTGAGAGAAATCACATCTTTCCCAACTTACAGTTCAATTGCAAGAGCCTTTTTAAAAAACTCAATCCAGTCTATCAAGAACAGTATGGTATCATTTTCTTTGTTTGTCATCTATATACTCTGATTTTCTGCCTGGGGAAATTTTACAAACTTTATTCAGTGCAATGCTGTATTCATCATACGTTTATTACATAAAAGAAACAATCACTGTACTGCAGAGCAAAATAATTTGGAAGTTCTAGTTGAGAGTTAACATAATATTGAGAAGACAGAGAAGTTCAAGCTAGCATTTCTACCTCCTTTTCCCCGTGCCTACTAATGGTTTTGATTCTCATTATTTCTCAAATGCCAAGGGTAAAAACCCTCCAGACTGCCAATTAATGGTATACTTTATTGATACAACGGCTTCCATCCAGTGCATTTTTCTAGACGTTGAAGCTCTCTTTGGGAAAAGGCAATTTGTGTGCAGCTACGTGTGGCATTTTTCAAAGATTTCCTCTTGCTGAGTAATAGACAGTGGAGTTGGTCTTAATTTAATTAGGAAACAGAGCTTTTTATTAGCTGACTTTAAATATAACTGATTACCATAAATGGGAACCTGGGATCCATGTTAGAAGATCACATTTATCTGCTTCATTTATATTTTATTAAAGGTTATTATTTTTTTAGAGTCTAGGAAAAAGTGTACTTGAATTTACTGGGCTTCTATTTTTCTGTAAGAAGTTTGAGATTTGCTTTTATATTATATTATTCTAAATGTAAACAGGTGATATATATATTGTGACTCACTGTATCATTATTCTATTTTCTATGCTGCTTAAGCATGACATATATTTAATGATCTGGAGGATGGTGTGGACTGCACTCTCAGCAAGTTTGCAGATGACACTAAACTGGGAGGCGTGGTAGATACACTAGAGGGTAGGGATCGGATACAGAAGGACCTAGACAAATTAGAGGATTGGGCCAAAAAAAACCTGATGAAGTTCAACAAGGACAAGTGCAGAGTCCTGCACTTAGGACGGAAGAATCCCATGCACTGCTACAGACTAGGGACCGAATGGCTAGGTAGCAGTTCTGCAGAAAAGGACCTAGGGGTTACAGTGGACGAGAAGCTGGATATGAGTCAACAGTGTGCCCTTGTTGCCAAGAAGGCTAACGGCATTTTGGGCTGTATAAGTAGGGGCATTGCCAGCAGATCGAGGAACGTGATCGTTCCCCTTTATTCGACATTGGTGAGGCCTCATCTGGAGTACTGTGTCCAGTTTTGGGCCCCACACTACAAGAAGGATGTGGAAAAATTGGAAAGAGTCCAGCGGAGGGCAACAAAAATGATTAGGGGTCTGGAGCACATGACTTATGAGGAGAGGCTGAGGGAACTGGGATTGTTTGGTCTCCAGAAGAGAAGAATGAGGGGGGATTTGATAGCTGCTTTCAACTACCTGAGGGGGGGTTCCAAAGAGGATGGAGCTCGGCTGTTCTCAGTGGTGGCAGATGACAGAACAAGGAGCAGTGGTCTCAAGTTGCAGTGGGGGAGGTCTAGGTTGGATATTAGGAAACACTATTTCACTAGGAGGGTGGTGAAGCACTGGAATGCGTTACCCAGGGAGGTGGTGGAATCTCCTTCCTTGGAGGTTTTTAAGGCCCGGCTTGACAAAGCCCTGGCTGGGATGATTTAGTTGGGAATTGATCTTGCTTTGAGCAGGGGGTTGGACTAGATGACCTCCTGAGGTCCCTTCCAACCCTGATATTCTATGATTCTATGATATTCAAAGGCTATTTTCTTATGTCAAAAGAAAGGCACACAATTTTATTTTCAAGGTAATTACATTGGGCCATGTCACATCACTGATTTTAAGCAGAACTTTCCACTGAATTTGGTCCATCGTGTTGTACTTAAAATTCAGTCACACAGAATTCTATTGATAGGCTTTGCTATGGGTATATTAGCAACAAAGCATCTCAGCACCTCACATACATTAATTAATGTATCCTCAAAGCCTTCCCCACTGTAGATATTAAGAGGCCAGTCTTGTAAAGACTATTGTTTGACTAACATGAGTAGTCCCACAGAGTTCAGTGTGGTTATTCAGGGAGTAAAATTACATATACCGTAAATCTTTGCAGAATTGGGCCCTGTGTGACTTGCCCAAGGTTATATAAGAAGTCTGTGGCAGAGCCCAGATCTGAACCTAGAGCTCCTGAGTCCCACGCCAGTGCATTACTTACATAGCCATCCTTTTTCTCATAGTCAGCTGTATTAAAGCATCTTAATTTCTTGTATCTTATGGAATTTTCCTCAGACCCCTCTCACTGGCATCTCAACGTCACTCACAAGCATCTTTGCACTTTCTTCCACACCATTGTTACACAAGAAGCATCCTCGCTAAGCTCTTCCACAAAAGGACTATCCTCCGCTTCAAATCTCTCCATGGGGCCCATTATGTGGTGGAAGTAAATGAGAATTCTACAGTCCATTCACTTCAATGGGAACATACCAGAGTACATAAACTGTCCACTTCTGCAGGCCCTGAACTCAACAGAGGGAGCTACTGTCTATGACCCTGATCCAGCAAAGCACTAGAAGGCCTACATTAGCAGTATCTCAGTGGGTAATCACCACAACTCTTTGGATTATGATTCTTTGAAATGGATAAAAGGAAAAATAGCCACAATGTGTTTTCTTTGGATCAAAACTTCAGGTGATGAAAAAATTAAGAGAGTCAGATATTTTACTATGTAAAATTTTGAAATATTTTCTTAGCCTCAGTGCAAATAGCTGTAGAGAAAGCAATTACACGGGATAAGAATGTTTTAGCCAAGCCTGGTTTAATTAATTTTGTGAAAAGAATGCCTCTTTGGCCCATCACTGAGTAACTAAGTAGAAGGTGATTAAAATCCTTCAAGTTCTACAAATTTATTGTACTGTAAGTATTTTTGAAAAGCAGATTTAATATCGGTACATTATTTATATTAACAGAAAACTAACATTTCACAGAATATACTGATATTTCGAAGTCTGATACAAAACAGATTGTACAAATGATGAGAAAATGTATACAAGAAGAAAATTGCTTATAGTTAATAAGGAAGCATGATGTAAACATTTTTGAATGCAACTGCAGAAGCAGCTTCGGAATAGCTGGGCTCTACTAGCTGTATTGACTCCATGTACCATACTGAACACTGATCTTTCTCTTTGGTAGCCTGAATACAATAATACGGGTCAAGAATGTTGACTCAAACCTCTCACCACTCAAATATACCAAAAAGATAGTTAAACATGTAGACTCTGCCTTGGAGATTTTGAATACCTGATGGCATGGGCTAGTTTCTCCTGTACATTTCAGGTTCTCTGTCCAGGAAGATTCACAGTTGGCTTATTTTTACCCTCAGATGCATTATTGCTGTCATTTATTTCCTACCTTTGACTCCTTACATTTTCCTGGACTCTGCGCTAGATCTCACTGACCCCTCCTGCTGACTGAGGACCCCACAGGCTACTAGCCTTCTTTGGCCCGACTCTCATCCCTTCCCTCCCCAAAGTCTTGCTCTCTTCTGGCGCGTTCCCCTCAAAATAAAAGGGAGCCCTGTTCTTACCATCATTAAAAGAATCAACCATTGACTCATCTGCCTCTTTCGCCACCATCCCATCTCCTTTCTACCCGTCACATTGGAACCCACTGAATGTGCCACTTTCAGCTTTTCTGCCAAATTCCCCACTTCCAACTGTATCCTGGATTTCTTTCAGTCTGGATTCTGCCATCAAGACTACTCCAAACTGCTTTCACCAAGGCTTTTATTGGCGTTTCCTTGGTCAGATCCAAAGGCTTGTAATCCATCCTCACCCTTCTTGATCTCTCTGCTGCTTTGGACACTGGCTTTCATAATTACGGTCCCTGAAAACTTCTCTCCTCTTGCATGTAGTACTTTCCTCCTCTCCTGGTTCTCCTCTTATCCTATTGATTGCCCCATCAGCATCTCTTCTGGGAACAAAGGGCCTGACCCCCTAACTCCACTCTCAACGGAGGTCCCACTGACCTCCATCCTTGGCATCTTCTCTTTGCCATTTACACACTTTCTAGGTGATCTCATCTACTCAGACAGTTTCTGCTGATGAGTCACAGATTTACCTTTTCACTCCTGACGTCTCTTTCCATCCAATCCTGCAAGTCAGCCTGTCACTCTGTCATCTCCTACTCTTACCTACACGTTCATGGTCAACACTGACCTCCTGATCTTTCCTCCAAAACCCTCTTCACACCATTATCAACCCTGCCATCTCTGGCAATACCAGCATTCCGTGATCTCGGGATCATCTTTGTTTCTTCCCTCTCTTTTGCCCCACACATCCAGCCTGTGTCCCATCTCCTCCTTTCTGGATCTCTGACAACCACAATATCCCCTTTCCAGGCCATGCCAAGATCCTCTTCTTTGTCCTTTGCTCTGACCAAGTCATCCACCCTCTTTGAATCCCTCCACTGGTCCCCACTATTTCACCACACCAGTTTCAAGCTTCTTGTCTTCACCTTCAAGGCCCGTCACAGACCTGTTTGTCCCCACTTGCCTGCTCTTGTCTCCTATTGTGTCACCATTTCATGGCAAGGAGTTTTGGAAATCCTGGTCCCTTGTGGTGTTAAACAGTATCCCATACGGAATATACCTTTTCTAGCATGGGAGCTTTCTACAAGCATTGATGCAAGTACGTCTAGATTGGTCAAACACCCGCAGAAAACAAAGACAAATGGGACATGTGTACGGCCAAAACAAACGTGTTTTAAAAACTGAGTGCGTACTCTCAGGAAATGTTTTGTGGCATTTACCCAGCTCTAGTGAAACTTATGCAGTTCATGGAACCATTGCAGGGTTGAGATACCTGAGATATCTATATAGCCATACGTCACAGTTTCTCCTGTGCTATGGTTTTTATATTTAGTAGATAAAAACCAAATTTTAGTAACTGATTATATTGTTGTGTATATCAATATTTCAGCGTAACCATTTACTTGCACTATGGGGAACCGCTTTATGCCACCTAGTGGTCATATGGGACAGTTTCACCTTCTTAAATATTTCAGCATTTACACTGAATGTGGTAGTAGTCTATAGAAGGAGGAGGCGCTCCTGATAAATGGTTGTGAAGCCTCAGTTTGGCTTGAAAACCTATTTGAGCACAATCTGATAAAAA